>NW_027649918.1:27500-347143 GCF_965287045.1 Carcharhinus amblyrhynchos | reverse complement strand
GGGGGGAGGGGTCGTGAGGGGGGTGGGGGGGAGGGGGGAGGGGTTGGAGGGGGAAGGGGTGGGGGGAGGGGTCATGGGGGGAGGGGTCGTGAGGGGGAGGGGGCGGTGGCGAGGGGGGATGGGGCAGTGTGGGAGTGGGTGGAGTCGGATACGGGGGAGGGGTAGGAGGGTTTGGGGGCGAAGGCGGAAAAGGGAGAGTGGGCAGCGGAGAGGGGGAGGAGGGCATAGGAGGTGGGGGTGACAGTGAGGTGGAAGAGGAGCGGGGGGTAAGGGAGAGGGAAGAGCGGTGTGAGGGAGTGAGGAACATCCTCTATTCTCTGGTCCAGAGAATTTCAAAGGCCAGTAACCGTCTGGGAAAGAAATTCCATATTATGTATCTTGGATGTGCGCTTGCTTATTTTAACTGTGCACCTGAGTTGTAGATTCCCTACAAGTCCATAGATGTGAGGGTTAGGTTGATTGGCCAAGCTGAGATGCGTAGGTTAGAGGGATTAGCGGGTAAATATGTAAGGATATGGGGGTATTGGCTAGGTGGAATTGTGGTCGGTGCAGATTAAATGGGCTGAATGACCACCTTCTGCACTGTAGGGTTTCTATGACGAGGAAATGTCTCAGCCTCTACATTTTTCAAGCCCCATGAGAATCTTGTATGTCTTGACAAGATTACCTTTCTTCTAAATTGCAGTGAGCATATGCCTAACCTGCTCAATCTCCTCAGATAAAACGCACATCTCAAAATCAGCGTTGCAAACCTCTGAACCACTTTGAGTACAAGTATACTCTTCCATAAGTAAAGACACTGTACTCTTTGTGCCATCTTACCAGTGCTCCTGCACACTTGTAGCAGGACATCCCTACTTTTATCCTCCACTAAAGGTCAATGTTTGGTGAATCTGCACTGCATTTCCTCCAATATTCTTATAATTCAATATTACTTCTGGTAACTTTCAGTGATTTCAGTTCCTGAACCCTAAATCTAGTTCATAGAGATGTAGGAGCAGAATTAGACCATTTGGCCCATCAAGTCTGCTCCGCCATTCGATCATGGTTGATCTGCTCCTCATCCCCGTTTTCCCGCCTTCCCCCCCCCGTTTTCCCGCCTTCCCCCCCGTTTCCCACCTTCCCCCGTTTCCCGCCTTCCCCCCCGTTTCCCGCCTTCCCCCCCGTTTTCCCGCCTTCCCCCCGTTTTCCCGCCTTCCCCCCGTTTTCCCGCCTTCCCCCCCGTTTTCCCACCTTCCCCCCCCCCTGTTTTCCCGCCTTCCCCCCCCCCGTTTTCCCGCCTTCCCCCCCCCGTTTTCCCGCCTTCCCCCCCCCCGTTTTCCCGCCTTCCCCCCCCCGTTTCCCGCCTTCCCCCCCCCGTTTTCCCGCCTTCCCCCCCCCGTTTTCCCGCCTTCCCCCCCCGTTTTCCCGCCTTCCCCCCCCGTTTTCCCGCCTTCCCCCCCCCCCGTTTTCCCGCCTTCCCCCCCCCGTTTTCCCGCCTTCCCCCCCCCCCGTTTTCCCGCCTTCCCCCCCCCCGTTTTCCCGCTTCCCCCCCCCCCCGTTTTCCCGCCTTCCCCCCCCCCGTTTTCCCGCCTTCCCCCCCCCCGTTTTCCCGCCTTCCCCCCCCCGTTTTCCCGCCTTCCCCCCCCCCGTTTTCCCGCCTTCCCCCCCCCGTTTTCCCGCCTTCCCCCCCCCCGTTTTCCCGCCTTCCCCCCCCCCCGTTTTCCCGCCTTCCCCCCCCGTTTTCCCGCTTCCCCCCCGTTTCCCGCCTTCCCCCCCCGTTTTCCCGCCTTCCCCCCCCGTTTTCCCGCCTTCCCCCCCGTTTTCCCGCCTTCCCCCCCCGTTTTCCCGCCTTCCCCCCCCGTTTTCCCGCCTTCCCCCCCGTTTTCCCGCCTTCCCCCCCGTTTTCCCGCCTTCCCCCCCCGTTTTCCCGCCTTCCCCCCCGTTTTCCCCGCCTTCCCCCCCCGTTTTCCCGCCTTCCCCCCCGTTTCCCGCCTTCCCCCCCCGTTTCCCGCCTTCCCCCCCCGTTTTCCCGCCTTCCCCCCCGTTTTCCGCCTTCCCCCCCCGTTTTCCCGCCTTCCCCCCCCGTTTTCCCGCCTTCCCCCCCGTTTTCCCGCCTTCCCCCCCCGGTTTTCCCGCCTTCCCCCCCCGTTTTCCTGCCTTCCCCCCCCCCCCCGTTTTCCCTTCTCCCCCCCACCCCCGTTTTCCCTCTCCCCCCCCACCCCCCGTTTCCCGCCTTCCCCACCCCCCGTTTTCCCGCCTTCCCCACCCCCCGTTTTCCCGCCTTCCCCACCCCCCGTTTTCCCGCCTTCCCCCCCCCCCGTTTTCCCGCCTTCCCCCCCCCGTTTTCCCGCCTTCCCCCCCCCGTTTCCCGCCTTCCCCCCCCCCGTTTTCCCGCCTTCCCCCCCCCCGTTTTCCCGCCTTCCCCCCCCCCGTTTTCCCGCCTTCCCCCCCCCGTTTTCCCGCCTTCCCCCCCCCGTTTTCCCGCCTTCCCCCCCCGTTTCCAATTTAAAAATCTGTCTAACTCCTCCTTTACGCACTGTCCCAGTATCCACCACACTTTGGGGTAGCAAATTCTACACATTCACACATTCCATACATTCAACTCTGTTTAAATTTATTACCCCTTATCGTAAGAATATGACTCCTCGTTCTAGAATGCCCCACAGGGGGCATCCGTTCCACGTCTACTTTATCCATACCTTTGTCATCTTGTATACCTCAATTTGATCTCCACTCATTCTTCCTAATTCCAGATTATAGGCCTAAACTGTTAACGTCTTCATACGACAAACTCCTCATCTCTGGAATCGATTTAGTGAACCTTTTCTGAACTGCCTCCAATGCCAGTATATCTTTCCTCAAATAAGGAGACCAAAACTGTGCACAATACGCCAGGTGTGATCTCACCAATACCATCCACAGCTGCAACGGTACTTCCTTACCTTTATATTTTATTCCTTTAGCTATAAAGGCCAACATTCCATTCACTTTCTTTATTATCTGCTGTACCAGGATGCTAGCTTTCTGTGACTCATGAGCCCTCTGCACTGGAGTGCGCGCGCGCCCCCCCCCCCCCCCCCCCCCCCCCCAAAAGTCTGTCCCCATTTTGAACCCATTTTGAATATAAATCGCTCTCTCACTTGTCAAGCCTCTTCTCATATGAAACATGAGAATTGTGTCTGGGTGACTTGTTCATAAGCTGCAGCTCACTAAGATGTCGACAGTGGAACTGAATATTTATTTAGGAACTGCCGTGGTTTCTTTGAGCGTGGGCTCTTGGTGCCGTTGCCAATTTGGGAGGCTCCACATGGTTATTTTAGAGAGGGGCAGTTGGTGTGCAAAAAGGTATTTATTGATAATTATAATCATAACTAGAAGTTATGATCAACTCTGATTAATCTAATTCTGACCCTAGTCCACCTGGCTTGACACCATGGGCCCAATGCATTTCTAGCCAGTTTTCCAAGTGGACGGTGTTGTCTTTCATATGGCACAGGAACGGGCCATTCAATCCAGTAGATCTGTGTTCATTGTCACACTTCACACACAACTTCTTCATCTAACCCCATCAGTGTGTCCTTCCATACTCCCTTTTCCTTCATGTTTATCCAGCTTCCCCTTAATTGCATTCATATTATTTGTTTCAGCTACTTCATACAGTAGTTAAGTTGCACATTCAAACCATTTTCTGGATAAAGAAATTATTCATGACTTATTAGTGGTTTATATATAACATGCAATGCTAGAAATATCCAGCAACATCTGTGGAGAGAGACAAACCTAACATTTGTGGTGATCCTTCGTGATGAAGGGGTCATAATGATTTGTAATGTTAACTCTGTTTCCATCTCCACACATGCTGTCCAACCTGCTGGGTATTTCCAACATTTCCTGTTTTTATTTCAGATTTCCACCACCTGAAGCATTTTGCTTTTATTATATTTATGGCCCCCAGTTCTGTACTCTTACCCCCCCCGCCATACACAAATGGAAAATTCATCTACCTGGGACAGCACGGTAGCACACTGGTTAGCACTGCTGCTTCACAGCTCCAGGGACCTGGCCTGGGTCACTGTCTGTGTGGAGTTTGCACATTCTCCTCATGTCTGTGTGGGTTTCCTCCAGGTACTCCTGTTTTCTCCCACAGTTCAAAGATGTGCAGGTTAGGTTGATTGGGTATGCTAAAAAAATTACCCCTTAGTATCCTGGGGTGCATAGGTTAGAGGGCTTAGCAGGTAAAATATGTAGGGATATGGGGGTATGTCCTGGGTGTGATTGTGGTCTGTGCAGACTGGATGGGCTGAATGGCCTCTCCGCACTGTAGGATTTCTATTATTCTATTTCTTCTATGATTAACCTATTGAAACTCTTCACAATCCTGAAGAACTCTATATTAGATCATCTCTCAGCCTCCTCTTTTCTATAGAAAAATCAGAGGCTGATCAATCTTTCTTGATAGTTGATAGCTGAAACGAATGCAGTGCCCAAGTAAATCTTCTTTTATACTGAGTAGCAGTTGCAGGTATAAATGGCGACGTGGCCAGTTGGCTGGACCAGGTGTCTGCTGCCAGGCCAAATCAGTCATCTGTAGCTGGACGTCTGTGACTGGGCCTGGCGTTTGTGGCAGGAGAGTTGTTTGCAGAAATGTACAGACACTTTCAGTTGCTGACGTTCCCTGAATGGCTGAAACTCATTACATTATATTGCATTACATCTTCCCGTATTTGAGGATGGGACTAAGCTGGAAATTGAGTCTATGCATCACTATAAGACCCCTGCCCTGTTGCTGCTGCTGCTAACTATAGGGAGAGACTCGAGTGGTCTCTGCAACAAAATGACTAATGATTTATTTGCAAGGTATAGTCAAAGTGCTTGGGACATCCTAGGTCATGAAAGGTGCCACATAAATTTCCTTATGAGTTTTTCTTTCTTTCAAAGGGGATTTTGAACATCTTTCTGTGAATATTTAAACAAATGGAAAATACCATGGATGGTGGAAGTCTAACATGCAGAAAATGCTAGAAACACCCAACAGGTCTGGAGAGAGAAACAGACTGGCCCCAATGCTCACTGTGTGAGGAGCGCTCCTATTAGCAGAGAAATATTGCTGTTCATTTGAGAGAGATGGGAAGTTGACTAACAGGGGAAAAAAATAATGAATTTTTCAAGAATGTCAGTTTGTGGAAGGAATGAAGCGTAATCCTCAACCTCCTGAATGTATCGGATGCACTGAGAGACAGGTGCTGAATAGTTATGACATGGGATCAGAAAAGACAGCAGAGTTGTTCAGCTGCCACCCTCCCCCAAGTTCCTCATCTGGTGCCGGCAGTACCCATTAGCAGATGATGAGAGCTGAGTGACTGATTCAGGCCATGAATGAGTGGGTAGCACTATTGTCTTCAGGTCAGAGGATTTTGGGTTCAAAAAGTACTCCAGAGACTTGAGTGCATTATCAAGGCTGACTTTCCTGTGTAGTATGGAGGGAGCACCATTGTCTTCTAGATGAGATGTTAACTGTGGCCACATCAGCTGTCTTGGGTAGATGTAATAGAGTTCATTGTTTTGAAACAAAGTAGGATAATTCTCCCTGGTGTCCTGGGCACTAAGTATGTTTCAAGTAACATCAGTTCAAAAAAACTTGTAGAATCATAATCTAGCACAGAAGAAGGTACCTCTCTGCTCATCAAATCTGCTCTAGCTCTTCTGAAGAGCAATCCAGTTACTCCACTCTCCCACTTGGCAACTATTTTGTCCCTTTCAAGTATTTATCCAGTTCCCTTTTGAAGATTGCTACTGAATCTGTATCCTGGTTTAAGTTTATTTATTAGTGTTACAAATAGGCTTACATTAACACTGCAATGACGTCATTGTGAAAATCCGTCAGTCATTATACTCTGGCGCCTGTTTGGATAAGCTGAGGGAGAATTTAGCATAGCCAGTGCACCTAACCAGCACATCTTTTGGACTGTGGGAGGAAACTGGAGCACCCGGAGGAAACTAACACAGACATGGAGAAAGTTCAAACTCCACACAGACAATGACTCAAGCTGGGAATCAAACCTGGGTCCCTGGTGTTATGAGGCAGTAGTGCTAACCACTGTGCCGCCCATCTACAACATACCTGGCTGTATGCTCAATCCTCGCCACTCATTTCATTTAACAGTATTTTTTCACCTCTGATTCTTTTGTCAATTACTTTAAATCCATGTCCTTTCATTGTTGACCATTCAAACTTTCAGAACAGTATCTCTTTATTTACACTACCCAACCCATTCATGATTTTAAATACATCTATCAAATCTTGTCATCATCATCTTTGCTCTAAGGAGAACAATCTTAGCTCTCCAGTCGGTCCACTTAACTGTAGTCCCTCTTTCCCAGAGCCATTCTAGTAAATCTCCAAAACCTTTTTTCCCACTTGGATCTCTGAAGTGCTTTGGGATACTTAAGCCTTCACCCCATACCTCCAGCAACATGGGCAAGAGGCTCATAGTTTTAGCAAAATCACAAGTGACATCCAATGTGACAGTGACCATAGTAAACTGTCCCTCTTCATCTTCAGTAATCCTGCTCAGTGGTCCCATTTTTACCAGTCTGATCACAGCTCGACTATCTTGTGCCATAGCTTCTCTTCCTGTCAGTTACCTCTGGAGTCCCCCAAGAGTCTACTTTGGCCACTCCTCTTCCTTATCTATGTGTTACCCCTCAGTAAAGTCATCCACATTCATGGGATCAGCTTCCATGAGTCAATTTATTGTACCTTGTCATCATCTTGTTCTGCCTTTCATCCATGCCTTTGTTATCTCCACACTCACTATTCCAACACTTTCCCGGCCAACTCTTCATCTTCCACTCTCTGTAAACTTTTGTTCATTCAACACTTTGCAGGTTAGAACATAGACAGCACCAATTCCTATCCACCCATCATTCAGGTGCATATGGACCTGTAGAGCATCTTGGTTGAGCCACACATTGTTTTTAAAAGTCTCACCGTTATTTTCAATGGCATCGCTGCTCTCTTTTTCTAATCTTCTCCAGCCCTACAATCCTCTGAGATCTCTGCATGTGTCCAATTTAAGCATGGTGTCCATCCCAATTCTGTTCCTTTCTCCCAACTCCTTTGTCTCCATTGCGTCTGTTCTGACAGTGCAACCTTCCGTAACAGTGCTTTGAGATGTTGTCTTTTCCTCAGCTAAGGATTCCCCTTCACAGTTGTTGATGGAGCCATTGACCATATCTGCCACATTTCCTGCACTTCTCTCCCCTTCTCCTTCCCAAGACCATGGTTGGATTCTTCTGGTTCTTTTAACCCATCAGCGTCCATATTCAACAAATCATTTCTGCTACCTATAACATAATGTCATCACCAAACACACGTTTTTTAGGCAGAGAAATATGCCTTCCTGGCCTACATATAACTCCAGACCCTGGCATTGTGGTTGACAGTGTGGTGTGACAAACTGCTCAATTCAAGGGCAGTTAGGGATGGGCAACAAAACAAACACTAGTCTTGCCAGCAATGCCCATCTCCTATGAAAGAATTTTAAAAAAACACATCTTCTGCATCCCCCCCCGCCCACCCCGGCCATTCCTCAGTCAACCCTAATACCCTCTTCCCATGGCACCTTTCCATTGTAAATGCAAAGGATGTAACATCTGCCCTTTTATCTCTTCATTTTACAAAAGCCCCTTTCCAAAAGCTGGGAATGGTTTGTGGAACACTGGTCTGCAAGCATGATCCCAAGATTCCAGTGACCTGTTTTAATTCCCACCTTGCTGTCAAGCTACCATCTCTGTCCTTGACCTGCTGCACTGTTCCAGTGAAGCTCAATGCAAGCTTGCGGAACAGTGTCTCTCTCTTTCAATTAGGCCTTCCGGACATTGAGTTCAACGATTTTGGACCTTAATCTCTGCCCCAGTATGTTCCTTTTTCTTTACATTGTTTGATTTTGCACTCATTTTTTGCTTGCAGTGAACAGCACGCCTGCTTTAGGCATGTTCTTTGTTTTGCCTCATCACCATTCTATTTGCCTATGGAACACTTACTCTTCTGTCATTCAATCTCTCCTGACTTTCATCCTATTGCATTTATCCTTCTACCCATTCCATACTCTTAATCTATTTCATCTCTAACATTTCCCCATGTTCTGATAACTCCTGACCTGAAACGTTAACCCTGTTTCTCTGTCTCCACAGATGCTACTTCATCTGCTGAGTATTTCCAGCATTTTCTGTTTGTGTTCCTGACTTTTGTTGATCCACATTACTACCTTTGTCTTTTTATCTTTTTTTTTCTCCTTTAAAACCTTTGCCATCTTCCAAAATCTTTGATACTTTGTCCACTTTTTGCCTGTAGAGTGCAAGAGGTGTTATTTTATGTGCAGGGCACTGTAGAAATGCAAATAGTTGTTGAACAAGAAGCTGATTTGGTGCAGAGGGGAAATAATTTTCCTTTGTGTTTTCAAAACTTTGTCTTGGTAAAACAACAGAGTGAGTAACAGCCTGGATTGCCCGGGGTGTGGATTGGAGTTTTAAGCAGGCTGCATGCACATTAGTCATCAGAAACCGGTTTAGTAACACAAGCCTGCGGGTATAGAATCACAGGCACAGAAGGAGGCCATTTAGTTTATAATACCTGTGCCAGCTCTTTGAAAGAGTTGTCCAATCTAGTTCCATACCTCAATTTCTTCCCCCACTGTCCCCTCGCCCCATTATCCTGAAAACAAGTTCACTTTAAGTGCATATCCAGATGCATTTGGAAATTTCCAATAGAATTTGCTTTCACCATCTTTTTCAGGTCTAGTTAGTGATTACCCTTCCTATGGAAACTATTTTCTTTTCCCCTATGGTTCTTTTGCTAATTATTTTAAATCTCTGACCTCTGGTTGCTGATCTATTTGCCAGAGGAAACTTTGTCCCTATTTGCTCAATTAAAACCACTCTGTGTACCTCTGTAGATCTCCCCTTAATCCTCTCTGCTGTAAGGAGAACAATCCTGGCTTGCTCCTCACATAAGAGTCCCTTATTCTGATGAACCTCCGTTGTACACTGGCCAAAGCCTCAGCTTCCTTCCTTCCTGAAGTCCAGTGTTGAAAATTGTACAAAATAGACCAGTTGAGGTCGAACCAGTTGTTAATAGAGGTTTAGCGTGATTTTGCTTTGTTTATGTCTTCAGTGTCAGTGCCACTTTAAAAACAATCTTCTATAATTTCTCATTTGCCTTATCAGCTTGTGGTGTTATCTTCAAAGATTTGTGAAAAGATGGATCGGTGTAGGGGACTGTGTGAGAGGGTCTTGCTGAGGTGCTGGGGATTCAGAGGTGTTTCACTTCACAGATCGGCACAGCTCCTGGGAAACCCAATAAACCCACATAAAACAGGATAAGCAATCCTGCCACTGGGATCGATGCCCCACGACCATCAATCCACCCTGTCTAGGCCGTCCCCTTGCTTCCTCATTCTACCCTGGAGCACGGGCCTTATAAAAAGCTGCCCATTTGTTTGTTGCCATGCTGTCTGCACTTTGCTCTGATTTTCCCTTCCCTGTAGAACTGGTTTGCTTCCAGCCACTTAAAAGTGGTTGTGGGAAAGGTGTGGTTGATGTGGGGTCCACAAAGCACTTTGCTTATTGTTGGGGTCGTCTCAGCGTGAGGGTTTCTGCCACTGCTCTGGGTACTTATTGTTATTTCTGTACCTGACTCTGCTTTTCCTAGGAGAGCAAGTGATGAACCCGCCAAAAGTTTCATTACAGAGCTTATTTAAGGTGGGGTGATTAGTTGGTATCAGTTTATAACAGTCTCAATGTTTAGGGTGCAAGTGCATTGCAGCTTCTGTTTATGGGGTGCAATTGTGTAAGTACTATCTCAATAATCTCCAGCACAACAACCCTACAAGGTATTTGCACTCAAGTTCTGGCCTTTAGCGCATCTCCAATTTTAATCAGTTGACTATTACTAGCCAAGTGTTCAGCTGCCCTGAGATCTGAAACCTCCTCCCTAACCCTTTCCACCCCTCTAATTTGTTGCATGTATCACCTGACCAAGCTTTTAATCATCTCTTCAAATGTGACTTTGTGTTAAACGTTGTTCAATGCTCCTTGAAGTATCGTGGGTTGCAGTCTCGACTGCACTGGGGAGACCACAAGCAGATTGGGTGATTGCTGAACACCTCCCTTCAGTCGACAAACATAACCTAAGCTTCTGGTTACTTGTCATTTCACTTCTCTATCCCAGTCCTACTCTTGAGCTTTCTCTTCTGCCTCCTGTGCTGTTCTACTGGAATTCAACACAAGCACAAATCACATGCTCTCCTCATTCAGATGTCTGAGAAATTTGTCACCATTCTCCGCCTGCCTCATGATGACATGCAAGCCGCAATCCTTGTCAGTGGAACCATCACAGACCCAGTACAAGTACAAACTGGGATCAAACGGCTGCATTATTGCATCAATGTTCTTCTCTGTCGTCCTCACAGCAACACTCCACCCCATCACCTTGAAGCTCCCTGCTGGACTGGAGCTAATCTATCGGACAAGCAGGAAACTATTCAACTTCCGATGCCTCCAGGCCAGAACCAAGACCACCCTGACTTTTATTATCAAGCTGCAATACACAGATGCCGCCTGTGTACATGAACACTCGGGCTGAGTTACAGACTGTTCTTGACACTTTCACCACAGCATATGAGAGAATGGGCCTCGGACTAAACATCCGGAAGACAAAGGTTCTTTACCAACCCACTCCTGTCACACAAAACTGTCCCCCAACCAATCAGGTCCATGGTGAGTCCATGGACAATATGGGTAATTTCCCATACGTCAGGAGCCTCCTTTTGGCGCGAGCAGACATTGATGATGAAATCTGGCATTGACTCCAATAGGCCAGTGCAGTCTTGGACACCTGAGGATCAGAGTGTTTGAAGCCCGAGACCTCAAATCCAGCACCAAGCTCATGGTCTACAGAGCAGCTGTGGTTCCTGACCATGTCTGCATCAGAAACATGAATATACAGCAGGCACCTCAAATCCCTGGAGAGAGATCACCAATCTTGCCCTCGCAAAACCCTGCAAATCCACTAGTAGGATAAGTGTACCAATATGAGGGTGCTCTCCCAGACTGATAGCCCCAGCATTGAGGCACTGATCATGCCCAACCAGTTGTGATGGGTGAGCCAAACTGTCCACGTGCCCGACATGACTACCAAAACATGTACTCTACTTCAGGCTCTGCAATGGCAAGCGATCACTAGGGCAGAGGAAACGCTACAGGAACTCGGAAAACCTCCATAAATAAATGCAACGTCCCCATCAACACGTGGGAATCGCTTGCCTTAGAATGCACAAACTAGAGAAGAAGCATCTGCGAAGGCACCAATCACCTCGAGCGTGGAACACGCATAGGCCAAGTACAAACAGCAGAAAGAGATTGCAGAATCCAGAGGGTCCCACCCACCTCAACAAGTACCCACTGCCAAACTATTACAGAGTCTAAGGCTCCAGGATTGGACTATTCAGCCACCGCAGAACCCACTTCCCCAGATTGTAAGCAAGTCATCCTTAACTCAGAGGGACTGCCGAAGAAGATAAAACCGTGTCTCATCTTTTGATGAAGAAGTTTACAACCTTCCAGCTTCAACTTAAAAGTTCCACAACTTCGGATTATTACCACACTCATTTTCATGGCATCTGCTACTGTTAATATTTCCACTTTTGGCATTTACAATTCCTCTGGAGCTATCTTTAGTTTTGTTTCACTTGATCCATCACCACTCCCTTCTGCATCACCATCTATTTAGTCACTCTGCCCTATCATATACTTTCCCTTTTGTTCGTTCTTTCTTTACCTCCCCTTCCAGCGATTTTCTCTCCCTCACCCACCATTTTTCTTGCCTCTTAGAAACTATTAGTTTTCTATTTTGTTTTTATACATTGAACAGCACAGAAATACATCATTTGGCCTAACAGTACCTCTAGTCTACATTATCAAACCCCTTCATAAACATTAGCATGGACCTCATATGTTTGCAGTAGCTTCCTCCCTACATCATCTCATCCTATCACCATATCCCTCTTCCTTTCTCCCTCATGTTCAATCGTGCTTCCCCTTGTATGCATCTGCTCTGACTCCTCATGGTAGTGATTCCATGTTCTAACACTGTCTGGATAAAGAGATTTTTCATGAATTCACTGGAGAATTTATCAGTAATTATCATATTTATAACCTCTAATTTTGGTCTCGGCCACAAGTGGAAACATTTCCTCTACACCTACTCTATCAAAACCTTCCATTGGCTTAAATACCTCTATTGGGCTGCCCCTTGGCTTTCTGGCTTCTAAATAAACTGTTTATTCTTCCTTTGCTAGCAATAACCTCTCAGTTCTAGTATAATTCTTGTAAACCTTTTTGCACTTTCTGCAGTGCCTCCATTCTCTTTTAATAATGTGGGGGCCAGAATTGTGCATGGTGCACCAAATGTGATCTAACCAATTTTCTATAAAAACTTAACACAATTTCTCTACTTTTTAGTTATATTCCTCTAGAAATGAACCCAGTGCATTGCCTCGCTATTTTATGACTTTCTTAAATTCTGTTGTTTCTTTGTGATTTGTGCCCCTATACCCAAGATCCCTCTGTTTATTTACCTCATTTAGACACTTATTTAGCAAGGGGTGCCACCTCAGATGTGACTGTCTAAAATGTCTTTGTTGACAATGTGCCTGTTCTGCTTGTTTATTAACATCTTTATTTTGTCACAGTCCTCCTCTATATTAATTGCACCCCAATTTTGTATCATCCGCAAATTTGAAATTCTATTTCGGATTCTGGAATCCAAATCATTTATGAAAATAGTGAACAACAATGGTCCTACCACCATTTCCTGTGAAATATCACTTCTCACCTTTTGCAGTCTGAGTAACTACCTTTAACCTTGACTCTTTTTGTTTTGTAACCAGCTTGCGACTTGTTCTGTTACTAGTCTCTAATACTGCATGTTCTGACCTTAGTCATGAGTCCACGATGCATTACCTTATCACAAGCCTTTTGGAAATGCAAATATAATGGGCCAGAACTTCTGAGGAGTAGCAATCGGTCAGATTGCCACTCCATTCCTTTTTACTTACCTTCCTCAGGATTTGCACATTTCTTGTCTGACCTTCTGACTTGAGCCTGGTGAGAAGTGTGCAGGGCAGTAGCACTGATGGAAGTGAAGGCAAGTCCCCTTTTTACAGTACTAACCACTGTAAAGCAGTAAGTTTAAAAGTCCCAGCCTCTTTGAGAAGCCAGAGATTAGGTAGGTGTGTAAGGTAAGTAGGTGAAACGAGTGGAGAGGCAGGGCGTAGAATTAGATGGAAGATAGGAGATAGGATGTGTCATAGAATATTCAAAAAGATAGCTACAGAGATAGTAAATGTACATACAATAATCTTCCAAGAATCCTTAAATTCTAGAAAGACCCCAGAGGATCTGAAAATTGCCAATGTAATACTCTGATTCAAAAAGGGAGGCAGACACAAAATTGTAGACCAGTTAGTTTAACATCAGTCATTGAGAAAATGTTAGAGTCCATTATTAAGAATGTAATACTTTGAAATACATGATATAATCAAGGAGCGTCAGTATGACTTTGAGGTGGAAATCATGCCTGACAAAATTATTACAATTCTTTGAGGTGATAAAGACAGGACCGATAAAATGGAACCAGTAGATATAATATACTTGGATATCCAAAAGCATCTGATAAGATACCGCACAAAATGCCTCTTGATATAAGAGCCCGTGGTGTTGGGAGAAGTATATTAGCATGGATAGAGGATTGGTTAACTAATTACGGGCATTTTCAGGAATGCAACCTTTACCTAATAGTGAAGTGTGTCTGGGATCACAATTGTTTACAATATATATTCATGACTTCAACAAGGGAAATTAATGTAAGACTGTCAAGTTTGCAGATGACACAGAAATAGGTGGGAAAGCAAGTGATGAGGATGGCAGAGTCTACAGAGGGATATAGACAGGTTAAGTGAATGGGCAGGAATTTGGCAGATGGAATACAGGAAAATGTGCATCTTTGCACGTTTGTAGGAAGAATAAAGGAGGTGAATATTTAAATGGAGAAAGACTGCAGAAAGCTGTAGTATAGAGGGATTTGGGGAACCTTGTACATAAATCACAAAAAGCTATCATACAAATTCAGTAGGGAAGGCAAATAAATATTAGCATTTATTTCAAAGAAAATGGAGTATAAAAATAGGGAAGTCTTGCTAAAACTGTACAAGGCGCTAGTTAGACTACACCTGGAATACTGTGAATAGTTCTGGTACCCTTATCTAAGGAAATATATACTGGTATTGGAGGCAGTCCAGAGAAGAATCACTAGGCTGATCCTGGGTATGGAAGGATTTTCTTATGAGGCAAGATTGAGTAGAGAAGAGTTTGCAAGAATGAGGGGGGACCTTATTGGGACATATAGAATTCTCAGAGGGTTTGATATTGTTGATGCTGAGAGGTTGTTTCCCCTTGTGGTAGAGTCTAGGACCAGAGGACATAGTTTCAGAGTAAGGGGTCATGCTTCTTTTTAAAGTTTTTAGTTTTACGTTTATTTATTAGTGCCACAAGTAGGTTTACATTAACACAGCAATGAAGTTACTGTGAAAATCCCCTAGTTGCCAGATTCCGGTGCCTGTTCGGACACACTGAGGGAGAATTTAGCATGGCCAATTCTCACCAGCATGTCTTTTGGACTGTGGGAGAAAACCTATGCAGATACGCGGAGAACATAAGAAAAGGAGCAGGAGTAGGCCATCTAGCCCCTCGAGCCTGCCCCGCCATTCAATAAGATCATGGCTGATCTGAATTGGCTCAGTTCCACTTTCCCGCTTTCTCCCCATAACCCTTAACCCCCTTGCCTACCAAAAACCTATCTACCCGCGTCTTAAATATATTTAGCGAGGTAGCCTCCGCCACTTCAACGGGCAGAGAATTCCAGAGGTTCACCACCCTTTGAGTGAAGAAGTTCCTCCTCAACTCTGTTCTAAACTGCCCCCCCCCCCTTATCTTGAGGCTGTGCCCTCTAGTCCTACTGTCCTTTCTGAGCGGGAAGAACCTCTCAACCTCTACCTTATCCATCCCCTTCATCATCTTATATGTCTCTATAAGATCCCCCCTCATCTTCTAAACTCCAACGAGTACAAGCCCAGTCTATTCAGCCTCTCTTCATAGCTCAACCCCCTCAACTCTGGTATCAGCCTAGTGAACCTCCTCTGCACTCCCTCCAAGGCCAAAATATCCTTGCGCAAGTGCGGCGACCAAAACTGCACACAGTACTCCAGCTGTGGCCTCACCAGTGCCCTGTACAGTTGCAGCAAGACCTCCCTACTCTTATATTCAATCCCCCTCGCTATGAAGGCCAGCATCCCATTCGCCTTCCTGATCACCTGCTGCACCTGTAGGCTGGGTTTTTGCGACTCATGCACAAGGAACCCCAGGTCCCTCTGCACCGTAGCATGCTGCAGCTTTTCGCCCTTTAAATAATAGTCCCTCCTACTATTATTCCTGCCAAAGTGGATAACCTCACACTTGCCAACATTGTATTCCATCTGCCAGGTCCTCGCCCACTCGCTTAGCCTATCTAGATCCCTCTGCAGACTTTCTACACCCTCCGCACAATTTGCTTTTCCACTTATCTTTGTGTCATCAGCAAATTTCAACACCCTACACTCAGCTCCCTCCTCCAGATCATCTATATAAATGGTAAATAGCTGAGGCCCCAGCACCGATCCCTGTCACCAAATGCAGACTCCACACAGACAGTGACCCAAGCCGGGAATCGAACCCAGGTCCAAGGCTGAGATAGTTAGGTTTTTAATTAGTTAGAGATTCGTGAGTTATGGGGATACAGCAGGAAAGTCAAGCTGGGGATTATTGGATCGGATCAGTTATGATCTCATTGGTGGAGCAGACTCAATGGGCTGAATGGTCTTCTGCTCTTAAGTCTTTTGGTCTTATGGGATAGCAAGGGCAATAGGTTAGATTGGGGGGGGGGCGGGTGCAGGAGGGCGATAGATTGGGTTGGTTGGAAAGGCAATAGTTTGGGTTAATGGGGAAGGCAGTAGGATGGGTAGAGGGAGAGAGTAGAAAGGGTCAGAATGGTATCATGGGGTCAGGGTTTGGGTCAGAAGGTGTTTTTGATTTATTATTGTCACATGTATTAACATACAGTGAAAAGTGTTGCTTCTTGCGCGCCATACGAAGCATACCATTCATAGAGGAGGAAATGAGAGAGTGCAGCGTGTAGTGTTACAGTCATAGCTAGGGTGTAGAGAAAGATCAACTTAATGCAAGGTAATTCAAAAGTATGACAGCAGCACGGAAGAAGCTGTTCTTGAATCGGTTGCTATATGACCTCTGACTTTTCTATCTTTTTCTCGATGCAAGAAGGTAGAAGAGAGAATGTCCAGGGTGCGTGAGATCCTTAATTATGCTGTCCCGCTTTGCCGAGGCAGCGGGAAGTGTAGACAGAGTCAATGGATGGGACGCTGGTTTGTGTGATGGATTGGGCTACATTTATGACCTTTTGTAGTTCCTTGCGGTCTTGGGCAGAGCAGGAGCCATATCAAGCTGTGATAAACCAGAAAGAATGTTTTCTATGGTGCATCTGTAAAAGTTAGTGAGAGTTGTAGCTGACATGCCAAATTTCCTTAGTCTTCTGAGAAAGTAGAAGCCTTGTTGGGGTTTTTTAACTATAGTGTAGGCATGGTGGGGAGCCAGGACAGGTTATTGGTGATCTGGACACCTAAAGATCTGAAGCTCTCGACCGTTCTACTTCATCCCCATTGATGTGGACGGGCATGTACTCCTTTATGCTTCCTCAAGTTGATGACAATCTCCTTTGTTTTGTTGACATTGAGGGAGAAATTATTGTTGCTGCATCTGTTCACCAGATTCTTTATCTCATTCCTGTACTCTGTCTTGTCATTGTTTGAGATCTGACCCCCCCCTATGGTGGTGTCATCAGTAAACTTGAAAGTCGAATTGGAGGGGAATTTGGCTACACAGTCATAGATGTATCAGGAGTATAGTAAGGGGCTGAGAACACAGCCTTGTGGGACACCGGTGTTGAGGATGACAAGGCCAGGGTTTTGGGTGATCTGTAGGAGTTGGTTGGGGAGGTTTACAGGAGTGAGGGGGTAGCTAGGGATCCAATGGAGGTTAAGAGGTCCATAGTATAGTTACCTAGGAGAAATATTGAAATTCTTCTAACCTTTTCTGGCTAACTGTTTGCCTAGAAAAATTGCTGATTTAAACCATTCTTGAATGGTTCCCAGTGCAGGTTAATTGCCTGTCTGAAGTTTGAACTTCACAGACAATGCTCATGCAGTCCTTGCGTGGGGACTTCCAGAGTGTGGGGGAGGTCCACCAGCACTGCTTCTGGGGTACGTCCTTAAGGTTAGAGGCTCTGGGTTATTCATTACATCTACTACCTTACTCTTGTCTACTCTTTCTGTTACTTCAAATAATTCAATAAGGTTAATGACGTATGCCTCCACTTAAAAATCTGGGCTGAGTGCACTTACATTTTGTTGAACTATTTTAACAAGTGGCCTTTCAGTCAGTTGGAGTATTTACTAAAAGCAGAATCACCACCTGGCCTGACTAGGAATGGTCCCACTGATCCCATCCTACAAGAGGTGATCCTGGCTATGGAAGGATTTTTTTATGAAAAGATGTTGAGTAGCGAAGAGTTTACAAGAATGAGGGGGAACCTTATTGGGACATATAGAATTCTCAGGGGGTTTGATGTTGATGCTGAGAGGTTGTTTCCGTTTGTGGGAGAGTCTAGGACCAGAGGCATTGTCTCAGGGTAAGGGTCATGCTTTTTTTTAAAGTTTAAAGTTTATTTATTAGTGTCACAAGAAGGCTTATATTAACACCACAGTGAAGTTAATGTGAAAATCCCCGAGTTGCATGAGAGCAGAAGTCGGCCTTTCAGCTAAGTTCGAACGTCAGACCAAACCCAAGATCAAGTGTAATGTCTTTCTTGTCAGCTTGTCTCATGTACGACTCTCGTGTGTGGAAAGGAAGAAGTTTCACAACACCAGGTTAAAGTCCAACAGGTTTATTTGGTAGCCCAAGCCACAAGCTTTCGGAGCACTACCCCTTCATCAGGTGAGTGGGAGTTCTGTTCACAAACAGGACATGTAAAGACACAAACTTAATTTACAAAATAATGGTTGGAATGCAAATCTTTGCAGGTAATCAAGTCTTAAAGATACAGACAATGTGGAGAGAGGGTTAAGCACGGGTTAAAGAGATGTGTATTGTCTCCGGCCAGGACAGTTAGTGAGATTTTGCAAGCCCAGGCAAGTTGTGGGGGTTACAGATAGCGTGACATGAACCCAAGATCCCGGTTGAGGCTACCCTCGTGTGCGGAACTTGGCCATCAGTTTCTGCTCAGTGATTCTGCATTGTTGTGTGTCATGAAGGCTGCCTTGGAGAACGCTTACCCAAAGATCAGAGGCTGAATGCCCATGACCGCTGAAGTGTTCCCCAACAGGAAGAGAACACTCCTGCCTGCTGATTGTCGAGCAGTGTTCATTCATCCGTTGTTGTAGCATCTGCATGGTCTCCCTAATGTACCATACTCGGAACGTCCTTCCCTGCAGCATATCAGGTAGACAATGTTGGCCGAGTTACAAGAGTATGTACCGTGTACCTGGTGGATGGTGTTCTTGTGTGAGATGATGGCATCTGTGTCGATGATCTGGCACATCTTGCAAAGGTTGCTGTGGTCACTGTTCTCTTGAAGACTGGGTTTTGCTGCAGACAGTGGTCTGTTCGAGGTTGTCAAGTTGTTTGAAGGCAAGTGGGGTTGTGGGGATGGCCTTGGCAAGATGTTCGTCTTTATCAATGACATGTTGAAGGCTCTGGGGAAGATTTTATAGCTTCTCCACTCTGGGGAAGTACTGGACGACGAAGGGTACTCTGTCCGCTGTGTCCCGTGTTTGTCTTCTGAGGTGGTCGGTACGGTTTTTTGCTGCGGCACATCGGAGCTGTTGATCGATGAGTGGAGCGCCATATCCTGCTCTTATGAGGGCATCTATCAGCGTCTGGAGGTGTCTTGTAGTGATCCTCCTTATCTGAGCAGATCGTGTGTATATGGAGGGATTGTCCATAGGGGATGGCTTCATTAATGTGTTTAGGGTGGAAGCTGGAGAAGTGGAACATCGAGGTTATCCATGGGCTTGTGGTACAGTGAAGCGCTGAGGTGACTGTCCTTGATGGAGATGCACGTGTCCAAGAATGCATCCGATTCTGGAGGGTAGGAACTTGTTGATGTTATCATACAGTTGTTTTAGTGATTGTTCACCATGAGTCCAAAGGAAGAAAATGTCATTGATGTATCTAATGTATAGCATCAGTTGAAGGTCCTGTACATGAAGATGTTGGATAATGAGGTGCGAATTTGGACTCATGGTGAACAATCACTGAAACAACAATATGATAACATCAAGTTCCATCCCACCATCAGACTCACCGTGGTCACATCAGCACTTCACTGTAACGCAAGCCCACAGATAACCTCACAATGCTCCACTCTTCCAGCTTCCACCCTAAACACGTTAAAGAAGCCATCCCCTACAGACAAGCCCTCCATATACACAGAATCTGCTCAGATGAGGAGGATCGTAATAGACATCTCCAGACACTGAAAGATGCCCTCATAAGAACAGGATATGGCGCTCGACTCATCAATTGACAGTTTCAACATGCCGCAGCAAAAAACTGCACCAACCTCCTCAGAAGACAAACATGGGACTCGGCGGACAGAGTACCCTTCATCATCCAGTACTTCTCCGGAGCAGAGAAGCTACAAAATCTTCTCTGGAGCCTTCAACATGTTGAAGACAAACATCTCGCCAAGACCATCTCCACACCCCCACTTCTTGCCTTCCAACAACCGCACAACCTGAAACAGATCATTGTCCACAGCAAACTATCCA
Source organism: Carcharhinus amblyrhynchos (assembly GCF_965287045.1). Lineage (NCBI taxonomy): Eukaryota > Metazoa > Chordata > Chondrichthyes > Carcharhiniformes > Carcharhinidae > Carcharhinus > Carcharhinus amblyrhynchos. The sequence continues at coordinate 327,164 of NW_027649918.1, read as the reverse complement.
TCCTTCAGGAGAACAGTGACCACGACACCACACAACCTGCCACAGCTACCTCTGCAAGATGTGCCAGATCATTGACACGGATGCCATCATCTCACATGAGAACACCACCAACCAGGTAGACGGTACATACTCTTGCAACTCGGCCAATGTTGTCTACCTGATATGCTGCAGGAAAGGATGTCCCGAGGCATGGTACGTTGAGGAGACCATGCAGACGCTGCAACAACAAATGAATGAAAACCACTCGAAAATCACCAGACAGGAGTGTTCTCTTCCTGTTGGGGAACACTTCAGCGGTCACGGACATTCAGCTTCTGATCTTCAGGTAAGTGTTATCCAAGGCGGCCTACACAACAACACAGAATCGCTGAATAGAGACTGATAGCCAAATTCTGCACGTGAGGACGGTCTCAACTGGGATCTTAGGTTCATGTCACGCTATCTGTAACCCCCACAACTTGCCTGGGCTTACAAAATCTCATTAACCGTCCTGGCTGGAGACAATACGCATCTCTTCAACCTGTGCTTTAACCCTCTCTCCACTCGCATTGTCTGTACCTTTACAAGTAATCAAGTCTTAAAGACTCTCATTCCAACCATTATTTTGTAAATTGAGTTTGTGTGTTTATATGCTCTTTGTGCTCAGAACTCCCACACTCCGGGTGCTCCAAAAGCTTGTGGCTTGTACTACCAAATAAACCTGTTGGACTTTTAAGATGTCTCACAACACCAGGTTACTGTGCTTACCCTAGTCCAATGCCAGCATCTCCACATCATCTCTTGTGAGGACCATGAATTGGATTCAGTATGAATTGTTTTTTGTTGTAAGCAAGAAGATGGATTAAGTTTAAGATTGATTAGTACCACAAGTAGGCTTACATTAACATTACAATGCAATCACTCTGAAAATCCCCTAGTCGCCACACTCTGGTGCCTGTTCAGGTCCACAGGGAGAATTCAGCATCGCTGATGCATCTAACCATGTCTTTTGGACCGTGGATGGAAACCGGAGCACCCGGAGGAAACCCATGCAGACAGTGGGAAAGCGTGCAGACGCTGCACAGGCAGTGACCTAGGCCAGGAATGAAACCCAGGTCCCTATTGCTGGGAGGCAGCAGTGCTAACCACGTGGTGAGCTATCTCTGTCTACTTTGTTACTTAGTTTTGTAACTTTAAGTTGTTTTTTAAATGGGCCATTCAGCCCATTATCTGACTGGGTGCAGCAGTTGTGTTTACAGAATTGTAGTAATGCCCCCCATCTCCCTACATCCTCTGGACCTACCCTTTGCCTTCTCTACTGCCCACTTTTCCCTAAATTTGATGTCCAGAGTTCTGCAAATATCCTCAGACCCCCACCCCACCCCACCATGCTGTTGTCTGTCTGTCTGTCGGTAATGTTTAGTGAAGTGCATGTTTTTCCAATAAGTTCATTGCAGTGTTAATGGAAATCTACTTGTGACACAAATAAACTTTTAAAACTTTGTTGGGATCCCCCCCCCCCCCTCAAGCATATAGGTGTTGAGTGAAATTTCATCTTCTCTCTCTGACCCTTGCAGGTCCTTCAGTCCAGGCCATGCAAGGAGCTCGGTGGACAGCGGCTGCCCAGCGGGCTGCCCCCAAGCCCAGGTGTGTGAGCCCCCCGCCACTGTCGCCCGCCGCGGTGGACTCGCTCAGCCTGGAGGTGTCGGAGAGCCCGGCGGCGGGGGGCCGGAGGGCGGGCAGGGGCCACCAGTACAAGGCGGATCCCCGGGACTCGAACGGGAAGCACTCGGAGAGCCTGGGCTTCCTGCCGGGCTCTGCGGCCGAGGGGGCGGACGAGGAGGCGGCGGCGGCGGGGGCGGTGTGCCGCTGGTGCGGCCCGGGCTGTGCGAGCTGGCAGGCGGTGAGAGCGCTGCTGTGCTGCGTGCTGAGCTGCGGCCTCTGCAAGGCTGACTCGGGGGTCTACAGCCCGTGCAACAGCGCCGAGACGGCGGCCGGGGCCAGGGAGCTGGAGCGGGGCAACACCATCCGCTACCTGGAGAACCCCACCCTGGGCATCGCCCTCAGCTCGCAGCCCGGCCCCAGGAAGAAGCCCCCGCTGGCCGGCAGCAGCTTCAACTACTACGATGTCAAGCTGGGGGGCCAGCAGGTCATCTGGAAGAACAACGGCCGGCTGTCCGTGGACTCGTGCCGCAAGGAGCCGCCGCCGCCGCCCGCCGCCGGTCACCGCTCCGACAGCCCGGGCAGCGCCTCGCCCGCCTCCCACAAGCGCGTCTCGGACGAGTTCCCCTCCTTCCTGGAGGAGGACCTGGAGAACACGGAGCTGAACGTGTCCATGTCGAGCGCCGAGCTGGACCAGTACATCAGCCGCAAGCTGCTGGAGCTCTTCAGCATCCACCAGATCGACATGCTGGCCCAGTGCACCTCGGACACCACCTTCATCAGCAAGAGCAGCGAGATCAGCGAGCTGATCGGCAGCATCACCAAGGACTACAAGATCGACGAGAAGGACGCCGAGTGCCGCATCGTCACCGGCATCGTCCGCATCAGCACCCGCAAGTCCAAGAAGAAGAAGCGCTGGCAGGAGGCCAGCGAGGACAGGCTGCTGACTCTGACCTCTGCTGACCCCAAACCACAAACTGAGACCACTTTACCCAGTGAAGGTGAGGCGGGTGCCCCGGGGGCAGGGGGATGCACTGGGAGGCAGCACTGGGGAGAGGGGGAGGCAAGGGATGCACTGGAGTGACGCAGGGGGCGGGAGGATGCAATGGGGCTGCCTGGGGGCGGGGGAATGTACAGGAGTGACCCAGGGCAGAAAGGGATGCACTGAGAATAGATGTGCTGGAGCTGCATTAGGGGCAAGGGGGGGTGCACGGCAGCTGCATTAGGGGCAAGGGGGGGGTGCACTGGAGCTGCACTAGGGGCAAGGGGGGGTGCACGGGAGCTGCACTAGGGGCAAGGGGGGGTGCACTGGAGCTGCACTAGGGGCAAGGGGGGTGCACTGGAGCTGTACTAGGGGCAAGGGGGGGTGCACTGGAGCTGCATTAGGGGCAAGGGGGGGTGCACTGGAGCTGCACTAGGGGCAAGGGGGGTGCACTGGAGCTGTACTAGGGGCAAGGGGGGGTGCACTGGAGCTGCACTAGGGGCAAGGGGGGGTGCACTGGAGCTGCACTAGGGGCAAGGGGGGGTGCACTGGAGCTGCACTAGGGGCAAGGGGAGGGGTGCACGGGAGCTGCACTAGGGGCAAGGGGAGGGGTGCACGGGAGCTGCACTAGGGGCAAGGGGGGTGCACTGGAGCTGCACTAGAACAAAGATGAATACAGCACAGGAACAGGCCCTCAGATCCTCCAAATCTGTACCAATCAGGTGTTCCAAATTAGACCATCCATTTGTATCCCTCTGTTCCCAGTCTGTTCATGTGGCTATCTAGATAAGTCTTAAATGATCCTAGCATGTCTGCCACAACCACCTACCTTGGTAGTGCATTTCAGGCCTCCACCACCCTCTGTAAAAAAAAGTACCCCCCCCCCCCGCCCCGCATATCTGTATTGAACCTTGCTCTCCCCACCCCTTACCTTGAACTTGTGACCCATTGTGTTTGTCATTTCTGACCTGGGAAAAAGCTTCCTACTGTTCATCCTATCTATGCCTTTCATAATTTTATAAACTTCTATTAGGTTGCCCCTCAACCTTCGCCTTTCCAGGGAGTGCAACCCTAGTTTACTCAATCTCACCTCGTAGCTAATGCCCTCCATACCAGGCAACATTCTAGTAAACCTTTTCTGCACTCTCTCTAAAGCCTCCACATCCTTCTGGTAGTGTGGCAACCAGAACTGGATGCAGTATTCCAAATGTGGCCTAACCAACGTTCTATATAACTGCAACATCCTATGCCAACTTTTATACTCTATACCCCGTCCAATAAAGGCAAGCATGCCATATGCCTTCTTCACCTCCTTTTCCACCTGTACTGCCACCTTTTAAGGATCTGTGGACTTACACACCCAGATCCCTCTGTGTGTGTCTATACTCCTGATGGTTCTGCCATTTATTGTTTCCTCCCTCTGCATTAGATCTACCAAAATGCATCACTTCACATTTATCTGGATTAAATTCCATTGCCATTTCTCCACCCAATTTTCCAGCCCATCTATATCCTGCTGTAATCTCTGACAATGTTCATCACTATCCGCAACTCCAGCAATTTTTGTGTCATCCGCAAACTTACTAATCAGACCAGCTACATCATCTTCCAAATCATTTATATATATATATGTCACAAATAGCAGAGGTACCAGTACAGAGCCCTGCAGAACACCACTAGTCACAGACCTCCAATCAGAAAAAGACCCCTCCACTGCTACCCTCTGTCTTCCATGGCCAAGCCAGTTCTGTACTCATCTAGCTAGTTCAGCTTTGATCCCGTGAGATTTAACCTTTTGCTTCAGCCTGTCATGACGGACTAAGGGCAGGGGGATGCACTGGAGCTGCATTGGGTGGGGGGGGAGGGAGGTGGTGGGGGTGCGGGCAGAGATATGTTGGGGCTACACTGGGTTTGCAGAGATGCCCTGCAGTTGTGCTGGGGGACGGGGGCAAGGGGGAGGGGGAATGCACTGCAGGTGAACTGGGAGGGAGTAGGATTGCGTTGCAGCACCGCTGGAGAGGCGCAGGAATGTACGCACTGGAGTTGAACTTGGTCTGTAGTAGTTGGTTGTGCGCGTTTGGGATCTGTGCAGGGTTTGATGTTTATCTGCACCTGGGGGGAGAGGTGTTAAACGGGGCTTGACTGGAATGTGATTGCAAAACTGTGATTTCTGATTTTTTTCTGTTTAGAGCTTAACCTGGAGATTTCAGTCGTGGACCCGCTCGATTTGAAAGCAAGACAAATGCATGGCCTGGGTTCTCCAGGTAATTCCCAAATACAGTGCAAGTGGAGGAACTGAACTCTTCAAGGCTGAATAATCCAGACACAAAATTCCCTAGTTTGGGTTCGACAGTTGTTCAGCCAGGAATCCTGTTCCTCATCAGTGTCTAGGTTGCAGGATTTGTGTACCTGGTGGAGAGTGGGAAGCTGCTTTCACTTCATATTTAAAGATGTGTTGTGAATGACGCTGCCTTTTTTCTGTCCTTTTTCTCTTCAGTTATTTTGTCTGCCCCTCTTTCCCCCCCCCCTTTCTCTCTCCCCCCCACCCCCCCCTCTCTTTCTCCTCCCCACCCCCCTCTCTTTCTCCTCCCCACCCCCCCTCTCTTTCTCCTCCCCACCCCCCCCCCTCCTCCCCACCCCCCCTCGCTCTCTCCTCCCCACCCTCCCCCCTCCCCCCACATCCCATTCTCTGTGGCCCCAACTCTTACCTCCCCCCTTCAGAGAGGAGGAAGTGGGAGTTGGGGCCGCAGGGCTGGGATCAGGCTTCTAAACCTCGCCTCTCTGCAACCCCATCTGCCCTGCCCTCTCTGCAACCTCAACTCTCCCCCTCCCCCCCTTCACACTCTGCCCCCATTTTCCAATAGGTGTTGCTCTCATCTCTTATTTCCTCTATTGTGTAATCTGTGCACAGATGACTGTCATATGAGCATATGGATTAGGAGCAGAAGTAGGCACTTGGCCCTTATTTGCTCTGCCATTCAGTAAGATCATGGCTGATGTGACCATAACCGCAATTCCACTTTCCTGTCTCCTCCAATAACCTGTCCTGTCACTGTTCTGAGCGGTTGCTCCTGATTTGATGTGACCCATGACTTTTGTTCAAATGCTGCAGGCAGGACCCTCCTCTGTAACCCAACCTCAGGATATGCATCCCCATTGAGATCCTGATACTCACTTTTCTCTCTTTCTCTCAGCAGATTTGCAAAAATACGATTCTCTTCAGGATACAGAGACTGATTCATCAGGAGCACCACTGCTCAAAGTCTATCTCTAAGATTGGAGAGCAGGCCATCCCGCGATAAGAATTGGACTGGGGGATGTGGGTCTGGAATGATCAGAGAGGCCGGACATTCTAGGTCTGGAGTAAAGCGTGGAGTTGAATTTTTTAACTGTGAAGCTGTTTTTCCCCCTGCCAGCAGCACCCGGGGAGTTGCCCTGGTTCTGAGTTGAGTCTCCAGTATCCAAGTATGGTGCTGTTAGCCTGGGGGTGGCCAATCTCCCTCTGCTCTGCTCCACTCCACACCCCAGCCCCACTGCAGATGAGGAGCCCCCAGCTCAGTGCTGAAGATCAGCGATGTGGGAGGGGTGGGGTCGGGTGGGAGGTTCTCACAGCCCATTGGGAGCCAGTGAGACAGGAGCTGCTGTAAATATGGAACTGGTCACAGGTTTGCTCTCCAGATTGGGTGTTGTCTTGATACTGAGGAAGATTGGTGTGCGGGAGGGGTGGAGGTTGTACAGTTACTTTGCATATTTTGTACATTGTTTCCTGTCACTGAACCAGATGGTGAATTGCGGTGAGAGACGTTGATTTTAATAAGTTGTATTTTATATTAAAGCGAAAATTGGAATCTCGTCTGCAATTTGAAAATTGCTTCGGTCCCTGTGACCCCACCCTCTTGACTTGAACTATTTTTGAGCCCCACTGACACCCCATCTCATTTTCCCCCCTCAAAGTCTCCATTCAGGCAAAGGTCCAGGTAAGGTCGCCTCAGAACAGGACAGCTATACCTCAGTCACTATCCCCTCCATCTTGTCCACTGTACTTGCAGGATTGGACTCAGCTGTGATGCCCTGTATGGTTCAATATCCTGAATAGCCACACTGTCTAGATTTAGGTGGACCATCTCTTAGGATGAATCATCAGATGGTAGCTGGGAAGTTTAGTATTGCTGGAAGCTGTGAATCGATCCTAGGAAGGGTAGAGGAGCCCTGTGGTTCACAGTGGATTTCTGAAACTGAGTTTGCTGCTGCCTCTCTGCGCAGACAGGTGGTGCTGTAAACCTGTAGTGACCCACTCTGCCCATCAAAGCCATTCCTGTTGGTATGCTAACCCATTGAGGTCCTTTCCCGCTGGTATATTAACCCATCTGTGCTGTAAACTGTGGGACATTGTGTGACAGATTTCCCCATCTGTTAATTCTATTTCTGTAGGGTTTTTAAATTCATTTATAGTTTTTAAATATTTTACTTAATGGTTACATGAAAGGATGCTTCTGTTTCGTGTTTTCAACTGACAGCCTCATATGAACCAGTCTCTGCTGTGAACTTACTTCCAGTGAATGTAGCAGAGACCAATCTGGAAGGTTTTCCTATGGCAGGACAGGGTCTGGGAGTTGGGAAAAATGGAGGTTTAGCAGCGCCACCACTCATGGGAAGCTGTAATTACAACATGACTACACTAGTTTTCACTATAAAGGGATTTATAGTGGGAAAGGTCGATGATGTGGGTGCAGGTGTAAGATTTTTTTAATAAATAGTGGTCAAATACTTTAAAAAGAAAGTGCTTCTTTTTTCATAAAGAGCGACTTCTCACTCATTTTGATTGATCTGCTACATTCTGAATAATCGTAGAATCCCTGCAGTGCGTAAGGAATGATGTGGGTATGCCGGCGTTGGACTGGCGTAAACACAGTAAAAAGTCTGACAACACCAGGTTTTAGTCCAACCTATTTATTTGATAATATTCTCACTAGCTTTCGAGGGGACAGCCTCTTCGTCAGGTGAATGGAGAGTTCACCTCTCCATACTCTCCATTCACCTGACGAAGAGGCTGTCCCCTCGAAAGCTAGTGAGAATATTATCAAATAAATAGGTTGGACTAAAACCTGGTGTTGTCAGACTTTTTACTGTGCGTAAGGAAGCCATTTGACCCATGTACTCTCCAACAGAGCATCTTACCCCAGGCCCATGCATTTATCCTGCTAATCCCCCTAACCTACATATCTTGGGACACTAAGGGGAAATTTAGCATGGCCAATAAACCTGATTGCATGTAGAATCCTTAGAATTCCTGTAGTGCAGAAAGAGGCCATTTGGCCCATTGAGTCTACACTGACTCTTGGAGAGCACATTCCTCTGCCCCTATCCCTGTGCCCTGTGAATTTATAATGGCTAATCCACCTAACCTGCACATCTTTGGGCTGTGGCAGGGGAGGGGGAGAACCGGAGCAAACCCAAGCAGCCATGGGGAGAATGTGCAAACTGCGCGCACGCACACACAATCAAACCCAGGTCCCTGGCACTGAGGCAGCAGTGCTCACCACAGTGCCACCCTTTACTTTTAATCACATTTAATATTCTGCATCGCATTTAATATTCCATTTAAATTGGTTCCCTTTAACCATCTTGTCTGCCACTTAGTCTTTCACACTACTCCCTCTGCCAGCAGGATACAAACATTGTGTTTGTTGTTAGTATTGTTTATTTGCTTTCTCCATGTATTTTGGTACTTTCATTGCCCCAGGCAACTCATTTTCAAATCTCAGCATGGTCTTGCCCAACAAGCTCTGACTGTATCCTCAGCCCTCACCCTGAGGTCTCTGATTCCAATCAGCAAAAATTCCCAGCAGCCACTTGGGTACAGTGCCGCAGAATCAACTCATTGAGCTATTTTGTTCCAGTATTCACAGAATTTGGTCTGTTGTTGACTGTGTTCCTCATTCCCTCACTGATGCTTTATGGAGGAAACTGTAGATCACTCCTGCCTGCAAGTGTAGGTGGAAGTGGGGTTCTGAGGGCCCCAAGAGAACAAGTGAATGAGATGTATGTTCGGTTTGATGCTTATGGAGTTGCACACAGGTTTTTAAATCAGGCCGTGCTTAAATACTAACTGCAATTGGGCTGAATGGATTTAAAGCAATTGGGTAGGCTGGATTAATATGAGAGATTAGATAGGGCACAGGTTATTGGTGAGTGTTGGAGTAAGGTATGGTGCAGTTGGATCATTAAGAACTTCAGCTAAAGACTGAACTGGATTCCAGGTCGTGATGAAACCAGAGAGTGAAGCTGTGGGGAAAGCAGGAATTGTTCCTTGGCAGCAGGCTCCTTGTCCTTCCAATGGTTGATAGTGTGATTTGTCAACAACTGTGCTGGAAACTGCAGTGGTTTGTTTAATGATTACCAAAGGAAGTAATCAAAGTTGTTTTTTTCCCCATTGTTTGAGGTTCAATGGTACGTGGGTGATAGATTAACACAAGGCCACAGTAATGAGTTCGAACTGTCTACATTGTTTACAGCAGATCACTATAGTGAGCACAGAGTCACAGATGATGTGAAAATAGCCCCTTGTAAGCAATCACTGGATGAAATGTCAGTTCAAGGCCCACATTACGGTTACTCAGTACTGGAGAGAAACTTTCTATAAGAATCTATTCAATGTTTTCTCAATGGGAACCTAGATACCAGCAATCCATTAGGAATGGAGAACAGCGAAGGCCTTGCTCTTCAATTGCCAAAGTTTGTCTGTGGGCTTCAGGTCCCAAAATAAATGAATCTTGTTTGGAATAGCGTATCAACCTCAATTTTCACCAATCTTAAGGACTAAAGGTTCCACTTGGTGTAGCCTGAGATGTACAGATCAGGGATTTCAGTTTCAGCTTCAAAGACTCTTAAGCCACCCCATTCTTCAATCACTATGACATTAAACTCAAAAGTCTTTCACCAATCCTATGTATCTTCGAAGTCTGATTTAAAGTTTGCTTGTAGGACACTGGCTTTGGGCAGGTATTTGGTACAACTATCATCACCATTGTAGTTAGGCCATCCTGCAAAAGAGGATGGCCCTCAGATGACAGGGGACATGGCTGCTATGGTCAGAGTCCACATCTTTTACATTTGAGTTAGAATTCCCAACTTTTAGGAGAATTAGTTTAGATGAGGAGCTATTTAGCATTATACAGCTAATCTGTGTAATTAGCTGACCTGAACCTGTTGATCTCAGCACCCATATGTCAAAGGGTTAAAGTGCTGAGCTGTAAGAAGACTTGTGGGTGGTAAGCTCATTTATACTGCATGGTCAAATATCCTATCCAAGTTCACTGCAGTTCAGTGAAATGTTGATGTAGGGCTTTGGGTGATGGTGGATTCTTCCTCTGGCATTTCACTGTATTGTCTGCATTGGTTCTCTTTCCACCCCCACTCACCAACAACCCCCCCCCCCCCCCCCAACTCACCATCGCTGTCCCCCACCCCCCACTGAGGCAATGGGACACATTTGTCAATTCTAACCCACGAGGAGACCAGCACTGTCTGGACCTGTAACAGCCACCACTATCTAAACGCCTTTACTAAATACTTTCAGGCAGCCTTTGTCAATCCAAAACTAATCCCACAGCCTCACCCTCTCAGTTGAAAAGTAAACTCTCAACCTAGCAGCCCCCTCCTCCTAACACACGCCACCTCAACAACCACCTCCCCTCACCACCACCCCCACCCCCCAACTACCTAAAATATGACAAAATGGATGAGAATATAAGAGCATGGTTAGTAAGTTTGCAGATGACACTAAGATTGGTGGCATAGTGGACAGTGAAGAAAGTTATCTCCGATTGCAACGGGATCTTGATCAATTGGGCCAGTGGGCTGACGAATGGCAGATGGAGTTTAATTTGGACAAATGCGAGGTGATGCATTTTGGTACATTGAACCAGGGAAGGACTTATTTGGTTAATAGTAGGGCATTAGGGAGAGTTACAGAACAAAGAGATCTAGGGGTACATGTTTATAGTTTCTTGAAAGTGGAGTCACGGGTGGACAGAATGGTGAATTATTATAGAAAGGCATTTGGCATGCTTGGTTTCATCAGACAGAATATTGAATACAGGATTAGGACGTCTTGTTGAAGTTATACAAGACATTAGTAAGGCCACACTTGGAATACTATGTGCAGTTCTGGTCACCCTATTGTAGAAAGGATATTATTAAACTAGAAAGAGTGCAGAAAAGATTTACTAGGATGCTACCAGGACTTGGTGAATTGAGTTATAAGGAGAAGCTGGATAGATTGAGACTTTTGTCTTTGGAACGTAGGAGGCTAAGGGGTGATCTTGTAGAGGTCTATAAAATAATGAGGGGCACAGATCAGCTACATAGTCAATATCTTTTCCTAAAGATAGGGGAGTCTAAAACTAGAGGGCGTAGATTTAAGGTGAGAAGGGAGAGATACAAAAGTGTCCAGAGGGGCAATTTTTTCACACAGGGTGGCGAGTGGAACAAACTGCCAGAGGTAGTAGTAGAGGTGGGTACAATTTTGTCTTTTATAAAGCATTTATATAGTTACAGGGATACAATGGGTATAGAGGGATGTGGGCAATTGGGATTAGCTTAGGGGTTTTCAAAAAGAAAGGGTGGCATGGACTGTTTCCATGCTGTATATCTCTGACTCTAAAAGCAGACCATCACCCTGTTTTCCTTTGTTCTTGCCCTCACCCCCACCCCCACCCCCACTCTTCTGCCTCGGAAAGTATCCCCATTCACCACCCCACACAAGAGAAAACTAACATAAATGTTAATTTTTAAGAAGAAAAAGGCCCAGGAGACAAGAAGGCAACAAGCTACAAGATAAGGGCAAGGCATTACAAGGAGCAACAAGGGTTGGATGTGAGCTGAAATATAAGTGGCAGATCACAAAGAAGAGAGGCCATGTCCTCTGCCCAATCTCAGTTGAAGAGCTAACACAAATGAGATGGGTGTCCTGGTTGAATAATTCAATCATCTGTAGTCTTGTAAATGTTTCCTCTTCAGGTAATGATCTAAGTATCTTTTGAAAGCCATGTTTGAACCTGCCTCCACAACACTCTCAGGCTGTGAATTCCAAATCAATGAACTAAAGGAGCTCAGAGGTGGAGATGTTGACATAATGCTACTGTCACTGGACTTGTTATCCAGAGGCTCAGGCTCATCCATGGGTATAAATCTTACTCTGGCAGCTGGTAGAGTTTAAATGAGTTAAGCAAAAATCTGGAATTGAAAGCTAGTCTTAGTAATAGTGATTGTGAAGCCATCATTGATTTTTGTAAAAGCCCACCTGGTTAGGAATGTCCTTTTAAAGAAGGAAATCTGCAATCCTTACCCAGTCTGGCCTCTATGTGACTCCAAAACCACAACCCTCTGAAATGGCCTAGCAAGTCACTTGTACATGGGCAACTGGGGCTGCATAACAAATGCTAACCCTGACAGTTATGCCCACATGAAAGAATTGGTGCGACCATTCACACTGATCAGCCATAAATGTTGGACTCTTGTTCATCAGATAATCCTAAACGGTTCCTCTGCTCAACTTGGTGCATTGCAGTCTCACCTAAAGAGAGCTGTTCCTGGAGCTTATACATGTGCTTACACATGTCCTCCCACTTATCAGTAAACATCCAGATCACACAATCATTTCCAGAACAGCAGCAATGCTAAGATAATGAAGGTGAAAGCTCTTGACTAACCTTGAATACCCATTGGTGTTTGCAGATTCACAGTTTACTTTACAACATGAAAACAGGACAGGGTAGAATGAGTCAGAAACTGATCCTCAGATTGAGCCAGTGTAAATAGCTATGGCCCTGACAGATTACAGTGAAAGAACAAAGAACGAAAACAGCCTGGGAAACAGGCCCTTTGGCCCAACGAGCCTGCGCTGCAAGAGCTCAGCAAGAGTTGTGTGTGACAAGTGAACTTAGTGCAGATACTCGGCCAAGGATGCTGGATTTCTGCTCCACTTCCTGATTATTATCCTCAAGCACTACAATTACCAATGCTCAAATCAAAGCCAAACGTATTAGAGTCAAAAATAGAAAAATGCTTCAATTATTCAATATCTGTAATCACAGGGTACTAATGGGTTAGCAGTCTCACGCCTGTGACAACAACTATCATTTAAATAGCACCTTTAACACAAAACAACCTAAGGGAGCTCATAAAATATGATTTGGTACTAAAACACACAGGTATTAGGAGAAATAAACAAAAGCTTGGTCAGAGTGGTAGGTTACATAGAGACCTATAAGAACATAAGAAATAGGAGCAGGAGTAGGCCATCTAGCCCTTCGAGCCTGCCCCGCCATTCAATAAGATCATGGCTGATCTGAAGTGGATCGGTTCCACTTTCCCGCTTTCTCCCCATAATTCTTAATTCCCCTGAATATCAGAAACCTATCTACCCGTGACTTAAATATATTTAGCGAGGTAGCCTCCACCACTTCAACGGGCAGAGAATTCCAGAGATTCACCACCCTTTGAGTGAAGAAGTTCCTCCTCAACTCTGATCTAAATTGCCCCCCCCCCGCCTTATCTTGAGGCTGTGCCCTCTAGTCCTGATATCCTTTTTAAGCGGGAAGGATCTCTCTACCTCTACCCTATCCATCCCCTTCATTATCTTATACGTCTGTATAAGATCCCCCCTCATTCTTCTAAACTCCAATGAGTACAGACCCAGTCTGTTTAGTCTGTCTTCATAGGCCAAACCCGTCATCTTCAGTATCAGCCTAGTGAACCTTCTCTGCACTCCCTCCGAGGCCAATATATCCTTCCGCAAGTGCAGCGACCAAAACTGCACATAGTACTTCAGCTGCGGCCTCACCGGTACCCTGTACAGTTGCAGCAAGACCTCCCTCTATAAGGTCTATATAAGATCTCCCTCGCTATAAAGGCCAACATTCCATTCGCCTTCTTGATCACCTGCTGCACCTGCAGACTGGGTTTTTGCGACTCATGCACAAGGACCCCCCAGGTCCCTCTGCACAGTAGCATGCTGCAGCTTTTCACCTTTTAAATAGTAATCCCTCCTACTATTATTTCTGCCAAAGTGGATAACCTCACACTTGCTAACATCTGCCAGATCTGCCAGGTCCTCGCCCACTCGCTCAGCCTATCCAGATCTCTCTGCAGACTTTCCACACCCTCCACGCAATTTGCTTTTCCACTCATCTTCGTGTCATCAGCAAATTTCATCACCCTACAAATAGACCTAGAAAATAGGAGTAGGCCATTCATATGATCTTGGCTGATCATCACACTCACTAACCTGTTTCTGCTTTTCCCCCCCATATCCTTTGATCCCTTTAGCCCCAAGAGCTATATCTAACTACTTCCTGAAAATATTCAATGTCTTGGCCTCATATGCTTTAAGTAGTTTAAGGAGCATTTTAAAAGTAAGGAGAGAGAGGCAGAGAGGTTTAAGGAGGGAATTCCAGAGCTTGGAGTCTAGGCAGCTGAAGACAGCTGTCAATGAGGGAGAGATTAAAATCGGTGATGTGTGAAAAGCCAGAATTGGAGGAACCCTGATATTTCACAGGGTTGTAAGATTGGAGAAGGTTATGGAGATAACCATAGAGGGATTTGAAAATGAGGATAAAATTCTAGGTTAGTGAACATAGGGATGATCGTTGAATGTAACCTGGTGTGAGTTAGGGTAAAGAGAGCAGAGCTTTGGATAAGCTCCCAGTTTCTGGAGGGTGAAAGTTGGCAAAGCAAGGATAGCCAAGTTTAGAGATAGCAAAGGCATGCATGGAAGTTTCAGCAGCAGATGGGCTGAGAAACAGATGAAGACAGGTGATATTTCTGGTGGGATATGTGGTCTTTATAGAAAACAGTGCATCAGAAACTAACATGGTCTGGTGCAACTTCAGACACTGGCCAGCGCAAAGTACAGAATCTATGGTCTTTAGAGTTTATAGATGGAACTGGAGACAATGGTTTCTGCCTTCCCAATATTTAAAGTTTCTGTTAATTGAATACTGGATGTCAGACAAGGCATGTAACAAATCACCAACAATGGATGGGGTTAAGACATGATAGTCAGGTGGAGTTGGGGCTGGCTATAGAAGTAAACTTATTGTGCTTTCAGATGATGGTATTGAGGAGGAAGCATATTGACAGGAAATAGAGGGGGCTATGAATTGGTGTTTGAATCCTAGAGTTAATGACGCAGGAGATTTTTTGGCTGTGGCTGGACAGATTCCAATACAACCCAGTGACACCAGTTTCCAGCCAACTGGATAATGATTTGATTTGATTTATTATTGTCACATGTATTAACGTACAGTGAAAAGTATTGTTTCTTGTGTGCTATACAAACAAAACATACTGTTCATAGAGAAGGAAAGGAGAGAGTGCAGAATGTAGCGTTCCAGTCATAGCTAGCATGTAGAGAAAGATCAAAATGCAAGGTAAGGCCATTCAAAAGTCTGACAGTAGTAGGGAAGAAACTGTTCTTGGGTCGACTTTGGTATCTTTTTCCCAAAAGAAGAAGATGGAAGAGCGAATGTCCAGGGTGCATAGGGGCCTTAATTATGCTGGCTGCTTTGCCGAGGCAGTGGGAAATGTAGACAGAGTCACTGGATGGGAGCTGGTTTGCGTAATGGATTGGGCTACATTCACAACTTTTTAGTTTCTTGCAGTCTTGGCAGAGCAGGAGCCAGACCAGTGATACAACAGAAAAATGCTTTCTATGGTGCATCTGTAAAAGTTGGTGAGTCATAGCTAACATGCCAAATTTCCTTAGTCTTCTAACAAAACAGAGGCATTGGTGGGCTTTCTTAACTATAATGTTGGCATGAGGGGTACCAGGACAGGTTGTTGATGAATTGGACACCCAAAAACTTTAAGCTCTCGACCCTTTCTTCTTTGTCCCCATTGATGTAGACAGGGGCATGGTCTCCTTTACGCTTCCTGAAGTTGGTGACAATCTCCTTCATTTTGTTGACATTGAGGGAGAGGTTATTGTTGCCACACCCCAGTTCACCAGATTCTCTATCTCATTCCTGTACTCTGTCTCGTCATTGTTTGAGATGTGACTCCTTACGGTGGTGTCATTAGCAAACATAAAATCGAATTGGAGGGGAATGTGGCTGCACAGTCATAAGAGTATAGTTGGGAGCTGAGAACACAGCCTTGTGGGGCACTGGTGTTGAGGATTATCACGGAGGAGGTGTTGTTGCCTATCCTTACTGATTGTGATCTGTGAGTTAGAAAGTTCAGGATCCAGTCACAGATGTAAGTGCCGAGGCCCAGGCCATGAAATTTGGAGATGAGTTTTGTTGGAATAATAGTGTTGAAGGCTGAGTTGTAATCAATAAGTAGGTGTCTGACATAGGTGACATTATTATCTAGGTGTTCCAGGGTTGAGTGCAGGGCCAGAGAAATAGTGTTTGCTATGGACCTGTTGTGGCAATAGGCAAACTAGTGGATCCAGGTAGTCCGGTAGGCTGGAACTGATTTGTGCCATGATTAATCTTTCGAAGCACTTCATAATGCTGGATGTCAGAGCCACCAGCTGATAGTCATTAAGACACATTGCTTGGTTTTTATTAGGATGATCATCTTCTTGAAACAGATGGGAAAGTCAGATTGTTGTAAAGAGAGGTTGGAGATGTCATTGAATAGCTCCTCCAGCTGAATGAAGGCTTTGGGGGAAGATGTTCAGTAGGAGAATGGCGTGGTCAACATGTAAAAGACTGTAAGCAAGTCAGGAGAATGAGGAGGGATAGTTTAGGATGGTCTGTAACATAGGATGTCATTTGTAATTTTAATAGGGGATGTTTCAGCGCTGTGGTAAGGACAAAAATATGATTGGAGGCATTCAAACATTAAGTTGTTGAAGATGGGTACAAATTTGGGAGGCGACAGTAGGTTGGAAATGAGATTGCCTATCTGCAAGGGCAGTGGTGGCACCAAGACCAAGTGATATTGGTAGATTTGGAGGGGATAGGAAAGCATGAGGAAAGTGGGTTGGCAAGACTTTGGCAGTACAAAGAACAAAGAACAACACAGCATGGGAAACAGGCCCTTCGGCCCAACGAGCCCACGCCGCCATTTTAAAATTATGAGTGCCCTCCCCTACCCATGTAGATTTGGTCTCATGGACAGGATGTGCTTTGCAAGGCCGTGAAGGGAGATAGGAGAGAAATTATGGAAAAATGTGAGTTCAGGGCTATTAGAGGGCAGAACCATGAGGAAAATTTGCCCAGGTGCCCATGGGAAAGAGAAAGAAACAACAGAAGATTTCAATTTTAGTAATAGAAATCCTCGCACTTGTTGTGAGGGTAGAGGTGACAGAGTGGAATTTGAGGCAGCGAAGTCAGGGGTTATCTTTGCAGATGATCCTGGAGTAATGAACAGTTTAGTAGAGGAGGGCAGAACCTGACCCAGCTTTATGTATGTGGTCTAGTCAAATCTGGCAATACATGGCTAAACCAATTGTTCTTGAAGCCGTTGAGATTCCCTGGGCACGTGACTAGAGTGTGTATATTGGTCTTACGGGGGAAAAGATAAAAACTAGAAGCATGAAAAGGCCGTTCGGCCCTTAGAGCCTGCTGCACCATTCATTTTGATCACTGAATTCAATATCCAGACCCACCCCCCCCTTCTCCCATATCCCTTGATCCATTTAGCCCCGAAAGCTGTAACTAATTTCTTCTTGAAATCACAATATTTTGGATTCAACTTCATTCTGTGGTAGTGAATTCACCATCTCTGGCTGAAGAAATTTTTTCTCACCTCAGTTCTGATAGGATAGGGGCAACAAAGGATAAGATAGCACAGTGGCTATTTGAAAGTGCAGTTGTAAGTGAATTTGAAAAGATTATCTCCCTCTTCCCTTTCTCTCTCCACCTCCTCCCTGGGGTGGGTTCAGAAGGAGGTAACTGGTTGGAGAGCAATACATGGAAATGACTGGAAATGTTCCCATCTGTTCATGAGAAAGCAGAAGCCATGTAAAGGTGTGGCTGTCAATACAGGTCTGGAAGATATAAAGACTTTTAACTTGCACTTTTTTGATCACCTCCATTAGTACGAATCCCTCACGCCCTCCCAATTTGGGAACTTTTGCTTTAGCCTGTTTTCACTGCAAAATATTTATTTAAGATCCTCCCAACCAGAATCCAGCCAGGCCTTACACTCAGTTAGTATGAAGCTAAACACAGGCTCCAGATGCAAGAGGTCAGTGTTCCAATGTGGTAGTTCCCTATTGCTCTGGAAATAGAAGCTTTTACAGTCAGAACTTTGATGTAGTGTGTCTGTGGCACTAACACAGCTTTAAGTTGTGTTGCTGCTGAACAAAATAGGGTTAATTTAGCTTATCACAAGGACAATGAACCACAGCAGCCAATGGCTCAACTTTATTGAGAAATGAATTCCAGCATCATGTTCAAATGCATAAATGCAAACAAACTAAAAATAAACATAAAACACACTCCATGAAGGCCAGTGCTCCGCTCACTGATTTATCTGGCCACCCTGTTACTGACCTGGAAACATTGAGACAGGGAAATGGAGAGCAATGACCCTGATATTTACAACACATTGGCCTTCACCTGGCACTGTGTGGCAGTTCAGTCAACCAGACAACTTCAAAACTGAACAAAGTAGCCCATCTGGAAGCAGCACTTGTGTCAATATGGACATGACCTTGCAAGAGTAACACAAGCTCACCCTATTTCAGTTAATCAGCAGGTAGGGGCTTGCATAGCACTCACTGAAAGCTTCAGTGTGGAGTGAAAGGGAGAACTTCTAAAATGGTTGATTTGCATATATGTTGATCAAATAAGTTACTGAAACACAGAAGACTAATTTGAACTCTGTGGATAGCAAGGGGAACTAACCATCAAGCAACCTCTGGGTGACGCTTGTCATATAATGTCCTTCGCGCAATGCTGTTTAAATTCTCTCTCTGAAAATGATATTTAGATACAGAGAGATCATCAAAACTGCCCTGTAAAGAGACAATGATGAGTGCAGTGACAGCAACTCACATTTCCCTCATTGATCTGGCAATTGCCAGAAGGAACAGTCTTAAGATAGTTACAAAGTTATTCTGTTTACAATGAGCCTGGGAAACTGGCAACACCAAAGGGTGCTCAGGTTGTCAAAAAATGCAAGATATGATTAAATGGGCAGCTGGTGGATGTAAGCTCAGTAACTGCACTGCAGGTGCCAGGTGCACAATTGCTCTCCATACAATGAATAACCTGAATGATGTATGAGCTCAGAAATCAGATTGCACAGCACTAGGCAATGCTCAAAGGGAGTCCTTCCTGCAGAAAATCTTCCAACAGTCCGATTATCCCCTTCAGCTTTAGGGAAGATGCACATTCTTTTTAACTGAACTTGGCCTTCGAGAAGTCCATTTCTGGGTGTTGCTCCATGAACCTGCAGAGTGTGGCACAGGAGGATTAGATCTGGCTTACATAACTAAGTAGCATATTCACAATTAATCAAGTAGCCTTAACTGAGAACTATCACCTCAGGATTGATTTAGAGGCACCAAGCCTGATTTTTAGCACTAACAACCATCCCGCCCCCCCCAAAAAAACAAATCGGTATTTGTACACATCTGTATTTCCAAATAAATTGTTGGAAATCTGAATCTAAATCCAAAAATGCTGGAAATTCTCAGGTGGTGTCAGAGTTAATGAGCCTGAACTTCTACAGAGTGGCAAATAGAGTCTCATTGCCACTCACTCCTAGTTTTGTACCTGGAATTCCAGCTGCTCCTTTCTTGCACGGACTTCCAACTTAGGCCAGTTCAGAACTGTGTAGGACAACTCGCAACTGAGGCTTTCAATTGGGGGCAACACAGTCGGAGGAGGTGAGGAAGCCACACCCCTTTTACAGTACTTGCATAAAGCAGAGAAGTTTAAGGGCCAGCCACTTTCAGATGCCAGGAAAACGGTAATTTTATAAGGCAAGTGGGCAAGTGTGGAAGTGGGGGCAAGTCGGAGGCAGAGCAGTAGAATCAATACCAGAGTTACCCAGTAGATAGTGGTTTTAATTATTCCAATTTCTCCTGGCTAGCTGTAAGATAGTCAGAATCATCCGAAGTTTACAATTTATAATTGTACTTTTGGATAGTTCCCAGAGCAAGGTGATTGTCAGGAGTTTGGGCCACAGTTAACTGTGGCTCACAATCATAGTGGAAATGATGATAGGCTGAAAAACTGCAGGATGTAGCTGGGGTGAGAGATGGGAAGTTCATTGGTTGAGAGCATTTGGATGAGAGGCAACATGCACAAGAAGAATTGGCCCTTAGATCTACCGATTGCAGTGGAGCAAAACTGTGGAGGATAATAGGAAGGGAGGTTTACAGGAGAATTACTCACTTTTTCTGTTGCAAACAATCCCAAAGCCTAATGTAGGCACAATGACATGAGGCGCTTTGAGGAAACCAGTGTTACAATGGGCACCTGAAGCAATTAGGTCCTTTATTTACTAAACACCTCACATCTGCTTCAGGCATGAATAAAGGAGTATTTGTCCTTACCCATTTCAATTGGCCATCAGTTCTAGCAGCACCTAAAGTGTATGCTGCCAGGATCGAAATAAGGAAGCAGAAGAATGGCCTAATGGAAAACTGAAAACAGATAAGCTCAGAGACTTGGGCAGAGGGGGTTTTGGGCAGATTAGGGAGAGGGACAAGGAGTGGGTCCCTCTCCTTAATCTGTTTAAGGCATCAGGTGGGTAAGATGAAGGAGAATGGGGTCCTATCTTAAGCAGCACAGTGGTTAGCTCTGCTGCCTCACTGCACCAGGGACCCAGTTTGATTCTGGCCTTGGGTGACCATGGAGTTTGCACATTCTCCCTGTGTCTGCGTGGGTTTCCTCCAGGTGCAATGGGTTTTCCAACAGTTCGAAGATGTGCAGGTTAGATAACTGGCCATGCTAAATTGCCCCTTCGTTTCATAAAGATATGTAGATTAGGTGGATTAACCATAGCAAATGCAGGGATGATTTCAGCATTCAGTGTGTGTTGGAGCCGACGAGGGAGCGAGCTATCTTGGATCTGGTGTTATGTAATAAGGCGGGTAGAATTAGGGACCTTGTGGTGAAGGATCCTCTTGGGAAGAGTGATCATTGTATGGTGGAGTTTCTGATGCAGATGGAGGGGGAGAAAGTGGGTTCCCGGACATGTGTCCTTTGTTTGAACAGAGGGGAGTACGATAGGATGAGAGAGGAATTGGCGAATGTTGATTAGGGGAGCGCATTGGAAGGTAGGTCTGCTGAGAAACAGTGGAGGATCTTTAAGGAGATCTTTCTTGGTGCTCAGCAGAACTTTATTCCGATGGTTAAAAAGGATCGTAGGAGGAGAGATAATCAGCCGTGGATAACGAAGGAGGTAAAGGAAAGTGTTAAATTAAAAGCGGATGCGTTTAGAGTAGCTAAGAGTAGTGGGCGAGAAGAGGATTGGGAGAGGTTTAAATATCAACAAAGAATGATGAAGAAGTTGATAAAGAAGGGTAGGATAAACTATGAAGCTGGGCTAGCGCTTAATATAAAAAAGGATAGTAAGAGTTTTTATAAATATATAAAAAGGAAGAGGCTGACTAGGGTAAACATTGGGCCCTTAGAGGATGAGAGTGGCGACTTAGTGGTAGGGGATGGGGAAATGGCTGAGGCATTGAATAACTTTTTTGTATCGGTCTTCACAGAGGACAACGTGAATAATTTGCCGGGTGTTAGCAATGGAAAGATGGTAGGAGTGGAGGGCCTGAATGACATTATTGTTACTAGAGAGGCAATGCTCGAAAGACTGGAGGGACTGATTGTGGACAAGTCCCCAGGACCAGATGGAATGCATCCAAGGGTTCTGAAAGAAATGGCAGAGGTGATAGTGGATGCCTTGGTGATTATTTTCCAAACCTCACTGGATTCCGGGGAAGTGCCGGAAGATTGGAAAACGGCTGATGTTACGCTGTTGTTTAAGAAGGGTGGCAGGCAAAAGGCAGGGAATTATAGGCCGGTTAGTTTAACCTCTGTTGTAGGTAAAATGTTAGAATCCGTGATCAAGGAGAAAATAGCAAGGCATCTTGAGGAGAATTGTTTGATAGAGCAGACGCAGCACGGTTTTGTTAAAGGGAAGTCGTGTCTGACGAATTTATTGGAGTTCTATGAGGATGTGTCTCGGGCGGTGGATAGAGGAGAGCCGGTGGATGTGGTCTTTCTTGATTTTCAGAAGGCGTTTGATAAGGTGCCGCACAAGAGGTTATTACAGAAGGTCAGGGGGCATGGAATTGGGGGTAGGGTGTTAGCGTGGATAGGGGATTGGCTGTCAAATAGGAGGCAGAGAGTGGGGGTCAATGGGTGCTATTCAGATTGGCGGTTGGTGACTAGTGGAGTGCCCCAGGGGTCGGTGCTGGGGCCTCAGCTATTTACCATTTATATAGATGATCTGGAGGAGGGAACCGAGTGTATGGTGTCGAAATTTGCTGATGACACCAAGATTGGAGGAACGGCAAATTGTGTGGAGGGTGTGGAAAGTCTACAGAGGGATCTAGATAGGCTGGGCGAATGGGCCAGGAACTGGCAAATGGAATTTAATGTTGGCAAGTGTGAAGTTGACCACTTTGGTAGGAATAATGGTAGGAAGGACTATTACTTATGTGGCGAAAAACTGCAGCATGCGACGGTGCAGAGGGACCTCGGGGTCCTTGTGCATGAGTCGCAAAAACCCAGCCTGCAGGTGCAGCAGGTGGTCAGGAAGGCGAATGGGATGCTGGCCTTCATAGCGAGGGGGATTGAATAAAGAAGTAGGGAGGTCTTGCTGCAACTGTACAGGGCACCGGTGAGGCCGCAGCTGGAGTACTGTGTGCAGTTTTGGTCGCCGCACTTACGCAAGGATATTTTGGCCTTGGAGGGAGTGCAGAGGAGGTTTACTAGGCTGATACCAGAGTTGAGGGGGTTGAACTATGAAGAGAGGCTGAATAAACTAGGCTTGTTAGAGTTTAGAAGAATGAGGGGAAATCTCATCGAGACGTATAAGATGATGAATGGGATGGATAGGATAGAGGTGGAGAGACTCTTCCCGCTCAGAAAGGACAGTAGGACTAGAGGGCACAGCCTCAAGATAAAGGGGGGGGGGCAGTTTAGAATGGAGTTGAGGAGGAACTTCTTCAGTCAAAGGGTGGCGAATCTCTGGAATTCTCTGCCTGTTGAAGTGGTGGAGGCTGCCTCGCTAAATATATTTAAGACGCAGTTTGATAGGTTTTTGATAGGCAAGGAGATTAAGGGTTATGGGGAGAGGGCGGGAAGGTGGAACTGAGACACGACAGATCAGCCATGATCTTATTGAATGGCGGGGCAGGCTCGAAGGGCTAGATGGCCTACTCCTGCTCCTATTTCTTATGTTCTTATTCACCCATCACTTGCAGCCCTTTTCCTTTTTATTCATGTAGCCCTGTCAGGGCTACAGATCAATTCTATAGAGCAGGTTAATTCTGCCGTTACAGCACCTTCCCGCACCTCCACAATCAGACCAAAGACAAGGTCACAGCTTACAGCTTCATTAATCTTTGACTATCAAGGAGAGAGGGAAACATAAAAAAAACCACATTGCAACATGAGTATTGACCTGATTGGGAAATGATCCATTGGACACAGCATTAACACATACTTAATTCCACTCAATCCCCATCAATTCAATGCTAATCTTAACTAACATCAAGCAGTTAGAAATCAGGAGATAGACAATCTGTACATTTTAACTCAGCGTGAGGTCATGATCCTGCAGTCAATGCCAAGCATGGTATCTGCGCTCAATAGATCAGAATGTGCTACTCTGACTGTTGGCCTGCAACCCATATGGGGGGCATCATAGGTGCACGACCTCTGGACCGTGGGAATAGGGGTGTCATACCCCATTGAGAGCCATGTCCATAGCAACCATAAAGGAGCAAGAGCCACACCCATAGAAACTATTACTCAATGAGAGTCACATTAACTACTGCCAGACGTTTTGTTCCCTCCTTGGAACTGACAGACTTTTAAACAAAGAATCTTGCTTGGAGTGTGCGTGAAGTTTTGGCTAAGTTGAGAATTTGCAGGGAGGTTTGTTGAAATTTTTTTAAATTGAATATTTATTTAACAGCTTAACGTAGTTTTAAAAAAATCCCAAGGCACTTCAGAGAAGTGATTTTAAACAAAAACAAAGCAATGCAAGATTATGTTAGCACAGGTAACAGACAATGTTGTCATAAAAGTAAGATTTAAGGATATCTTCGAGGAGAGGCAGGTAAGGGGAGGGTGAATTTTCAGGGAGCAATTGCAGAGTTTAGGGACCAGTCAACATAGCTGTCAGTGATGGGTATGACTAATATAAAGGATGCTCTCTGAAGATGCCTGATCTCAGGGGGCAGGGGTGATGCAGAAGGGTAAAAGATGAGGAGGGGAGAGGTTAAGGAGGGATCTGAAAACAAGGACCAAAATATTACAATCGACGCTTTGCCAAACTGGTGACAGAACCTATAAACCAGTGAAGCCATCAGCATATTTTCAAAAGACATTCAATAATGGTGGCTATTGTTGTTAGGTAACATTAGAGCTCAAGGGATTGTGAGTAATCAGAAATCATAGAAACCCTACAGTGCAGAAAGAAGTCATTCGGCCCATCAAGTCTGCACCGACCACAATCCCACCCAGGCCCTACTCCCATATCCCTACAAGTTTTACTCATTAATCCCTTAAGCTACACATCTCAGGACACTAAGGGGCAATTTTAGCATGGCCAATCAACCTAATCCACACTTTGAACTGTGGGAGGAAACTGGACCACCCGAAGGAAACCCACGCAGGCACAAGGAGAATGTGCAAATTCCACACAGACAGTGACCCAAGCCGGGAATCGAACCCAGGTCCTTGGAGCTGTGAAGCAGCAGTGCGAACCACTGTGCTATCATGCCGCTCAAATATGTTACAATGTAATATATTACACTGGATTTAAGATTGCATTTACAAAAGAGACAAAGGATGGAGGTGTGAATGGCTAAAGTGGCCAACTTAATGCAACGTGAAGGGATGAAGAAACAGACAAGGTTTTTTTGTTTCTACTGGCACACATCTATGTCAGCTTGATACTGATGCATATAAAATTTATTCTGCACGTGGATGGAAAAAGAATAGAGCGAACATTGTTAGCACCAATATAATTAGATATCATACTTCACAATTGAGTAGGTGTTCTCAGGTTTTCATTTCATGCTTCCAGTATGAATAATGCGAGCTCATACCTCACAAACTAGTACAAGTGTTCAGGTCTCACACATTTCACATTCCAGTACTGTACAGTGTGGTCCACTCATCCTCCACACCAGATCCATCCCTGGTCACAACACTCTTGCACACTATTAACAAATCACAATACTAAAGACACTCAAGTGTGTCTAGAACAAGAATCCAGCAAAATGCACCCAACCCACCTCCATCTCCTATAATTATTCTGTTATCACTTCCCTCCCAAACACACAATTTATTCAGTATAAACAAGCAACCAGACCAACATCTTCCAGACTAGAGATGAGCAAACCCCTTATTCCCATTAGCTTCCCCATCCAAGAAGACAACACAACCCTAGGTTCATCAACAAAACACAATGTATCCCATGTTCATCAGAAAAATCCATATGTACTGATCCTACATGCAGCATCTAGATTCACTCAGAGCATGAACTTTTTGTTTCAGCCAGACCAGCTTAGGTTACCCCCCTTTCCTTCATCTAGCAGTCTGCTTCAAGCTCCACTCCCACCCATACCCTACAGCCTTGACCCCATCTCGACCTCAACTCTCCAGCCCTGACCCCACCTCCACTCTCCACCCCAACCAAAACTGAGTACAGCCACCCTGCTACAGTGCCTCTATTATCTGCAGGAAGAATTTGCCCTGGCTACAGTGTGTCACAGACCGGTTACGTCAACCAGTACAACTGATCTTTATCAACATGACAGATTGTCACTGCTGCAACGGAGGCCTTACTTTTTCAGTATGTCTTGTTTTTTTTGTTCCTCTGATGTGGGAAGCCCCATAGCTTTCTGCCGTTGATCATACATCATCTTCTCCACCATACTCCGGGTCTCACCATCCAAGTCTGATAACTGAGGGGACAGAGAACAAGCAGTTTTTCAACATCCTCACTCATTACTATTGAACAGTCATCAAATAACACCAGACAGGCTTATATTGATAAAACAGCAAGTCTAAAATGGATGATCATGGATACACAAGCTATGGGAATAAGTCTGATTATCTGTTTGCAAATTAACCAGGATGAAAGGGGAGGGACAAAGTGTTTAAAATGTTGTGGTAGGTCACAGTCCAACTCATCAGACTGATCATTTATATTTTAGAAACCTCAGATGTTATATCCTGGATTGCATCACTGCTTCTTGCTTTTTCAAAGATAATAAATTGTGATCTCCAGAAAGGAGGCGAGGTTGTCGAAGGCTGTCAAAGGTAAAATGACGAAGGGGATGAGATGAGATGAGATGAAGGCCAGGATCAGAGGTTCAGAGAACATGAGAGGGAGAACACGAGGCTGGAGCAGATCATATGTGACTGTGGAAAGATTTCAGTATAAGTATGAGGGCAAAAGTTTGAAATTTGGAATATTGGAGGACAAGAAGTTACTGCAGGTCAGCAAGGACAAGGATACTGAGCAAATAGGATTTAGTGAGGCAGAATGCAAATACAGGTTAAGAGGCCAGCAAGGAGCACAGTGGAAACCGAGTCTAGAGATAACAGAGTGATTTAAGTGTTTAATTACAGTATGCTGGGGCTAAAGAATAAGAAGAAATTACTAACTGATGATTTGTGGTGTTCTAAACAGCGGTCACAACTGCTTTGCTTTTCTTGATGTTCTATTGGAAGAAAGACCAAACCTCAGCCAAGACGTGGGTTTTAAAGGTGGATCTTAAATGCAAGCAGGTAGAGTTTTAGGAAGGGAACTCCAAAGAATGAGGCCTGGGTGGTTGAAGACATATTGCTAATAGTGGGAGTGACACGATGCAGGGTGGGTGGAAGATGTGCAAGAGAAACAGAGTTTGAGAAGCATGCAGGGACAGACGGATTTAAGCACAAGGATGGAATGGATATTTTGTGTTTGGCAGGGCTGAAAGCCAATGCATGCAAGGTTGATGGGCAATTTGGACTTAGTGCAGGATCACAGGCAGGCATTTCAGAAACACAAAATGTTAAAATTCATTGGTAAGGCTGCTTATTAGCAACACTGCCCCTTGAAACTAAGCAACTGCTTTTTTTAATATAGGGATTTGGGTGCTGCTTCTAGGCCAGCATTTATTGCTCATCCCTAATTTCCCTTGTGAAGGTAGTTCCGAGAGCTTTCTTGAACCAATGCAGTCCATTGAACCACTGTGCTGTTATAAGGAGGGATTTCCAGGATTTTGACCCAGCGCCAATTAAAAAATGGTGATATAGTTCCATGTCAAGACAGTGAGTGGCTTGGAGGGGAACTTTCTGCTGGCGCTGCTCCCAAACATCAGCTGCACTTGTCCTTCTCAGTGGTAGAGGTTGCAGATTTGGAAGATGTTGAAAGAACCTTGGAGAATTGCTGCAATACATTTTGTACACGGCAGGCACTGCTGCCACTGTGCATCGGTGGTAGTGGTGGCAGAGCCAATCAAGTGAGCTGCCTTGTCCTGGCTGGTGTCAAACTTCTTGAGTGTTCTCGGTGCAGCATTAATCCAGACAAGTGGAGATCATTCTATCACATTCTTGACTTGTGCTTTATTTAACTTGTTTGTTAGTGTCACAAGTAGGCTTAAATGGAGTCACTGTGAAAATCCCCTAGTCGCCACACTCCAGCGCACATTCGGATACACTGAGGGGGAATTTAGCACCTAACCAGCACATCTTTCGGACTGTGGGCGGAAACCGGAGCATCTGGAGAAAACCCACAGACACTGGGAAAGCATGTAGACTTTGCATAGACAGTGACCCGAGCTGGGAATCGAACCTAAGTCCATGGTGCTGTGAGGCAGCAGTGCTAATCCGGTGCCACAGTGCTGTCCCAGATGTAAATGGTAGGGAGGCTTTAAGCAATCAGGAAATGATTTACTCACCACATAATTCCCATCCCCTGACCTGCTCTTGTAGCCGCAGTGGTTCAGTTCAGTTTCTGCTCAATGGTAACCTCCAAGACATTGATATTGGAATTCATCAATGGTCATGCCACTGGGGAAATGGTTGGATTGTCTCTTGTTGGAGACGATCAGCTGGCAGCTGTGTAGCATGAATGTTACTTTCAACTTATCAACCCAAGCCAGAATGTAGATCTTGCTGCATGAGGGTCTGGATTCAGTATAGTGAGTAAATAAGAAAAGGGTGGGGAGATGCAGGGCAATGATAGGAAGAATCTGAGATGGTTGCAAAGGAATGGAGATGCGCTGGCTGGAATGAAACTATGATGCGGGCCTAAAGCACAAAGTTAAAAGGATTGTTTGAGCTTCTCGTTATCAATCAGTTTCACTGTAGATCAAGCCTCTGCTACAAGGTTCTCACCTTTGATATATTTGTGTTTCCTGACTGAGATGATCACAGTGGATGGGATTTTCCAGTCGTGCCTGTCCAGAGACTGGGAATTGTCACCTGAGGTTAATGGATCTTTAAATGACCCACCAAATTTTCTGTTCCACCCATGACAATTTTCACAACAGACATGCGGAACCAGAAATTCCACCATTGTGAATGTCAGCAAGCAATGCATCCCAATTAGAGGGGTTAACTATTTGCATTGATTCAGTGTAGCAGCAAGTAAAAGATCATAAAATCAGGCAGTTTTCATATTGCCCAAATAGAAACAAATCCCTTTAAAATCACCGTGCTCACCCAACAAAGCACTAGCTCTCCACATGACAGAATCGGATTATGAAAATGGTAATACTCACTTTTGAATTCTCAGGGTTAATTTTTTTGGTATTGAGCTCAGGG
This sequence comes from Carcharhinus amblyrhynchos, assembly GCF_965287045.1. Classification (NCBI taxonomy): domain Eukaryota; kingdom Metazoa; phylum Chordata; class Chondrichthyes; order Carcharhiniformes; family Carcharhinidae; genus Carcharhinus; species Carcharhinus amblyrhynchos. The sequence continues at coordinate 298,568 of NW_027649918.1, read as the reverse complement.
TCTGTTGTCACAACTTTGTTCCACCATTCCATTTTGTTGATCTGAAATTTGGAAAAAAGAATCCTCACAGGTGCTGATGCAGCTCACAAGGAAATACAGCAAGAGCACAACTAAACAAGAGTTCTCCAGAAATCCCGCAGGCACAGAAAGTCACCCAGCCAAACTGGGAATTTGGGGCTACAATCACCCACAGCCCTCTGTAATCCTTATCCATAGACAAGAAAACCTTAAGTTCATTCAAACTTAGAGTTCAATATAAACCTTACCAACAGAATGGAGGTCCCATATGGATTGTACATCTCTCCATATAGGGACAGATCTCATTCTCCAAGTCCAGAGCTGCGGAACAAGTTGAGAGCCAGGACATGGGAATGTCCACAGTGGCCAGGGATATGATTGGGGTTTCATTCTTCTACAGTGATGCCAGCTCACCTTCTCTAGATGTAGGTTAACACTTTTTCCATCCTCCAGCAGCCATGAGCTTTCCTCCACTTTCACATCATTGAACATCTCACCATCAATCACAGGAGGATGGCCTTTCAGACCCACTTTCAAGTGACGCCTTTGGATCTCTACAATGAGATCCCGACTCTTCAATCTGAAGTTGACTTGGAATGGAACCAGGAGCTGGGAGCATAATACAAGAAAGTTTTTTTTTTAAAAAGCAAATAAAATGAGTTTCTCAATCCAATAACCTTATCCTATATTGCATCCAAAATCCATCCATTTTCCTTCCAAATCCTTCAGGATTGTAACAGTATTTACTAGAGGGTGGAATCCTCTAATACAGGGGCTCCCAAACTATAGGTCACAATCTCCCCTGGGATTACGAGCTCCCCTCTCCAAGGCAGCAAGAGTGGTGACTGTGAAGAAGAGGCTACCAGTCTGAAGGCTCTGGTGAAAAAGCCCTGGACCCATTAGATCGATGCTAACAAACAGCAAGGGGCAAATAGTGGGCCCAAAGCATGCTTCAACATCAGAAACCACTTTTCATGGTGAGTGCAAGTGTGCCTGGGATGTTTTTGCATCGAACTGGTGCACTTGGAACATAGTGCTCAATTCTGGTCGCCACACTACCAGAAAGATGTGGAGGCTTTGGAGAGAGTACGGAAAAGATTTACAAAAATGTTGCCTGGTATGGAGGGCATTAAGCAAGAGAGGAGGTTGCAGAAACTTGGTTTGTTCTCACTGGAATGACAGAGTTTGAGGGGCGACCTGATAGAAGTCTACAAAATTATGAGGGGCATGGACAAAGTGGAAATGCAAAGCTTTTTCCCAGGATGGGCATCAATTGCTAGGAGGCATAGGTTTAAGGTGCAAGAGGCAAAGTTTAAAGGAGATATCCGAGGCAAGTTTTTTTTCTAAAACGCAGAGGGTAGTGGGTGCCTGGAACTCGCTGCCAGGGGAGGTAAAGAAAGCAGATACGATACTGATTTGTAAAGGGGCACCCTGACAAATATATGAATAGGATGGAAATAGAGGGATATGGTTCTCAGAAGGGTAGGGTGTTTTAGTTTAATTGGACAGCATGGTTGGTGCAGGCTTGGGGGGGCCGAAGGGCCTGTTCCTGCGCTGTAGTTTTCTTTGTTCTTATTTAGAGGCAAGCGTAGCTCAGGCACCGACTGCAGGAGAAACTGGAAGGTCACATGCCTCAGCCGCAAAGTTAAGCGGCTGCTTCAAACTTTCTTGTGCCATTTTACAGGAAGTTACCCCAGAGTAGCAGCTCAGTTTCTTAGACATTGGCAACCAAGGAGGAGAACAGGGACTGGTGAATGACGGTGGTGGTGGTTGGGGAGGGGGGCGGTGTAGGCAGTGAGTTCAGCAATAAAGTTGTTGACTCAGTGGTAAGGACAGGGGTTGGAGGTAGGGGTGTGTGTGTGTGTGTGTGTGTGTGTGTATGATGATGGTGGGGGAAGGGGGCATGGATTACAATATGTGGGAGGAGCAGGGGATTTGCTGACTCGGAACTGGAGAGCTTGGCTGAAACCTACAGAACCGTAATAATTACATAATATCCTCTGAAATTATGTTAACTTTCAAGTGTTAAAATGGAGTCACATTGGAAAACAGTTTGGAAAGCATTGGTCTAATATACAAATCAGCCAAATGTAAAATTATCCTGGCGTTTACCTCAGATCATATTTTTTCCAGTTTATAATCACATGCCCAACTCACCACCAAAATCTATCACCTTATTTTCACTGTGAAGATCTTCAATTCCTATCTCACCATGAAGGTTTATATTTGTCGTACCATTTCCTACCCCAGCCTGGACCTACAAGCACTGTGGTACCGCGCTAAATAAACAGAGCAACTAACACACAATACTTACATCCACCTCGGAGAGAGTCTGGGTCCACCGATAGTTTGGCAGATCAGCACCATTTCCAGCATTGGGCTTCAGTTTCCCTTTATCCTTCTCATCCTCTTCACCATCAGACTCAGACTCTAACTACAGGAATGCGAGGATCACAAGAGGACTGTCAGAATACAGGGCACAAGTATGTAGCATTGTAAACATTACTTCTCACAATGTATATGAAATGTTTCACAACAGTGTGCAAGGCTGCTGGACAGACAGAACAAAGACAGAATTGTTGCTATAATATACTAGGCACAAAGTGGCCATGCAGTCACGTACCGTGACTGCGCAGAAGCCAGGCAGAAATAGTTGTCAAAATTAAAAATTTAACAAGATGAATCTAAGGAACAAATTTAAACAGATTTAAAATCTAAACTTTAAGATGGAATGAAGTTAGAGGTGTAATTTGATGATGCCTGGAACTCACTTTGTGAGCAGTCTGTGTCAGTTTTGTGTATAGGATGTCCAATTTCAATATTTTTCTCACTGCTTTGTCCATGACATATGTCATGGGAGACATATTTAGTAGAAGCAAATTTCCACACAGACTTTGTTTTTACTAAGTTATAAATAGGAATTAAAATACAGAAACAAGCCATTCAAACCAACTAGTCCATTTTTGTGTTTATTCTCCACATGGGCGAATAGTCTAAAATCACATTTACCCATCCTGTCCCCAAATCCATTCAACACTTTTTCCATCATCCAACCGCCTGATTGACCCAAAAATTATGTCAACATTCCAGATTCAATCACTAACCCTACAAGTAAATCATACAACCTGTTAAGTAACTTATGCTATAAAGACTCTGCAGTGATGCACCCTGTGGGTGAAAAGTTTACTATCTGGACCCATACAATAATGAAAGACTAGTTTAGTGAGACACTGAAGACTGTCAAGAGTTTCAAGTGGAGACAACAGCCAGAAAAATCTCAACAGATAAAGAAATTAAGATAGAACTTGTGGATTTTAAATATGACCTTTCCTTCCTTTACTTAAATCCCATAAAAGAATTTTCTTCTCCCTGCTCCACGCTGACTCAATTCTACATTACCTGTTTTGTTTCTGTTTTTTCTGAATTCCCTTCTCCATTGGCAGTGATTCCATCTCCATCATTTTCCTGGTTCTTGTGCTCTTTTTTCTAGATGAAAAATACAATAGTAAATATTCTCATCATAGTATACCAGGCCAGTTATTAATCTTAGGTCTTGCAATGTTTATTAATGACAGGCACAAGACATAGATGCCTGGTAAAACACATTTGGATAAAGAAACAAAAGGAAACAGATTAAGTTTTGGGTCAGATGGGATGCTGGCAAGTTACAGGCATTTAGGGTGACCCTGCAGGCAGCTTGTACATGCCCACTGCGGTCCCAGCACCAGCTGCAAGAGCTCTAAGACAGCCACCTATACATGGCAGGGCTTTTGTTCCTGAATACTGCTCAGATATTCCTAAGCTTAAGCAGATTCGTAGTTCTTAAAGTTGAAACTGGAGCTGGCTCAAATGGTGGCCACAAATCTTAATGGTTACATTCTGTACAGCTCCCTAAATCCACTCCCTCTCCCCCCCCCAAAAAAAAATGCTGGAAATCTGAAATAGGATGGGAATATGCTGTAAATACTTGGGTTTAGCAGCAGCTAATGAGAGAGAAACTGGAGTTAATATTTCATGTCCTGACCTGAAACATTAACTCCATTTCTCTCTCCAGAGATCCTGCCAGGCCCACTGAGTAGAGTCATAGAAGTTTACAGCATGGAAACAGGCCCTTCGACCCAACTTGTCCATGCCGCCCTTTTTCTTTAAACCCCTAAGCTAATCCCAATTGCCCTCATTTGGCCCATATCCCTCTATACCCATCTTACCCATGTAATTGTCTAAATGCTTTTTAAAGGACAAAATTCTACCCACCTCTACTACTACCTCTGGCAGCTTGTTCCAGACACTCATCACCCTGTATGTGAGAAAACTGCCCCCTGGACACTTCTGTATCTCTCCACTCTCACCTTAAACCTATGCCCTCTAGTTTTAGACTCCCCTACTTTCGGGAAAAGATATTGACTATCTAGCTGATCTATGCCCCTCAATATTTTGTAGACCTTTATAAGATCACCCCTCAGCCTTCTATGCTCTAGAGAAAAAAGTCCCAGTTTATCTACCCCCTCCTTATAACTCAAACCATCAAGTCCCAGTAGCATCCTAGTAACTCTTTTCTATTTTTATATCTAATTTTAAGTTTATGCTCTCTTTGTTTCTAGAAAATAGTTTCTATCAATTCCTTTGTTAAGTTTGAACAGCAAATTCACAAATATATAAGCCGAGTGTAATCAACCTCATAATTAAAGACTTCTGGTCCCAGTATAATTCTGATGAATCTATGCTGCATCCCCTCCAGCACCAATATATCCTTCCTGAGCTTTAGCGCCAGAATTGGGATCTAAGAAGGGCTTTATAAAACTGTAAGAGAATATCCACTCCTTTGCACTCAGCCTCAACATTCCATTTGTCTTTTTAATAAAGTTATCTCTCTCCATCCGATTAACAATTTCTGTACTTGAACCCTTAAATCAATGTGCTCCTCCAGGGTTCCTAACTTATCACCGTCTAAAACTACTGTGATCCATCTTTCTTAGATCTGAAGTGGAAGACATAAACTTTCCCAATTGAACTGCCAACCAACTGGGTGTCATCAGCAAACTTAGGTGACCAGTTCTCTATTCCTTAAAAGTAACTCAGAGTGAAACATTAAGGCCCTTGTACAGATCCTTGGGCAACACGACAACTCACATCCTACCAATATGATTACATACAAACCAGTTATCCTTACTCTTAACTGCCTCATACTTCCTCAACAACTTCTAATCCAAGCCAATAGGTTGCCCTTAATTCCATGATCCATCATGGAATCACTGGCTGTGATTGCCAGTGGATGCTGCACTTACCTGGTCGATTTCCTTCTGCAATTTCTCTGCCTCCTCGTCAGTCAACTCTTTGATTTTTGGCTGCTTCAAATCTGGCTCAGATTTCTCCTTCTCCTCAGCAAGCTTTGCCCGTTCCAATTTATCTTTTCTCTCCGCTTCCTTTTTCACCTCCTTCTCCATCTGAACCTGTAATGCCAACTTATGGTGGCGTTTGAACGTCTCTGTGACCAACTGTGGAAAATAAATGACCAGAATCATCATTAAATGGGATTACACCATTAGTATGCTGGGAGAAACTGGCACTCCCATCAAATTAATTTGAGATGGAGATGCAGCAGGGCCCCTGTGACTGAGGATAATGAAGATATAATGAAATTGCCTATACTCACTTTATTAGCTGCTCCCTGCTCCCCACCAGTGAAGAAGTCGGTTTTCCGCCTCAGAAAACTGAAGAACGTATCCACGAGCTGAAATAAAAATTGAGGGTTTTTATTCAGATCCCCTGAAGTTGACAGGGCACCCAGCATCAGCTATGTAGATATTCCCATAAAAATTACTCACTGCAAGAATGTATAAAGCAACTCAGAAGCACAAGGAAAATCCACTCAGTTTAACATGGAAATAACCAAGGCAAGGGGCAATCTATCCACAGACAGATGAGGGTTGGAGCAGGAAACTATCCACAGGCAGTGGTAGGACGGAGGATCCAGCTCCGGGCAGTGGGTATGTTTGTGGGGGAGGAGCCAAGATCCATCCCCAGACAGCGGGTGTGTTTGGGGGGTGTGGGGGGGGAGGAGATCTATCCCCAGGCAGTGGGTGTGTTTGGGGGGATCCTTCCCCAGCCAGTGGGTGTGCTGGGGGGGGTACTCCATCCCCAGGCAGTGGGTATATTTGGAGGGGGATCCATCCCCAGGCAGTGGGTGTGTTTTGGGGGGGGGACGGCGGGATGGTGAGATCCATCCCCAGGCAGTGGGTGTGTTTGGTGGGGGGGGGGGAAATCCATCCTTGGGCAGTGGTTGTGTTTGGCGAGGGGGGGATGGAATCCATCCCCAGGCAGTGGGTGTGTTTGGTGGGGCGGGGGGGGGAAATCCATCCTTGGGCAGTGGGTGTGTTTGGCGGGGGGGGGGGGGGGGTTGGAATCCATCCCCAGGCAGTGGGTGTGTTTGGGGGGAGGAATCCATCGCCAGAAAGTGGGTGTGTTGTGGGGGGGGGGGGGAATCCATCGCCAGAAAGTGGGTGTGTTGGGGGGGGGGGTGCGGTGAGATCCATCGCCAGGCAGTTGGTGTGCGGGGGGTGGGGGGGGAGACCCATCGCCAGGCAGTTGGTGCGCGGGGGGTGGAGGGGGGGGGGGGAGGAGATCCATCGCCAGGCAGTGAGTGCGGCGGGGGAGACCCATCCCCAAACAGAGCAATTACTCCGTACCTGGTGAACCCCTCCTTCGTGCTGTTGGGCCATAGCTAGTAGAATACCATCGAAACGATCCTCCCCGGACGAGTCCCCCATCGTGAATGTGTGTGTGAGTCAATGCAACTCCCTCAGGATACAGCCCAACTCCACGCTTCAGGCCCAGGCCGCTCACCCGGAAGTAATGTTGCCCCTAGGTCAGTGTGTGATTGACATGCGTCTTAGCCAATCGGCGGACGCGCGTCCTCCTGACGTCCGACGCTGAGGCAGCGCCGCGCGAGTGGAGCGAGTGTTGATGGCGCGGTCTCCATGGAAACTGGAACATTCGGGAACCTGGCCCTAGCAACCCGGGTCTCAGTCGCAGCTTACAGAGTTTGACCCGAAAGACCGACCCGGAGTCGGCAGGTATTATTGAGAAAGCGGCATTGTGGTGTAGAAGCTGGGGAAAGGTTATAATGGCTAGAGGCTAGGAATCCTGCAGCGAGTATTTCACTCCTGACTCCCCAAAGCCTGCCCAGTCTTTATAAGGAGCAAGTCAGGACAGTAATGGATAAGCTTATCCATTACTTGGGACAAAGCAGTTTGTTTTGATCAGTGCATTAAGTGTCCACTTTACACTAGTGTGTACAATCTACAAGATGCATTACACTTTCCAGGACACCACCCACACCCATGACTTCTACCATCTGGAAGGATGAGGGTGGCAGATACATGGGAACACCACTATTTCCCTCCAAGCCACACTATCCTAACTTGAAAATATATCACCGCCATTCCTTCACTGTCACTGGGTCAAAATCCTGGAATTCCCTCCTTAAAAGCGCTGCAGGTGTTCCTACACAACATTAACTGAAGTGGTTCAAGAAACCTTTGCCTTTTAAGGGCAATTAGGGATGGACCATAAATGCTGGCAGAGCAAGTGATGTACATATTTCTTGAAAAGATGAAAAACAAGTGAGAGGATGTACCTATCAAGAAAAGTTGGGGATCTTTGACTGACGGTTAATCTTTAAGGTTACAAAAGGGTTAAATGTAGTAGACATAGAGATGTCTCCACTCACTTGCAGGTGAGGCCAGAATTAGAGGATAGTAATATAGCCACCGCCATCTCCAATAGTGAATTCAGGACAAATATACTTACCCAGAGAGTGCTTTTTAAATTTATTTTCCCTAGAATAGTAGTGTCACAGACAAGGCCATGCCATCCCTAAATGTCCTTAAGAGCTAATCAAATTGCTGTGTGTCTGAAGTCACATGTACACCAGACCAGGTAAGTTTCTTTCTCCAAAAGAATATGAATGAACTAGACATTTTTTTATATGACAACCAATTATAGTTTCATGGCGATACTGAGACAAGTTTTCAATTCCTTTTTTCTCAGTTAATTGAATTGAACTTGTCCTCAGAGCCAGGATTTTGAATCCATTCACATTATCACTATACTACCATCTCCCCATGCAGAACTTACTTCAAAAGGGATTAGCTGGGGAAAATCTATTGATGCATTCATGTGTAAAATAGATAAACACATGAGGGAGAAAAATTATGATGATGGATTTAGATGAGCAAAGGTGGAAGGAGGTTGGCAGAACCCTTAGAAGTATTAACATACAGAGGGATCTAGGCATACAGGTCCACAGTTCCCTGAAAGTGGCAATACAAATGGATAAGGTGGTCAAGAAGATGTATGGCATACATGCCTTCATCACATAGAGTATAAAAATTGGCAAGTCATGTTGCAGCTGTATAGAACTTTAGTTAGGCCACATTTAGAATACTGTGTACAGTTCTGATTGACACACTACCAGAACAGTATGGAGGGTTTGGAGGGGTACAGAAAAGGTTTACCAGGATGTTTGGAGGGTATTAGCTATGACGAGAGGTTGGACAAATTTGTTTTGTTTTCAGTTGAAGATCGGAGGCTGATAGAAGTTTACAAAATTATGAGAGGCATGGATAGAATGCATAGTTGATATCTTTTTCCTAGGATAGAAATGTCATTGCTAGGGGCCATAGGTTTAAGCTAAGAGGGAGAAAATTTAAAGGAAATATGAGAGGCAAGTTTTTTTACACATAGGGTGATAAGTGCCTGGAATACGCTGCTAGAGGAGATGGTAAAAGCAGACATATTTAAGAGGCATCTTGACAGATACATAAATAGGCAGGGAATAGAGGGATACAGCTCACGTGGAGGCAAAAGGTCTTTAGTTTAGAAAGGCTCAGCCTTGGTGGGCCAAAGGGCCTGTTCCTGTACTGTACTGTTCTTTGTTCTTAGAAAGATAAACACCAGCATAGGCCATTTTCTGTGTTATTAATACATTATAATTCATTGTAATTTGAGTCAGATGAGAACTCCATGCAATTGATCACCCCCCATGTTCTTCCATAAACTTTTCAAAACACTATTCCTGACCTAGCTCATTCTTACTGTTTTCAGATTTGGTGTGGTGTGGTCCATGCACCATAACAGATTAGTTTTGACATAAACTATAAATGGTGATGAGACAGCTACAGTGGAGAAGTTATTCAATCACATTTTTTCAGTGAACGAGCCATATGAAGCTGTCAATCTCCATGAACGGTTGTGCAAGGATTCCACTTGGGAGAAATGTTTGTCCTTACTCCCTTCAAACAATGGACATCATATCACAACTAACAGAGAATAAAGTGCAAGATATCTGGGGATTATTGGCGGCAGATGTGATTTAGTGGGTTTCATTCATCTCTTAGTCAGAAACTTATGGGCTCAAGCCCCAAATGAGGTTTGAGTCTATAAGGCTGATATTCTCAACAACAATTTAACTTATATTGTGTCTTTAATGTAATAAAATGTCCCAAGGTTCTTTACAGGAGGGTTATAAATCAAAGTATGACACCAAATCACATAAGGAGATATTAGGTGAGGTGACCAAAAGCTTGGTCAACAAATAAGATTTTAAGAAAGTTTTTAAAAGAGAATAATAAGATAGGCTAGGAATTCCAGGGTTTAGAGCCCTGGCAACAGAAAACACAACCACCAATTGTGCAACAATTAAAATCAGGAATGCTCAAAAGACCAGAATCAGTTGCCACCACTCCAGAGGCAGTGTCTAATCCAACTGCAGCACATGCTCAACCCCGTTTCGCACCCTGCTCCAACTGACCCAGCCTTTGGAGCCAATCACCCTATCTGATGCTGAAAGAGTTTTGGGATAGGGAGGGATGAGGCCATGGAGACATTTGATAACAAGAATCAGAATTTTAAAATGAAGGCATGACTTGACCATAGCCAATGTAGGTCAGTGAGCACAGGGCTGATAGGTGGATGGGGCTTGGTGTGTATTAAGACACAGGCAACAGAGCTTTATTTCACCTTAAACATACTTAAGGGTCAGCACTAAGGGAGTGCTTCACTGTTTAAGGTACTGACTCTGCGATGTCGTGTCATGAAGGCCACCCTGGAGAACGCTTGCCCGAAGATCAGAGGCCGAATGCCTGTGACCTCTGAATTGTTCCCCAACAGGAGGTGAACAGTCTTACTTGGTGATTGTCAAGCGGTGTTCATTCATCCATTGTCATAGTGTCTGCATGGTCTCCCCAATATACCGTGCTTTGGGACATTCTTTCCTGCAGCGTATCAGGTAGACAATGTTGGCTGAGTTGCAAGAGTATATACCGTGTACCTGGTGGATGGTGTTCTCATGTGAGATGATGGTATCCGTGTCAATGATCTAGCACGTCTTGCAGAGATTGCTGTGGCAAGGTTGTGTATGTCGTGGTCACTGTTCTCCTGAAGCATGGGTAATTTGCTGTGGACAATGGTCTGTTTGAGATTGTGCGGTTGTTTGAAGGCAAGAAGTGCGGGGGTGGGGATGGCCTTGGCGAGATTTTTGTCTTCACCAATGACACGTTGAAGGCGCTGGAGAAGATGTCGTAGCTTCTCCACTCCAGGGAACGCAGAGTCGCTGAGCAGAGTTCTGCACACAAGAGGACAGCCTCAAGTGGGATCATGGGTTCATGTCGCACTATCTGTAACCCCCATGACTTGCCTGGGCTTGCAAAATCTCACTAACAGTCCCAACTGGAGACAATACACATCTCTTTAACCTGTGCTTAATCCTCTCTCCACTCACATTGTCTGTACCTTTAAGATTTGATTACCTGTAAAGACTCACATTCCAACCATTATTTTGTAAATTGAGTTTGTGTCTTTATATACCCTGTTTGTGACAGAACTCTCGCTTAAAGAAGGAGCACCGTTCCGAAAGCTAGTGGCTTTTGCTATCAAATAAACCTGTTGGACTTTAACCTGGTGTTGTGAGACTTCTTACAGTGTATTTATTCACCATTGTATTGCTGCTCCTCACAATCTTGATTGAAACTTACAGCAGATTGAAACATTTATTGAGAGAGGGAGTGAGAGAAAGAACAGCCAAAAGCAAATTACTGCAGATGCTGGAATCTGAAACCAAAAGAGAAAATGCTGGAAAATCTCAGCAAGTCTGGCAGCATCTGTAAGAAGAGAAAAGAGCTGACGTATCAAGTCTAGATTACCAGAGGGCCTTGACAAGGGGTCATCTGGACTCAAACCATCACCACTTTTCTCTCTTTACAGATGCTGCCAGACCTGGTGAGATTTTCTAGCTTTTTTTTGGAGAGAGAACAATTGCTCTATTAGTAATGCAGTGATCTAACATCAGATAGAACTGTTTATTAGTTTATTTCTTTCAAGGTTGCAAACAGTAAACATTGTTTATCTAATTAACCTCATATCACTTTTTGCAACTGAATGTACCTGATTGGTGTCCTGTTAATGGCCCTTGGTGCATTGGTGCAAGATGAGTTTGAAGTCTGTATACATTATATCAGGTAATCGAGATAAGCCACTTCCATCTGTCTGACCTGCCATTTCATTGAAAAGAAAACCTTATCTTTTGTTGGCCTGCATCATGGCATAGAGACAAGCCCCTTGGCCAATGAGTTACTGCAAGCTTGTTTTTCATTGAAAGGTGCTTGTTCTTTGAGGCCAAGGTCGCTTCTAGTCACTGAATGAAGCGGAATATAAATAGTTTTAGGTGTAAGCAGCTCAGTCGGTGTCTGTGGAAGCTTGTGCTGCACTGAACGCTTTAGGCGAGCCTATCTGATTCATTCTCAGTCAACTCCCGCACAGCGTGGCTCCAAAAGCAGTTGTTTGAAGTGTTAGGGGTTAGGGATTTCGGTTGCCAGTTAAGATTAGAACTTTAAACTACCTTGAACTGTGCACACCAGTAAGTCAGCGTGCTAAATTCAGAGTGGTTCTGGTTTGGCACTGAGGTGGCTATGGCTTGTGTCGATGTTTTACTCGAAAAATGCCAATGTGCTTCAGGAAAGAGACAGAGTGCAATTTTATACACCATCCTGAGCCAGCAGGGAGATCTCAAGGCCTGCTGCGAATTCTCACATCATAGCTGCTCCAGTGAAGCGAAGCGGGCGGTTTGCTTGAAGACTCCACAGATTACATGTCAGGCGGTATCTGATGTGTTGGTGAAGACAGTCAGTTTTATGAGGAACCTCCCCTCATTCCAACACCTTCCCAAACCAGACCAGCTGCTGCTGCTGGAGAGTTGCTGGCTCCCTTTGCTTCTGTTGGGATTGGCTCAGGAGAGAGTGAGCTTCGAGGTAACAGAGACCCCATGCTACAGCATGCTGAAGAGAATCTTGCTGAATGGATCGGGTCTGATCAGGACACAGGAAGAGGAGAGGCTGCAGCCAACACTTGCTGGCGTACAGAGAATAAAAATGTGCCTGAACAAATTCTGGGGGTTGGACCTGAGCCCCAAGGAATATGCGTACCTTAAAGGAGCAATCCTTTTCAACCCTGGTAAGTAAGCAGTTTCTTTCTTTATTCCAGTGTGTGTGTGTGTGTGTGTGTGTGTGTAATAGAGCAAAGGAATTGTAATAAATTGCAATTACCATTACAAATTACCCTTTACTTTGGGCACCCCGCCAGTAATTCTACCATGGCAGTTTGAACACCAGCCAAGGGTCTGAAATCTGGGAGATTCTCAATCGGGGATACTCTCCACTTTGGAATGAATAAATGGTGTGGTTCTATTTATCCACGTCAGAATCTCAGATAGGTTTTCCCCCTTTTCCCTGATTCTTTAAAGACAATTCCAGTACTTGGGGTCTGACTGCCCTGCTCAGCATGACAGGTATAACCCGCAAAACCCACCGGATAAAAAATATTTATTTCTGTGAATAAAAGCACTGCGAACGCTACTGGAGCTGCTGAGTTTTCCCCCAGCATTTTCTGGGATTGTGTGTGAGATCCAGCCGGGGGTTGAGGTGGGGTGTCGGGGGTGGAGATGGTCACGGATCCGAGGATCAAAGATTAGGGAGCAGGAAATAGATCTAAATGCAGAACCATCTGGAAACACCAAGCAGCTCCAGGCTTTTAGTGAATCCGGGTTGTGAAGCAGTGACTATTCCTATAGAAGCCACTAATACTGCATTTCCAGGACTGCTACTTCCTCACATTCTGCTGCTTGTGTCATGTTCTTTGCTTGGGTTTTGGGTCTGACCTTATTCGTGCTCTCCTCGTGTTTTTACAGACCTGCCAGGACTCCGAGCCCCTGCCTACATCGAGAGCCTTCAGCGGGAAGCTCAGCGTGCCCTGCATGAGCTGCTGGTGCCTCTGCCTCGCAGAGACAGCAGCCGCTTCGCCCGCATTCTGCTCACCGTCTCCGCCTTGAAAACCATCAGCAGCAGCCTCATCATTGAACTCTTCTTCCGGCCGGTGATCGGGACAGCAAACATGAAGGAGCTACTACTGGACATGCTCTACACCCAGTGAGGGCACCTCACTCACCCACCCATCCAGTGAGCGCACCTCACCCACTCACCCACCCAGTGAGGGCATCTCACCCACCCACCCACCCAGTGAGGGCATCTCACCCACCCACCTACTTGCTTCCAGCCATGCTTCGCTCCTCTCAACATTTGTTTTGTATTAAATTATTTTTTTATCTTGAATAAAATTATTTTGCTTATTTTGAAATACTGGTCATTTTATTAAACACAGCGTTTCTCTGACAGGACTATGGTTTCCAATTTAAAGAAATCCACATGTTTAAGAGAAGACATTTAATTCAGGTTGATATCAATGGCCAGTCACTGCTGATTTACATGCTGTATCTTTAGGGAGCCATTAAATGTCTAATCCCTCCATGAATTATGTGTCTATGGGGACACTGGGTACACAGAACAGTCCAAAGGGCCTACTGATATTCCTATTAGGTGTCAGGAATTCAAGACGCCATTTCTGACTGCACAAATTGAAGGGTAGTGGAGATTGGATGGTGCAGTGGATGTTTGCATTCCTGGGATTTGGAATAAGACTCAGGCATTTCTCATGGGCCCAAGTCTCTACTTCCTGCTGGTTATGAATATCCAACACGAATGCAGTTTTGAGATGGAGCTACATGGAGTACTGTACCCAGAGTTCACCGAGCAAAGGTGCACAGGGTGTCTGAAATCTGGCTCACGGCAACACCTTGCCCCTCAGTGATAGAGGTCTAGACAGGGTGGATAGTCAGAGGCTTTTTTCCCAGGGTGGAAGTGTCAATTACAAATTGGCACAGGTGAAAGGGGGAAAGTTTAAGGGAGATATGCGGGGGAAAGTTTTTCACACACAGTGTGGTGGGGGTCTGGAATGTGCTACCAGAGGAAGTGGTTGAAACAGGCACATTAGCAACATTTAAGAGGCATCTGGATGAGTACATGAATAGGAAAGGAATACAGGGACAGGGACCGAATAAAGGCAGAAGGTTTTTTTAGTTTAGTTAGGGCATCATGATGAGCACAGGCTTGGAGGGCTAAAGGGCCTGTTCCTCGACTGTACTGTTCTTTGTTCTAGCAGAAGATAAAGTGGAGTTCTACAGGGATTGGTGGTAAGAACTCCATTGTTTTAAACTTCTCATCCTTTTTTGAAAAATGTCCATGATCCGTCCATTGACAGTGTCAATGAATGGGAAGCTGGTTTGGGTGATGGACTGGGCTTCATTCAAGACCCTTTGTAATTTGTTGTGGTCTTGGGCAGAGCAGGAGCCATACCAAACTGTGATACAACCAGAAAGAATGCTTTCTATGATGCACTATAGAAGTTGGTGAGAGTTGTAGCAGACATGCCAAATTTCCTTAGTCTCCTGAGAAAGTAGAGGCGTTGGTGGGCTTTCTTAACTATAGTCCCCATTTGGAAGGACCAGCACAGGCTGTTGATGATCTGGACACCTAAAACCTTGAAACTGTCGACCATTCCTACTTCATCCCCATTGATGTAGACAGGGACATGCCCTCCACTACACTTCCTGACATTGATGACTTTCTCCTTTGTTTTGTTGACATTGAGGGAGAGATTATTGTCATTGCACCAGCTCACCAGATTCTCTATCTCTTCCCTGTACTCTGCCTCATCACTGTTTGAGATCCGACCCACATCAGCAAACTTGAAAATCGAGTTAGAGAGGAATTTGGCCAAACAGTCAAAGGTGTATAAGGAGTATAGTAAGGGGTTGAGGACACAGCCTTGCAGAGTATCAGTGTTGAGGATGACTGTGGAGCGGACATCATTGCCTATCCTTACTGACTGAAACTTGGATCTTGTTAGCTCTGACAAGACACTAATGACACACACACACACACACACACACACACACTGCTTCCCCCCCCCCTCCCCCACAGTAGGTTGCAGAGGCCAAATTCAAAGAGAAGCTTAGAAAGATCGACTGCATTTCATAAGCCAGACATGGCTAACTGGAGTCTATTAATTTGCTAGGACAAAGGACCCATGACCTTCCTTTTAACTCTTAATGGTGAGAATACTTAACAATTACAAGCATCCACACAAAGGGATACACATCCTTTGTCAAAGCCAGAGTGGAGAAGTGGGAGTCATGTGGCGTGAACCTTTAAATGGTGGAACCAGTTGTATTGACTTGCTGTACTGAAAACTGTCTGCCATCTTACCATCTACAAGCAACAGCACATAAAAGGGGCTGTGCCCAGATTGAATATTTAGCCACATCTACACTATTTCTACTTCTGTAACATCGCCTACAAGTCTGATTCGTCTCTGTGTGCTTATTTTCTCATGTGAAATCAACTTTACTGGAAAGGGGAACAACGCAGCAGCAGTTTTCATTGCTTACGAGATTGATTCACCTCCATGTGCTTATCTTCTCACATGAAGTCAACTCAATTCAGGAAGTGAATTATGTAGCAGCAGCTTACAGCCTGTTGATCTCCATGAAGGAATGCCCCTTGGAATTCAGTTCTGGGCTGTGGAATTCTGGACTGTGGAATTATTTTCTCTGTAGTCTTTGTCCTGTAAACCTTCCTTTTCTTGATCCCTCTTTTAGTGTATGAGTGCAAAGGAGGAAAAGTTGCTATTCTCTCCTGTGTTTGAGTGTGTGTGGAAATAAACCTAACCCTCCAAGTTCATCCTGTCTCAAGTTGGTTGTGGGGTTATTACTAATGATTGGATCACACCAAAACTGAAATTTTGGGAAATACTCTATTGCTTATAAGGGGAAGCAAATCAAAATCAAAACTCCTTTCTGTTTGTGGACAGGTGACGAGAGGAAAAATCAGGGCTATTTACATTCGCCACCCCTCTCTTGTCCATAACAATATATGGTGCTGACGTTACCAATTCCACAGATATTGTTGAGTTCAGACAATACACAGAGCTACTAGGTTCAGATAGAAAACAGTAAGGTCGTTGAGGATTTGAAAACAAGGATGAGAATTTTAGAATCAAGTTGTTGCTGGACCAGGAGCCAATGTAGGTTATGAACATAGGGTGAATGGGACTTGATGTGAGTTAGGATACAGGCAGCAGAGTTTTGAATGAGCTTAAGTTTATAGATTTTTGAAAATCTTTCATGGCATGTGGGCATCATTGGTTAGGCCAGCGTTTTTATTGCCACTTCATAATTGCCCTTGAGAAGGTGGTAGTCAGCTGCCTTCTTCAACTCTGCAGTCCATGTGGTGTAAGTACATCCATTTTGCTGTTTGGAAGGGAGTTCCAAGATTTTACCCAGTTGCAGTGAAGGAATGGCAATATATTTCCAAGTCAGGATGTTGTATGGCTTGGAAGATTTGATTTTGACTTATTATTGTCACATGTATTAACATACAGTATTGTTTCTTGCACTCCATATAGACAAAACATACCATTCATTGAGAAGGAAACAAGAGTGCAGAATGTAGTGTTACATTCATAGCTATTGTGTAGAGAAAGATCAACTTAATGCAAGGTAAGTCCATTCAAAAGTCTGACAGCAGCAGGGAGCAAGCTGTTTTTAAGTCAGCTGGGACATGACCTCAGACTTTAGTATCTTTTTCCCAAAAGAAAAAGGTGGAAGAGAGAAGATCTGGGCTACGTGGCATCCTTAATTATGTTGGCTGTTTTGCTGAGGCAGCAGGAAGTGTGGACGGAGTCAATGGATGGGAGGCTGGTTTGTGTGATGGATTTGGCTGCATTCACAACCTTCTGTGGTTCCTTGTGGTCTTGGGCAGAGCAGGAGCCACTCCAAGCTGTGATATAACTATAAAGAATGCTTTCTATGGTGCATCTGTAAAAGTTGATAAGAGTCATAGCTGACATGCCAAATTTCCTTAGAATTCTGAGAAGGTAGAGGCGTTGGTGGGCTTTCTTAACTATAATGTCGGCATGGGGGGGGGACCAGGACAAGTTGTTGGTGATCTGGACATCTAAAAACTTGAAGCTCTCTTCCCTTTCTACTTTGTTTCCATTGATGTAGACAGAGGCATGTCCCCCTTTACACTTCCTGAAGTCAATGATAATCTCCTTTGTTTTGTTGACATTGAGGGAGAGATTATTGTTGCTGCATCAGTGCACCACTTTCTCTATCCCACTTCTGTTCTCTGTTTCATCATTGTTTGAGATCCGACCCACTTCAGTGGTGCCGTCAGCAAAATTGAAAATCGAATTGGAGGTGAATTTGGCCACACAGTCGTAAGTGTATAAGATGTATAATAAGGGGCGAAGAACATAGCCTTGTGGTGCACCGGTGTTGAGGATGATCGTGGAGGAGGTGTTGTTGCCTAACCTTACTGATCGTGGTCTGTGAGTTAAGAAGTTCAGGATCCATTCGTGAAGGAGGTGCCGAGGCCCAGGAGTTTGAAGACAAGTTTCGTGGGAATAATAACGTTGAAGGCTGAGCTGTAGTCAATAAATAAGAGTCTGACATTGGTGTCCTTGTTATGTAGGTGTTCCAGGGTTGAGTGCAGGGCCAGGGAAATGGCGTCTGCTATGGACTTGTTGCAGCGATAGGCAAACTGTAGTGGATCCAGGTAGTCCGGTTGGTTGTAATTGATTTGCACCATGACTAACCTTTCAAAGTACTTCATAATGATGGATGTCAGAGCCACTGGCCAATAGTCATTGAAGCATGCTGCTTGGAGAACTTGCAGGTGGCGGTGTTCCCATGCATCTGCTGCCTTTGTCCTTCAAAGTGGTAGAAGCTGTGGGTTTGGAAAATGCTGTCGAAGACTCCTGGTGAGTTGTTGCGTTGTACATGGTACACACCTGCTGCCACTGTACATCACTGGTAGAAAGAGAGGATGTTGATGGTCATAGATGGGGTACCAATCAGTGGGCTGATTTGTCCTCGATGATGTTGAACTTCTTGGGTGTAGTTGGGGCTACACTCATTCATGCAAATGGAGAATGATTCGTCACATTCCTGACTTATGCCTGGGAAAGGCTTAGGGAGGTGAGTAGTAAATGGATATAGTTGGGACAGCAATAGAATACTTGGAATGAAAACAGAAAATGCTGGAAAACTCAGCAGATCTGGCAGCATCTGTGGAGAGAGAAACACAGTTAGTGTTTCAAGTCTGTATGACTCTTCTTCAGAGGTGGAATACATGAGTCTGGAAATAACAAAGGTATGGGTCAGTTTTTCAGCAACAGGTGAACTAAGGTGGAGGTGACTCACTTCTCTCCTTTGCTGTTTGTTTTTTGCACCTGAACTGATTCCACCACTGAAACTCTACCGCCTCGCCCACCATGGAATTGTAGCAGGCGAGGTTCATAGAATGGAGATCTCCATTGGTCTCGGGCGGGATTTTATGATCTAACCCAAGCAAGGTTGTAAAATCCCGCCCTACATCTTGATCCTTTGAACCAAGATCATTTCTCACCTACTATACTGATCTCATCCATATGTATGCAAGACTCAGCTATGGTCACTTCACAACCGTGTCAATGGCTCTCATATCATGCTCATTAATTTCTATTTGTGTTACCAAATCATCCATCTTGTTATGAAATGATGTGTGCTTTCAGATAAACATCCTTTAATTCTGTCTTTTTATAAATGTTTTGTATTCAAAACTCAAATGCCATTGCACTCATATTTGTATGCATTGTCCCTTCCTGTCATACTCTGCATAACATTACCTAGATGACTACTCTATCTATTGCCTTGCCCCCCCCCCTCTATTTCTCCTTATGTGAACCCTCTCCCACACTATTTGATTTAAAGCCCTTTCTAGTAAGACAATTCGCTAGGACACTGTTCCCAACATGGTTCAGTTGAAGACCATCCCAATAGTATAGCTCCTCTTTCCCCAATGGCTGATGAATTAAAACCTTTTGTTCCCACACCTATCTTTCAGTGAAACGTTCAACTCTTTTATCTTATTTACCATGTGCCAGTTTTCTCATAACTGAGGTAGTAATCCAGAAATTATTACCTTTGTGGTTATGCTTTTTAGTTTAGCCTCTAGCTACTCATAATCCCTCAGCAGAATGTTTCTCTTAGTCCTGCCTTTGTTGTTAGTACCCATGTGGACCGCAACAATTGAATCCTTTCCCTCCTACTCCAAATTCCTCTCCAGTTGCCTAACTCTTGCACTGGGCAGGCAATTCAACTGTTAGAACTCCATTCTTGGCTATAGAGAACAGTATCTATTTCCCCTAACTATACTGTCTAACCATAGTTATCTACGTTCCTTTTTACTCCCCCACCATTTTGAAAATCCCCCTGCACCCTGGCACCATGGTTAATTTGCTCATCCTCTCTGCAGTCTTTGCTTCATTCACAAAAACTGTAAAAACATTAAACCTGTTGGACAATTGCAAGAGTTGAGACTCCTCCATTGCTACTTTCTGGATCTCTAAACCTGCCTCTCTGACAGAGATTGTGTAAGAGGAAGTTTAGAATAACTTGGGACTAAAAGACTAACAGATCAGGGTAAATTAATTGAGAATGAAGTCACAAAGTGCCTAAAATATATTTTACAAAGGTACTATTTGCATAGAGACACATATAACCACTGTTAGAGAATTTAAATGTGCATTTTTGAAACCATTATATTCTGTATTAAAAGCATATATCTTGACTAATGACACACTGCTCTAAAGCATGATGGGATGTAGTCAAGTAAAAACAACTACATTCTTCAGAACAATGCAGCTAATGAGAAAGGAAAGGCATTTCTTATCGGTGTCTTTAGACAGCCCTAATGAATAGAATATTCACTGGCCAAGGACAGCAATAGAGTTCTCAGACAGTTCAAATTAATAGATCAGGTACGAAAGTCTAGAGAATGTTAGGAGACTGTGAGAAAGACTCACAAAGACCATGAACTCACATATTCCCATGCTATCAGAGGGTAATTGTTATTGGCCAAAGTAAACAATCCAAACTAATGATGATTGGCTCATATCCAGCTGGGTTATACAGAGGGACGGGTAAATTACTTTTGAAAATCGTATAATTGTAATACTGAAAGTAATGTAATTTCAGAGTGGTTTAGAACTGCCCTAGATTTCTCTCCCTCATATGTGGACCAAGCTTGAGAAATGAAGAAGCATCTTTAACCACAATGCTACCTCTGTGAGTCTTTGCTTTAGCTGAGTCATAATTAAGAGAGGAAAGCCTTCACTTGAAAGCCAGCTTAATAATTAGTTTTGGACAAAGCTCCTATACATACTCTCCTATCCCCAACCATGGACCAAATCTGAAGTGTCTAGCCTAAGGAGTGCGATTACTTTCTGGAACAAGTATCCAGGTAACTTGACCTTGTTGCACTCAGATAAACTGCATCTTTGTGGTGCTTCCTTTTACTGACCCTGTTGACAAGGGAAATAATTTCCCCCTACCTACTGCATCAAAACTGGGCATAATTTTAATCTTTTTAGCCTTGATATTATTCTGATGATTCTTTAAACCTCATTCTGCTTTCTGTTTCCATTCATTCTGATGCTTGTTCCCAATAGAGTGAGATGAAGACTGGGAGGAGACTCGTGTGGAGCGTAAGCATTGGCACAGAACTTTTGGCTGAATGGCTCAATTCTATGATGTAAAATCCCATCCAGTTCTTTGTAAGGTACCCCTGTGCTGGTCACCAGTAACTGCACCTCCTATCCCATGATGCGGAGATGCTGGCATTGGACTGGGGTAAGCACAGTAAGAGTTTGCACAACACCAGGTTAAAGTCCAACAGGTTTATTTGGTAGCACAAGCCACAACCTTTTGGAGCACTGCCTCTTCATCAGGTGAGTGGGAGTTCTATTTACAAACAGGGCATATAAAGACATAAACTCAATTTACAAAATAATAGTTGGAATGTGAGTCTTTACAGGTAATCAAGTCTTAAAGGTACAAATATTGTGAATGGAGAGAGGGTTAAGCACAGGTTAAAGAGATGTGCATTGTCTCCAGCCAGGACAGTTAGTGAGATTTTGCATGCCCAGGCAAGTCGTGAGCATCGTGAGGGTTACAGATAGTGTGACATGAACCCAAGATCCCGGTTGAGGCCGTCCTCATGTGTGCGGAACTTAGCTATCAGTCTCTGCTCAGCAACTCTGCGTTGTCATGTGTCGTGAAGGCCGCCTTGGAGGACACTTACCTGAAGATCAGAGACTAAATGTCCGTGACTGCTAAAGTGTTCCATAAGAACATAAGAAATAGGAGCAGGAGCAGGCCATCTAGCCCTTCGAGCCTGCCCCGCCATTCAATAAGATCATGGCTGATCTGTCGTGGCTCAGTTCCACATTCCCGCCCTCTCCCCATAACCCTTAATCCCCTCTCTTATCAAAAACCCATCAACCCGCGTCTTAAAAATATTTAGCGAGGTAGCCTCCACCACTTCAACGGGCAGAGAATTCCAGAGATTCACCACCCTTTGACTGAAGAAGTTCCTCCTCAACTCCGTTCTAAACCGCCCCCCCTTTATCTTGAGGCTGTGCCCCCTAGTCCTACTATCCTTTCTGAGCGGGAAGAGTCTCTCCACCGCTATCCTATCCATCCCATTCATCACCTTATATGTCGAACACTCTTGCCTGGTGATTGTCGAGTGGTGTTCATTCATTCATTGTCATAGCATCTGCATGGTCTCCCCAATGTACCATGCCTCAGGACATCCTTTCCTGCAGCGTATCAGGTAGACAACGTTGGCGGAGTTGCAAGAGTATGTACCGTGTACCTGGTGGATGGTGCTGTCACATGAGAATGACGGCATCTGCGTCGATGATCTGGCAAGTCTTGCAAAGGTTGCTGTAGCAGAGTTGTGTGGTGTCGTGGTCACTGTTCTCCCGAAGAATGGGTAGTTTGCTGCGGAGAACAGTCTGTTTGAGGTTGTGCTGTTGTTTGAAGACAAGAAGTGGGGGTGTGGGGATGGCCTTGACGAGATGTTTGCCTTCATCGATGACATGTTGAAGGTTCCAGAGAAGATGTCATAGCTTCTCTGCTCCGGGGAAGTACTGGACAACGAAGGGTACTCTGTCCGCCGTGTCCAGTGTTTGACCTCTGAGGAAGTTGGTGCGGTTTTTCGCTGTGGCATGTCGGAACACAAATTGAGTTTGTGTCTACAGATGCCCTGTTTGTGAACAGAACTCCCACTCACTTGATGAAGGGGCAGCGCTCCGAAAGCTTGTGGCTCCTCCGTTGAGAAATCATCGACTTGAAATGTTGGCTTTGTTTCTCTCCAAAGATGCTGCCTGACCTGTTGTACAAAGAAATATTGCCAGTATCATTCTAATTGTCCAGTGCGCACGCGCCCCAATGCCAGTCTCAATGATGGCGGACTGTGTTTACGCTGTTGTCGGGAATATTCCGCGAACTCTCCGCTCTGCCGATCTCCGTAACCAGTTCTCCCAGTTCACCGAGAGCGGCGGTTTCAGTTGTTTTCATTACCGGCATCGGCCCGAGTGGCGGCGGCCAGCTTCGACTCCAGCCCAAGCCCCGGCCCCAGGCCGCAGTCCGACCTGCTGTTGCGTGGTTCGCCTCCCCTCGGACCGAGCCTGCCTCTTCCTACAGATGTATGATGGCTGCCAGTGGATGGACAGGGCCGGGGAATCTCTGCGGAGTCGCTGCTTCATCCGCATCGTCCGAGCGGCAGAGATTGCAGGTAGGAGAGGGGTGGGGGTGCTGGGGATTAGGGTCTTAAAGTGGGGTGAGGTTGTGGTTGGAAGGGCCATGGGAATGGCTGAAGGCCAGTGTCTAAAGAGGGTAGGCAGAGAACGGTAGAACTTCGGGTGCACCCCCACCACTACCCCTTATTCTCAGCAGCTAGTGGTTAGCATTGCTGCCTCACAGCTCCAGGGATCTGGGTTCAATTCAGGCCTTGGGGGACTTTGTGTGGAGTTTGCACATTCTGTCTGTGTCTACGTGGGTTTCCTTCGAGTGCTCTGGTTTCCTCTCACACTCCAAAGATGTGCCAGTTAGATGGATTAGCCAACAATGGGTAGGTCAAGGAGATTAACAGGATAAATACACATAAGAAGCTCCCTCGGAGAGATCAGTGCAGACGCGATGTGCCAAATGGCAGCCTCCTGCACTGTAGTGATTCTATGAAAAAATACAAATATTTGCATTTATACTTGAGCTCTTCCAAAACTCTAGCCTATATCTTAACTTACTCCAAATCTTATTCACCCATCACCCTTGAGCTTGCTGACCTTCACCAACATGTCTGATAATGTGTCAATTTTTAAAGCCACAACCTTGTCCACATGGAAGACATCTTATGGGATAGTGGATCAGATTATTTTGTGCAATGCATCAAACTCATAAATGTGCCTAAAGCTGTCACTTTTAGCCACAAGAAGTACCCAGTTACCTCAGATTACCCTGGAAGGGCAAGGTACCCCAAATATTTGAGCAATAGGTGAGGTTAGTTGTTTCACGCTGTTACTATGCAGTAGCAATATGTGTGACATTTGCCACTAATGGGATGCTGCTGCCAACCGAAAAAGATATTCTGCCTGCCACGCACGTGACTAATGTGTTATATGAATTTCAGTGTCTTTGTGAAGGTAGGTTGGCTAGTCATCACAAAGACTGGCAGATCATAGTAAATGACATGTCCCAGCCGCTGTTTACAATGGGCAAGATACAGACCGTTACCCAATTAACCTGTGCTTTCAAAACTCAAAACACAGTGACCAACATTAGATGTGATTCCGCGACGGGACAACATTTGCTAAATAATCCTCAGTGTGCTAAGAATTACGCTGACAGCCAATTTAAGATTGTCAACCGGACTCCCAATATTTTGCTTGTGCATGTGTTGGAAACTACATGTATATTAATATACACCTTTCATCTGCAAAGGACCTTATCCTTTGCAGATGGAAGGAACATGTACACATTGTGTCTGTTTCAGCTAAACAAATAAGTGATAGACATTTGTTGACTCATTCCTAAGGGCCATGTCTTGTCCAATCAGGGTCGAGCTTTTTAATTGTACACATGAAAAAATACAAATATTTGCATTTATACTTGAGCTCTTCCAAAACTCTTGCCTATATCTTAACTTACTCCAAATCTTATTCGCCCATCACCCTTGAGCTTGCTGACCTTCACCAACATGTCTGATAACGTGTCAATTTTTAAAGCCTCATCCTTGTCCACATTGAAGACATCTTATGGGATAGTGGATCAGATTATTTTGTGTAATGCATCAAACTCATAAATGTGCCTAAAGCTGTAACTTTTAGCCACAAGAAGTACGCAGTTAACTGTCAGTCACCATTAACTGGTGTGTCCTCCATGACAACATCTTTACCAATCAGCATTCTCTTTTCATAGAGTGTAAATTGCTGTTTTCCCCTGCTATTGGTATTTTTGTGCTGTTGAATGTAAGACAAAAAGCTTTAATGTGCCTCTTTTTCAGCAATATCCAAGTTTTGTACTACCAAATGGCTACTTTTATTGTGGTCAGTATTGTAATGTAGAAAACAAGGCAGCTATAGCAGACTCCCACAAAAGACTAACAACTTGATACTGTCCAGATAATCTGTATATTTAGTGATGTTGATTGAAGGATAAATATTTGCTATGATCCTGAAGATAAATTCTCCACTCTTCATAATAATGCCATGATATCTTTTACGTCCACCTGAGAGATGAATGAGGTCTTGGTTTAAAGTTTCATTGAAAGGCAGCACTCCCTCAGAACTGCATTAGAGTGTCAACTTAGATTTTTGTGCTCAAGTGTCTGGAGTGGGATTTGAACCACAACTTCCTGACTCGAGCGAAAGTGCTATCCACTGAGACACAGCTGACATTAGATGAGTAGAGAGTTTAAGGAAGGAATTCTGAAAATTGGGTCGCAGTGGCTGAAGTGGAGCGATTAAAATCAGCAAAGAGCACAACTGGATGAAATGCAGAGACCTTTGAAGGTCTGTTTAAAGGAAAGCTATATATTTGATCAAGCAATTAATGACCTGTTTTAATATTTCCTTATGTGATTTGGTGTTGGATTTTTGTTGGATAAAATTCCTGTGAAGTGCCTTAGGATGTTGTGCTATGTTGAAAGATGCTATATAAATGCAAGCTATGGTATTTTGTAGCTTGGTTGCATGAACTTTAAACCTCATGTTTTTCCTGCACCAGCTGATCACTACTCGCAAGAATAGTATCATCCATGACAGGAGAACAATCCATGGGTTGGGGGGACAGACACATTCAAATGCTGCATTTGGCAGTTTAATTAGCATGGCATTGGTGCATGTACACATGGGGTTGGTACATAAATGTTCATGTGTGAACTGGGGAGGTTGTTAGTGTGAACTAATGGATGTTTGGCCTTTGCTGTTCCCCTCTGAGCAGAGAATAATGTTCTGTGTGTTTTGTGGCAAATGGAATTTAATGTTGGCAAGTGTGAGGTGGTCCACTTTGGTAGGAAGAATGGTAGGAAGGACTATTACTTACGTGGCGAAAAACTGCAGCAGGCGACGGTGCAGAGGGACCTCGGGGTCCTTGTGCATGAGTCGCAAAAACCCAGCTTGCAGGTGCAGCAGGTGGTCAGGAAGGCAAATGGGATGCTGGCCTTCATAGCGAGGGGGATTGAATATAAAAGTAGGGAGGTCTTGCTGCAGCTGTATAGGGCATTGGTGAGGCCGCAGCTGGAGTACTGTGTGCAGTTTTGGGCGCCGCACCTGCGCAAGGATATTTTGGCCCTGGAGGGAGTGCAGAGGAGGTTTACTAGGCTGATACCGGAGTTGAGGGGATTGAGCTATGAGGAGAGGCTGAAGAAACTAGGCTTGTACTCGTTAGAGTTTAGAAGAATGAGGGGAGATCTCATTGAGACGTATAAGATGATGAATGGGATGGATAGGATAGAGGTGGAGAGACTCTTCCCGCTCAAAAAAGACAGTAGGACTAGGGGGCACAGCCTCAAGATAAAGGGGAGGCGGTTTAGAACGGAGTTGAGGAGGAACTTCTTCACTCAAAGGGTGGTGAATCTCTGGAATTCTCTGCCCGTTGAAGTGGTGGAGGCTGCCTCGCTAAATATTTTTAAGAAGCGGGTTGATGGGTTCTTGATAAGAGAGGGGATTAAGGGTTATGGGGAGAGGGCGGGAAAGTGGAACTGAGCCACAACAGATCAGCCATGATCTTATTGAATGGCGGGGCAGGCTCGAAGGGCTAGATGGCCTACTCCTGCTCCTATTTCTTATGTTCTTATGTTCTTATGTTCAACAGATTCTAACCTCTTTGCATATAAGACGAGAAAAGAGCTGCGGAATCAGAAAGCTCAGAGTGAGACTTTCACACCTGAGGACTTGTCTAGATTGCCAGAGTTAAACCCCCCGACATTGATGCCCAATGGGAATGTTGGGACGCCATTGAAAGTTTTCCTGGAACTTATCCAAGCTTGCCGCCTGCCTCCCCGTATCATCACCAAGCTTGACCTGAAGTTTCCTAAGACCAGCTCCAGCAGGCGTTATGGTAATGTTCCATTCCAGTACCAGGACTCAGCCCCTGTGCACAGAGGGGAAACAGTTTATACAACTGCAGGAGGAGTAATCCCACAGGGAGATAAGTCTGTTCCTGTGCTGCAGCCAGGAAAGGAGCAAAAATGGGTAAGACACAGGAAGTCTTTAAAGAGAAAAAACGATGAGGAAGGAGAGACATCTCATTCTGATGATGTAAGTGACATTTTCTTGCTTTGTGGTCAAAAGTCCTGTGATGATTGAGTATTACACTTGAATAGAGATGCAAATTCCCAGGCAGCCCCAATGCCAGTCCCAGTCCTCCTCAGGCTGATGGAGTCTTATCTTTTGATGGTGAGCTGAGTACTTCAGGGACCAGAACAGAGTCTCTTCACTTGAGCTTGGATTGGAATGGAGCACAAATAGATACGGATGGCTCCCTGGGCCTGGCCTGCGCCCAGTGGGCGGCTTCCAGGGCCTGGCCTGTGCCCAGTGGCTGACTTTGTTGCTTTAGTACAATAAATGCAAGCAGATGTTATGTGGCCTGTTATTGAACTTTTATGTTTTGCCCAGGACAATGATACATGTGAAGAGTGGGAAAGACATGAGGCGCTCTATGAGGATGTTACAACTCAGGAACGGACAAAGGAACGACTGTATGAGGAAGAGATTGAGCTGAAGTGGGAGAAGGGCGGGTCTGGCCTTGTATTTTACACAGACGCCCAATATTGGCAGGAGGAGAAAGGAGGTAGGTTGGGGCGTGGGGATTGGTAGGGCCAGGGGTTGGCAGGATAGTGATCATGTAATTGCTGGTCTCTGTGATTGACTTCTGTTACTTTCTTCCAGATTTTGATGAGGAAACAGCAGATGATTGGGATGTCGATATGAGTGTCTATTATGAGAAAGGTCAGTTTGGATGAATGGATAGTTTATAATTTTTTTGTCATGTTTGATATGGCATTAGAGTTTGGTGTTTTATACTCCTGACTCCCTTACACCTTTGCAAATGTAACAGAATGGAGAATTGTTCTTGGTAAAACAGTCTTAAATTAATTGTGTGGATGAATAAACAGTGAACATAAATTCATGCTTGCAGTAAAA
Organism: Carcharhinus amblyrhynchos; assembly: GCF_965287045.1. Classification (NCBI taxonomy): domain Eukaryota; kingdom Metazoa; phylum Chordata; class Chondrichthyes; order Carcharhiniformes; family Carcharhinidae; genus Carcharhinus; species Carcharhinus amblyrhynchos. The sequence goes on along the minus strand of NW_027649918.1, from coordinate 270,569 downwards.
AATAGAAATGTAATATTTGGGACATGAACAATCTGCAATATATCAATGAGATTACACAAGAGGATACAAAAATAGCATGGAGGAGGAGGGAATCTGAACCTGCATTTCTGCAGTGTGCAGTAGGACATGGGCTACAGAGTCTGTGTTTCTTGCATTTCACCATATGTTGCGTAGCCTACAGTAATGATGAGTTCCTGCTTCCTTTGCGTAGAGATGATAACAAGACTGTTCAGAGTTTCCTGTGGAAACTTAGAATGGTGTGTGCAGATATTGCTTGCTTTCCTGTACCGTGACCTTTGAAAAGCTTATCCATAGTGAATTTCTGCTATAAGCGCAGAGGCTAGTATGAAATTACTTTTTGAATTTTGCACAGATGGAGGAGATAAAGATTCCCGGGATTATGTGCAGATGAGATTGGAACAACGACTCAGAGAAGGTGTTGAGTGTGTCTCTGTGCAGTCCCCACGTATTGGAGGCTTTGAAAGATATACTAAGGTAAACTTTTTTTTTGATTAGTCAGAATGGTACTTAATGATAACAGTTCTGTTTAAATCATTGCCTTTATTCCAAACGTCCCCGCAAACTTAAGTAACAGGTTCATCTTTGACATTTGTAAGAGTCCAGATCAGAAACTCCACGGTAAGGTATGAAGTTAACCTGGGCCGTAACTTTTACTTTTGATTTTAGCATTAAGATGAACATTAGGTGCTTTTCTCCAGGTATGATTCATTTGACCCACTGGAAAACTTTTATCAAGGCAAACTTTATTTAAGATCATGGTATATAACAAAAAGTATTATCATGACTTTTACCAATTAAAATACTTAAACACGACAAAGTATAATTTTTAATAGTTATCCATCTTCATTGTTCTAATTTAGCAGTGTCCGCAAAGACCTTAATTCCTTCTTCAGAATCAGTTAGCACCAAAAGTAGATATGTTTATACAGATGCACAATTTCTAGGCTTTTAACACCTCGGGACAGAGATCCAGACGCACACCTGTCTTCTGAGTCTCATATAGCAGAATCTCAGAGAAAGAGACTTATTTCCTGGCAGCTTCCAGTCTCCAACTTCAGAGAGGAAAAGAGAGGTGCTGCTCTCTACCAACTCCAAGCAGCATCTAACTTGAATATTCTGTGTAAGCCTAGCTCCATTCAGTCACATGATTTGTTCCCTGTCAGTCAAGCCCTACTATGCAAAATCCCAGTGGAACACTAAAAATAACAGAACAGCATTAGTCCAAATTAAAACAAACATTCTGCCAAGTATACTGCTCCAGTAACAATAGAGGATGCTGTTTAGAGTAAGTGTTTAAAAAAAAAAGCCTGAACAAGAAACATGACTCAAATACATTTCTTAAAGGCACAGTGTCATCACACGTGAAACATGGAATGAACAAATATTTAAAAAGCAGTTGGCATGACCACTTCAAATATTGCATATTGTATACTTGCACAAAAGCAAAATATTACAGATGCTGGAAATCTGAAATAAAAAAAATACAAAAAAACTCAGCAGATCAGGTGGCATCTGTGGAGATAGAAACAGTTAACATTTCAGATCTGTGACCTTTCATCAGAACTGTCCTGATAAAAGATCAGGGACTTGAGATGTTAACTGTTTGCCTCCCCATAGATGCTACCAGACCTGTTGAACATTTACAGGATTTTCTGTATTTATTATCTATAGACTTACTCTGTTCATTGTTACTGCGGTTATACAGGAAACGTTTGCGTTATACAATGCTTTTCACATCCATGTGATTTCCCACAGTGTCTCATAGTAACAGTTGTTGTTCATTTGGTCCCTCCAGCCTGTTAATCCTCACAGCAAATTCAGTACTTTTGAAATAACAAAGCCAATTGCACACAAGGCCCTGTGGGCAACAAATGAAATCATTGGACCATCTTATGTGTTGCAGGATGAATGTTAACCAAGGCACAGAACTCACGTGCTTATCTCAGGAAAAGTTCCCTGAGATCTAATGCCTACTTGAACAAATAGGTAGAGGCTTGATTGATGGTATCTCCAACAGTGTGGCACCCCTTCTGTAACCCTTTGGAGTTTCAGACCCAGTGATGGGCTTTGAATATCGAGGAAGTTCAAACACGCTTGTCTTGAAGATGCTCAACCAAGATACATAGAGAGTAGATTAGGGACTGATAGAGAAATTATTGAAGTTGATGTCACAGCATTAGTTCATTCTGCAGATCAGTAAGTCCCTGTCACAGACACATGCCCAGTTACTGTTGTTTCTTGTGCCATAATGGAATGGTGATTAGGTTTCATGAGCTTCGCATTTTAATTTAGTCACCTTCTCCATTTTGAATAATGTTGATAAGTTTTTGTGATCTTCTTATCTAGGGAATTGGCAGGAAGGTGATGGAAAAGCAAGGGTGGAAGGATGGACAAGGCCTTGGCTCCAATAATTCTGGGCTGGCTGATGCTTTGGACAGCGATGGGCAAAACCCCAAGTGTAAACGTGGATTTGGGTACGTGATGCTGTGTGTAGGGGCGGAAGCCCAGAATATTCTCCTGAGGGCAAGTGTCTGATAGTGACTGGTGGTACAGTGGTTAGCACTGCTGCCTCACAGCGCTAGGGATCCAGGTTTGATTCCTAGCTTGAGTCACTGAGCAGAGTCTGTATGTTCTCCCTGTGTCTGCATGGGTTTCCTCTGGGTGCTGAGGTTTCCTCCCACAGTCTGAAACATGTGCTGGTTAGGTGCACTGGCCATGCTAAATTCTGCCTCCCTGTATCTGAGCTGACAGGGAGTGTGGTGACTAGGGGATTTTCACAGTAAGCTCACTGTAAAGTAAACCTACTTGTGACATTAATAAAATAAATTTTAAAAGAGTCCTCCATAAGTGGGTCTCTTTGCTGCGTAAAGTCTCAGTTGGTAATAGGATGGCAGTGGGTGATCCTAGGTGTACAGAAGTTGTATTGAACAACTGCTGTGATTTTTTCGGAGACCCACTGGATGGAGTGTTGAAACTGGGAACTGTGTGTTCCTGAAACTCTTGTTGCTTTCAAACTAGTGAGCTGACTAAAAACAAAATTCTAATTTCACTAGTCTGTGCCAGGAAACTCATTATCAGAGTGAAAATGCTTTTTATTTTCAAACCACATTCATACAATGAAAGATCAAGCCCAGTGTCTGTCTGCCCTTCCAAGAAAGGTGGGGAGGGGAGGGGGGAGATTTGCATGATTTTATAATATGGTTACAATCTCAGTACAACACTAGTGTTGAGACTGGATTTTGTGCTCAAGTCTCTGAAGTTAGAACTTGAATAATCCAGCCCTTTGGACTCGGAGGCTATCCCTGAGCCAAGCTGACACCCAGTGCAGCACGACAGAGCTCCAGTTCATCACACGGACACTACCACGGGTATCATCTGAATCTCACTTCCATCAGTCGGATCAGAAGAAGTTTGGATGGTTATGATGTATTTGAATGCCCTTGCTGACTTCTATTTATTGCTGTGTGCCACTTTGACTCTTCAGGTATCATGGAGAAAGAATCCAGAACTTCCAGCCAGCGAAGAAAGAACGTCGACTAGCCAAGCATTTGATTTCAACTGTGTACGATCAGCCTGAGGAGATGGACCAGGGTGACGCACTGCTCCGGAGACAGCCAGTGATTGGCATGAAATACAGAGAGGACGTGAAGTTTGTTAAAGGGTCAGAACTCAGCAACCACATCCAATTACTCCAGTAGTGACATTCTGCGGCTACCGGTACCTCCTGCGCTGAAGCTGCTATTTCTGGGAAATGCATTGTTAAATTCTTGTTATTTGCTGGTCTTTGACACTGACAGCATAGCTAGGGGTAATGTTCAATCGGGCAGAAACTGTGATGGTGATTTCCTCCAGCGCCAATCCAACATCAACCATAGATCAGAATACATTCTGAGACTATAGTCTATAGTTATTGTATGAAACAACTGAGGGACTTGATAAAGTTCTAGCAAAATAAACAGAGGAAAAACAATAACAACTATTTGCATTTTATAGTGCCTTTAACATAGAAAAATAGTTCAATGGTGTGTTAAAGGAACACCCTCAATATAGTCTTCATGGTGAAGCAGATGTTAGGTGAGATGACAAATCTTGTAAAGAAATTGTACTAGAGACACTTGTTGAAGGAATGATATGTATGGGGTCAGATGGATTTCCTATTTGAGAAATAGGAAAGGGATGAAGAGATTTGAACAAAAAATGTTGAGAATAATAATTGAAAGGTTTTGGAGACCAGGAGATTTGATCATAGACATGTAACTAATCTATCCAAAATAAGTTTCACCAAGTTTTCTCTGGCACCTCAAGGTCAAAAAGTAGTTACAGATGGGAAAAGCCATTCTGTCCGTCTAAATTCATCCATCAAGCAAGATCCTGAAGTCCCCAGTGTTTGAGTTTTTGCCTCTTTATCTCTACCTGGTTGATTCCAGGTGTTGTTCATTCCTTGTCTGAAGAATTCCCTGTAAGTTTTTATTTTCCTGTCATGAGATTGAACCTGAGCCCCTATCCAACTTCTATAATGAAAGAACATTTTGGGTTAACACTTTCAATACCTTTAACCTTGTGTACCTGGATGCAGTTATCTTGCATGTGCCTCATTACCAGACTAAATAGCCCAAGTTTCTCCAGTCATTCCACTCAAACTGTGACACTGGAAAGCAGCTCTTTTTGACACTGCCTCCAGTGTTCTATTGTCTGTCTTGCGTCTTTACAATCAATAAAACCAGTAGCAAGGAGAAATCTGACCAGATCATAGAATCAGAGGTTTATAGCATGAAAGCAGGCTCTTCGGCCCAACTTGTCCATGCGCCCTTTTTTTTTTAAACCCTTAAGCTAGTCCCAATTGCCTGCATTTGGCCCATTTCCCTCTATACCCACGTAACTGTCAAAATGCTTTTTAAAAAACAAAATTGTACCCGCCTCTTCTACTACCTCTGGCAGCTTGTTCCAGACACTCACCACTCTGAAAAAATTGTCCCTCTGGACACTTTTGTACTTTTCCCCTCTCACATTAAACCTATACCCTCTAGTCTTAGACTCCCCTACTTAGGGGAAAAGATATTGACTATCCAGCTGATCTATGCCCCTCATTATTTTATAGACTTCTATCAGATCACCCTCAGCTTCCTATGCTCTAGAAAAAAAGTCCCAGTCTATCCAGCCTCTCCTTATAACTCAAACCATCAAGTCCCTGTAGCATCCAAGTAAATCTTTCCTGCACTCTTTCTAGTTTAATAATATCCTTTCGATAATAGGGTGACCAGAACCGTACACATTATTGCAAGTGTGGCCTTACCAATGTCTTGTACGACTTCAACAAGACGTTCCAATTCCTGTATTCAGTGTTCTGACCAATGAAACCAAGCATGCTGAATGCTTTCATCACCACTCTGTCCACCTGTGACTCCACTTTCAAGGAGCTATGAACATGTACCCCTAGATCTCTTTATTCTATAACTCTCAGCAATGCCCTACCTCCATTAACTGAGAAGGTCCTTCCCTGGTTCAATCACTGCTGGTCACAGGCCTCCAGTTTGAAAAACAACCCTGTAAAAGCACTCTTTGGTTTCTGTCATCAAGCCAATTTTGTACCCATTTAGCTACCTCACCCTGGATCTTGTGAGATACCATGCGGTATCTTGTCAAAGGCCTTGCTAAAGTCCATGTCGCAATGTCCAGTGTAGCATCAGCTGCACTGCCCTCATCTATCTTCTTGGTTACTCAATCAAATTTATGAGACATGATTTTCCACTCACAAAGCCATGCTGACTGTCCCTAATCAATCCCTGAATCTCTAAATGCCTGTAGATCCTGTCTTTCAAAATATCTTCCAACAACTTAGCCACCACAGATGTGAGGCTCACTGGCCTGTAGTTCCCAGGCTTTTCCCTGCAGCCCTTTTTAAACAAAAGGGGAAAATTTGCTACCCTTCAAACTTCAGTCACTTCATCTGTGACTATCGATGATTCAAATATCTTCACTAGAAGACCCGCAATTTCCTCCCTAGCCTCCCACAATGTGCTGGGATACACTTCACTGGGTCCCTGGGAATTTATCTACCCTGATGTGCTTTAAGACTTTCAGCACCACCTCCTCTGTAACATGTACATTCCTCAAGATGATCACCTCTAACTTGTGGCCTGTGTAGTTCCGACATCTCATAGGCATTGTTTATTATTGCTTTGCATTGACTGGACTTGTGGACTTTACAAAGTTACCCAGCTTCACCCTGAGCTGATGCACTGCTGTTTATGGATATTGTGTGTGATTTATATTTCCATCCCATCTGCACTACTTCACAATTGCCTGTGCTAAATTCTAGGTCCTTTTGGAAATACTGAATGATAGTACAAAAGGAGACCATTTGATCTATGGGGTGTGGGCCAGTCCTTCAGTATAGCTAGCCAATTAATTTCATGTTCCTGTGCTTGCCCCATAGACCTCTTAATTTTTTTTATTTCTCTTTTGCAAGTTACTAATGAATGTGTTCCATCACTTTTTTGAGCAATGGATTTCACATTGTAATTTGCTGAATAAAAAAGGTTTCCCCATTGTTCTGGCCAGCTGGATATTTTGCTTTGCTGCTCTGTGATTTCTCAGCAGCCTCTAACAATTTCTCTATTGGCCAATTTGGAATATTTAACCAATCCAAATTTGACCACTTTATACTGGGTTTCTAAATTATGTATTTATATGCGTGCACTAGGTTTTGGGAATTCCTGTACATGGAATCCCTAATCTCTATGCTCATCCACAGTTCCTAACTCCTTGTCGTTTAGAAAATACTCTGATCTATCTTTCCTTGGTCCAAAGTGCACTTTCCACAATGATGGTGTAATGATAGATGGAATTCAGTGTTCCATTGCAGCATTCTAGTCCCATCTATACCAGTTATTGTCACATAATTTGGTGTCAACTTAAGATACGGTGCATGGTGAAAAGCTCAACTCAGTAAGTTTGGGTCAAATTTGCCACAGGTTGGAGACTAAGGGCTAGTTGGTGCAATGATGGAGCACGTTAAACGAAACCCACAGCTGACAGGATTCCGGCTAATCTGGAAAAAGACAAGAACCAGTGTAGAAAATGTAAGAAAGCTGGGAGAGATAAATTAGCAAATTATGGACCTCTTAGTCTTAAGTCTGTTGGAGGGAAATTAAGAGAATCTTAACACAGACTGAACAATTGGACAAACATGACCTGATCAGAGCAAGCTAGCATAGATTTTTAAGAAGTAAGTCATACCTAAAGAACCTAGATTTTTTTTTGAGGAGATAACTAGGTTGATAGATGAGAAGTATCCCAGAAGGAAAAACTCCAGAACTGTGTGCTGAGTTCAGTCACTGTGTGATGAAGGGCTTTGTTATTAAGAATCTTATTTTGTATACATAACAATGAGCAAAATATTGCAGATGCTGGAAATCTGAAATAAAAACAGAAAATGCTGGAATAAAATCAGCAAATGTTGGAAATACTCGGCAGGCTATTTTGATGAAGGGTCATCATCAACTTGACATTCTGTTTCTCTCCACAGATGCTGCGTATTTCCAGCATTTTTTGTTCTATTAATGGTCAATGTTCATTCAGATGGCTTAATTTCAGGAAAAAACATTTTGTACATTATATTTAAATAGGAAAATGTTTTATTTAATGTTTAATGAACTTTGAATTTCTTACTGTTGAATATTCCTGTACAACTAAAGCATAAACGCCTTACTTTTGTATTTGGTTCCCTTTGGAATAAACAAAAACATTCATATTAAGTTTCCAAATTACTTGCTGCACCTACATGCTTACCTTTTGTGCTTAATGCACCAGAATCCCTCTGAATCTTAGAGCTCTGCAATCTCTCGCCATTCAGATATGTTTCTATTTTATTCTTCCTGCCAAAATGGATAATTTTATATTTGCCTATATTATAAATTCAAATATTTCTTTCTGGCACAAAAACGCAACAAGAAAAGTGGCCTAACTATGGCTACAAAACAAATTAGGGATAGTATTTGATCCAAAGAAAAGTCATATAAGGTTGCTCAAAAGGAGCAAGCCTGAGGATTGGGAACAGTTCAGAATTCAGCAAAAGAGGACCAAACAATTGATTAAAAAGGGAAAAATAAGAGTAGATTTGTAAGTAACATAAAAGTGGACTGCAAAAGCTTCTACAAGCATGTAAAGAGAAAAAGATTAGTAAATAGGTCCTTTTACAGTCCAAATTAGGAGAATTAATATTAATCAGTGCTGGGTCCATTGTTGTTTGTCATCTATATCAATGATCTGGATGATAATGTGGTAAATTGGATCAGCAAATTTGCTGATGATACAAAGATTGGAGGCGTAGTGGACAGTGAGGAAGTTTTTCAAAGCTTGCAGAGGGATTTGGACCAGCTAGAAAAATGGGCTGAAGAATGGCAGATAGAGTTTACTGCAGACAAGTATAAGATATTGCATTTTGGAAGGACAAACCAAGATAGAACATACAAGATAAATGGTAGGACACTGAAGAGTGTAATAGAACAGAAGGATCTGGGAATACAGAAACATAATTCCCTAAAAGTTGCATCACACGTAGACTGGTTGTAAAGAGTGCTTTTGGAACATTGCCCTTTATAAATCAAAGTATTGAATGTAAGAGTTGGAATGTTATGGTGAGGTTGTATAAGACATTGGTGAGGCCGAATTTAGAGTATTGTGTGCAGTTTTGGTCACCTCGTTACAGGAAGGATATTAATAAGGTTGAAAGAATGCAGAGAATCTTTACAAGGATGTTGTCGGGACTTAAGAAACTGAGTTACAGAGAAAGGTTGAATAGGTTAGGCCTTTATTCACTGGAGTGTAGAAGAATGAAGGGAGATTTGATAGAGATGTATAAAATTATGATGGGTACAGATAGAGTGAATGCAAGCAGGCTTTTTCCACTGAAGCTAGGGGAGAAAAAACTAGAGGACATGGGTTAAGGGTGAAAAATTTAAAGGGAATATTGGGGGGGGCGGTCTTCACACAGAGTTGTGGGAGTGTGGAATGAGCTCCCAGATGAAGTGGTAAATGTGGGATCACTTTCAACTTTTAAGAAAAACTTGAACAGGTAAATGGATGAGAGGGGTGTGGAGGGATGTGGTCCAGGTGTAGGTCAGTGGGACTAGGCAGAAAAATGGTTCAGCACAGCCAAGAAGGGCCAAAAGGCCTGTTTCTGTGCTGTAATGTTCTATGGTTCTAATAGTAGAGAATAAAGGAATGGCAAAGTAATTAAATAACTACTTCAGTCTTCACGGTGGAAAACACAAATAACTTCCCAGAAATACCAGGGGACTAAGAATCTAGTCAGGAGGAGGAATTGAAGGAAATTAGTATTAGTAAACAACTGATGCTGGAAAAATTAATGGGACTGAAAGCTGATTAATTCTCTTGACCTGATAATCTACATTCCCAGGATATTAATGGTAATGGCCATGGAAATAGTGTTTGTTTTGGTTGTCATCTTCCAAAACTTGTAGGTTTTGGAACAGGATTTGCCACTCTCCAGCAGATTGGAGAGTGGCAAATGAGAGGACATAGGTTTAAGGTAAGGGGCAGGAGGTTTGGGGGAATGTGAGGAAAAACTTTTTTACCCAGAGGGTGATGATGGCCTGGAATGCGCTGCCTGGGAGGGTGATAGAGGATGGTTGTCTTATAAAACGTATCTGGATGAGCTCTTGGCACATCATAACATTCAGGGCTTGAGGCCAAGTGCTGGCAGATGGGATTAGGTGGGAGTTAAGGTGTTTTGGCAAGTGTTGGTACGGACTTGATGGGCCTCTTCTGCACTGTTTTATTCTATGATTCTATAAAATATAATCCTAACGTTTCAAAAAGGAGGGAGAAAGCAGAGAATCACAGGCTGGTTTGCCTAACATTAGTAGGGAAAATGCTGGAATATTATAAAGGATGTGATAACAGGACACATAGAAAATATCAACAGGAATAGACAAAGTCAACATGAATTCATGAACGAGAAATCATGTTTACCAAACCCACTGAAGCCTTTTGAAGACATAACTAGCAGAATAGATAAAGGAGAAGCAATGGATGTGGTGTATTTTCAGAAATCTTTTGATAAAGTCCCACAAAAGAGAGTAGCGTACAAAATTAAAACATGTGGGATTGGGGATAATATACTGTCATGAATTGAGAATTGGTAAGCAGATAGCAAACAGAGAGTAAGAACAAATGGGTCCTTTTTGAAGTGGCAGGCGGTGACTTGTGAAACCTACAGGGTTCAGTGCTTGGGCCCTAGCCACTCACAATATGCATCAATTTGGATGAGAGAACCGAAATGTGATATTTCCAAGTTTGCTGACGACACAAAACTTGGCGGGATTGTGAATGGTGAGGAGGATGTTAAAAGGCTTCAACGTGATTTAGACAAGTTGAGTGTGTAGGCAAGTACATGGCAAATGCAGTATAACATGGGTAAATATAAAGTTATCCACTTTGAAAGGAGAAATAGAATGTCACAGTGTTATTTAAATGGTGATAGATTGGGTAAAGTTTACATACAAAGGAACCTGGGTGTCCTTATGTTGCATGCCAGTCATTGAAAGCAAGTGTGCAGCAAGCAGTATACAGTCACATAATGCAGAAAGGGTCCTTGGCCCTTCAAGTCAGCGCTGACAATATCACGAAAGTCATGCCCATCCTCATAAGGCCAATGGTATGTTGACCTTTAATGCAAGAGGGCTTAACTACAGGAACAAGAATGTCTTTCTGCAATTATTCAGGGCCTTACTGAGACCACACCTGTAGAATTGTGTGTAGTTTTAGTATCCTTATGTAAGAAATTATATATTTGTAGGGAGTGCAACAAAGGTTCACCAGACTCATTCATGGGATGGCAGGATTATTGTACAAAGAGAGATTGGGTCGGTTAGGCCCATAATCACTGGAATTTGGAAGTTGGAGGGATCTCACTGAAATGTATAAAATTCTGACAGGGCTGGATAGACTGGATGCAGGAATGTTGTTCCGCTAGCTGAGGGAGTGAGAGATTCTAGAACAAGTAGTCACAGTCTCAAGATAATGGGATAGGCCATTTAGGATCAAGATGAGGAAAAACCTCAACACGGGTGAAACTGTGGAATTCTTTACCACAGAAGTCTGTGGAGGTCAAGTCAGAATATATTTGAGGAAATAGACTCTAAATGTGTCAGGTGTGGGGGACTGCATGGGAATAGCATTGGAATAGAGGATCAGCCATAATCATAATCATATAGCAGAGCTGGCTGAAAGGGTTGAATAGCCTATTGCTCCTATTTTCTATATTTCTATCAACTTGTCAGTTCTTCGTCCAGTCACTTAGCTTTTGTCCCCTTGTGTCTGCTTCACAATTTACTTGCTTACTTATCTTTGTATCATCAGCAAATCTATCAACCATACCATTGATCCCTTCATTCCAAGTCATTTACATAAAATTTTAAAACTTGAGGGTCCAGCACTGGTCCCTGTGGCACACCATTTGTTATATCCTGCCAAACAAAAAAAGGCCCATTTATAGCTACGTTGTTTCCTGTTAGCTAGTCAATGTGTTTTCCCCTACACTGTGAGCTTCCACTTTCCCCAATAATCTTTGATGTGACACTCATAACATTTTACATTTTTGAAATCTAAGTACACTACATCCACCAGTTCCCCTTTATCCACATCACATGTGACTCATTCGAAGAACTCCCATAAATTGGTTAAATATGATTTCCCTTTAACAATGCCATGTTGACTGCCTGATAGCCTTGAGTTTTTCTAAATGCCCTGCTGCAACATCTTTAATTAATAGCTTCCAATATTTGTGACACGTTAAGCTAACTTGCCTCTCATTTCCTGCTTTCAGTCTCCCTTTTTAAATAAAGCAGTTACATTTGCTATTTTCCAACTAATGGCACTTTCCTCAAATCCAGGGAATTTGGAAAATTGAAATCAGTGCATCAACTATCTCACTTGCCACTTATGTTGAGACTTTAGGATTAATTCCATTGGGATCCAATGAAAGTGGGTACCCGGACACGCGTCCTTTGTTTGAACAGAGGGGAGTACGGTAGGATGAGAGAAGAATTGGCGAATGTGGACTGGGGGAGCGCGTTGGAAGGTAGGTCTGCTGAGGAGCAGTGGAGGATCTTTAAGGAGATCTTTCTTGGTGCTCAGCAGAAATTTATTCCGATGGTCAAAAAGGACCGTAGGAGGAGAGGTAATAAGCCGTGGATAACGAAGGAGGTGAAGGAAAGTGTTAAATTAAAAGCGGAGGCGTTTAGAGTAGCTAAGAGTAGTGGGCGAGAAGAGGATTGGGAGAGGTTTAAATGTCAACAAAGATTGACAAAGAAGTTGATAAAGAAGGGTAGGAGAAACTATGAAGCTGGGCTAGCGCTTAATATAAAAAAGGATAGCAAGAGTTTTTATAAATATATAAAAAGGAAGAGGCTGGCTAGGGTGAACGTTGGTCCCTTAGAGGATGAGAAGGGGGACTTAGTGGTAGGGGATGGGGATATGGCTGAGGTCTTGAATAACTTTTTTGTTTCGGTTTTCATGGAGGAGGACGTGAATAATTTGCCGGATGTTAGAGATGGAAAGGTGGTAGGACTAGAGGGTCTCGATGACATTACTGTTACTAGAGAGGTGGTGCTCGACAGACTGGAGGGGCTGATTGTGGACAAGTCCCCAGGACCGGATGGAATGCATCCGAGGGTCCTGAAAGAAATGGCGGAGGTGATAGTGGATGCCTTGGTGGTTATTTTCCAGACGTCGCTGGATTCCGGGGGAGTGCCGGAAGATTGGAAAATGGCTAATGTTACGCCGTTGTTTAAGAAGGGTGCCAGGCAAAAGGCGGGGAATTATAGGCCTGTTAGTTTAACATCTGTTGTAGGTAAAATGTTAGAATCCGTCATCAAGGAGGAAATAGCGAGGTATCTTGAGGGGAACTGCTTGATAGAGCAGACGCAGCACAGTTTCGTTAAAGGAAAGTCGTGTCTGACAAATTTACTGGAGTTCTATGAGGATGTGTCTAGGGCGGTGGATAGAGGAGAGCCGGTGGCTGTGGTCTTTCTTGATTTTCAGAAGGTGTTTGACAAGGTACCTCACAAGAGGTTATTGCAGAAGGTCAGGGGGCATGGAGTTGGGGGTAGGGTGTTAGTGTGGATAGAGGACTGGTTGTCAAATAGGAGGCAGAGAGTGGGGGTCAATGGGTGCTATTCAGATTGGCGGATGGTGACTAGTGGAGTGCCCCAGGGGTCGGTGCTGGGGCCTCAGCTATTTACCATTTATATAGATGATCTGGAGGAGGGAACCGAGTGTAGGGTGTCGAAATTTGCTGATGACACCAAGATTGGTGGAAAGGCAAATTGTGCGGAGGGTGGGGAGAGTCTACAGAAGGATCTAGATAGGCTGGGCGAATGGGCCAGGAAATGGCAAATGGAATTTAATGTTGGCAAGTGCGAGGTGGTCCACTTTGGTAGGAATAATGGTAGGAAGGATTATTACTTACGTGGAGAAAAACTGCAGCAGGCGACGGTGCAGAGGGACCTCGGGGTCCTTGTGCATGAGTCGCAAAAACCCAGCTTGCAGGTGCAGCAGGTGGTCAGGAAGGCGAACGGGATGCTGGCCTTCATCGCGAGGGGGATTGAATATAAAAGTAGGGAGGTCTTGCTGCGGCTGTATAGGGCATTGGTGGGGCCGCAGCTGGAGTACTGTGTGCAGTTTTGGGCGCCGTACTTATGCAAGGATATTTTGGCCTTGGAGGGAGTGCAGAGGAGGTTTACTCGGCTGATGCTGGAGTTGAGGGGGTTGAGCTATGAGGAGAGGCTGAATAAATTAGGCTTGTACTCGTTAGAGTTTAGAAGAATGAGGGGAGATCTCATTGAGACATATAAGATGATGAATGGGATGGATAGGATAGAGGTGGAGAGACTCTTCCCGCTCAGAAAGGATAGTAGGACTAGGGGGCACAGCCTCAAGATAAAGGGGGGGCGGTTTAGAACAGAGTTGAGGAGGAACTTCTTCACTCAAAGGGTGGTGAATCTCTGGAATTCTCTGCCCGTTGAAGTGGTGGAGGCTACCTCGCTAAATATTTTTAAGACACGGGTTGATGGGTTTTTGATAAGAGAGGGGATTAAGGGTTATGGGGAGAGGGCGGGAATGTGGAACTGAGCCACGACAGATCAGCCATGATCTTATTGAATGGCAGGGCAGGCTCGAAGGGCTAGTTGGCCTACTCCTGCTCCTATTTCTTATGTTCTTATTTGTCAGCCCACAGTTCCAAGAGTTGCTAAGTACCACTTCCCTAGTGACTGTAATATTCCTCATTTCTCCACCCCACCCCCATTCCAGATTTATAGCTGTTACTGGGAGGTTACTTGTATCCTCTATGATGAAGACCAATGCAAAATACCTATCTAGGGTACAAGATCAGAACCTGAAGGTATATTATGATGTTAGACTGGACCCCAAGTATTTGCTATTTTGACATTAATATAAAGATAAGATGTTTCACTCCAAGCATGATTGTCCTGGGATGCTTTTATCAACAAGTTTCACTATAATAAATGAACTGGCTTAATATTTAACATTTCAACAATGTTTAAACATAAGATATAATTCTTAACTGCTAATTATCCCCTATGAGTTCCAATTGAAGCAATGTTCGTCTTACAGACTTAAAACCCCTCATCAAAAGCACAGTCTTATTTGTAATTAGTTTGTCTGTCATAGAGTTCTCAGAGCACTTCTGGGGAGAGAGAGAGAGAGAGAGAGAGAGACAGCTTGCTTCTTTGAGAACTTAGCAGAAGCTAACTTTTTTTTAAAAAAAGAAACTGTATCTTCCTTGCAAGCTTAGCTCCTCTTATTAGCACATGACTCTGTCTCTGTCAATCAATTTAATCAAAACTCTACTCTGATCCCAGGAAAACCTAAGTAAATGCAAATGCATGAACTCTGTTTAAACAAACAGTTCTGAGCTAAAATCAATCATTATCCTGCATTCTCAACATTTGAGCTGCTTGCTGCCCAGACAAACAGATAAACAGAGCTGACTTTGAAACACGGTATCATCATATAAGAACATAAGAAATAGGAGCAGGAGTAGGCCAACTAGCCCTTCGAGCCTGCCCCGCCATTCAATAAGATCATGGCTGATCTGTCGTGGCTCAGTTCCACATTCCCGCCCTCTCCCCATAACCCTTAATCCCCTCTCTTATCAAAAACCCATCAACCCGCGTCTTAAAAATATTTAGCGAGGTAGCCTCCACCACTTCAACGGGCAGAGAATTCCATATGTTCAATTCATCTGCCATCTCCTTATTTTCCATCATTAATTCCTCAGTGCTGTGGGGAAATTTCAAGGGGTGGCCAATTGTGTCTTAAACTAAGACAATTCAAAACTCACAAGGCAAATATCTCTGTGAAAGACATAAAAAATTATAAAACATAACACAATACGATTCAAACATACAGTCAATCAGTCTCCTGAAGGGTTAAATAGACAGAGCAACAGAATTTCTCCAAAAGGACTGGACTGCAGAGCCAAATACAGATCAATTATACTTGCTCATTATCAATAATTCCTCCTTTCATTGGTTTAAAATCAGTTCCATTTAACGGTTATACACCAATATAAATCTGTCAAATATCTCAGCCAATCATAGCTACTTAATAGCATAGTGATATCTTATTTGTCCAGCTGATTCCTGACATAGTCTCTCCTCTGCCACTAACTAACTCCCTGTCACTTGGTAACGGCAGATGCTACTTCAATGACTGTTCCCATCAGCTCACTGCCAAGTTGATTGGACATGTCTTCCTGCATCCAGGTTCATATCTATTCCATGTCTGGGCAACAAATACATCTATTCATAATGTTGCATGATGCGCTTGCGAATGCCCCCTCTTACAAATGCCACCCGATAAGATTTGCTGTCTAGACTGTTCCCAGACCTTTGGTTTTAAATTATTGACTTTGACCATGTGCCTTTTGGTAACTTTGCTTGACTAAAATGTGCACTACTTTGAAAGACATTTAAAATATCAGCGTATGTTTTAAAATCATAATTACTTGTTTTGATTTACTTACTGCATTCACATATGTGTAAACTGTTTGTGTAAGCTTGCCCAATAATTATTTAACTCTTTACTGATTCCTTGTCCTCTGAAAGACTGCATTCTGTCTATAAATTTTATCAGCTGGTTAGAAATCCCCTTCCACGCTCAGACTCATTATTTTAGACAGGCCCATTGCCCACTTTGTTAAATCTTTGTATTTAAGTACATGTAGAAACTCTTACTATCTGTCTACATTTCTGGCTGGCCTTCTCTCGTAATCTCTTGTTTAAAAGAGACGTAAGGGGCAAGATTTTCACACAGAGTGGTGACTGCCTGCAATGCACTGCCAGAGGTGGTGGAAGTAGATTCTATAACAACGTTCAAGAAGCATCTGGAAAAATGAATAGGCAGGGAATAGAGGGATATGGACTACGTAGAGGCAAGAAAATATTACAGAGGCATCTGGGCTGACAGACTTGGTGGGCCAAAGGGCCTGTTCCTGTGCTGTAATATTCTTTGTTCTTTTTCTGTCCTTTTTATCATTCCTTGCTGTTCTACAAATTACAAATCAAGAGTGTGGTTGAGTACTACTCACTCAGCTTGGTTAGTGCAGTTCTAACGACACTCAAGAAACTTGACACTATCCAGAACAAAGCAGCCTCTTTGATTGGTACCCCACCACCACTACTGAGTGCACTGATTCACAGTGGGTGTCATCTGCAAGGAGCACCTCGCCAAAGCTTCTTTGACCACACCTTCCAAACCTGTAACCTCTACCTTGAGGATAAGAAGAGCAGAACATGGGAACATCGTCGCTTCCAAGTTACACACAATTCTGCATTGGAAATGCTTTGCCTTTTCTTCATTGCTGCTGGGACACAATCCTAGAACTCCCTAACAGGTAAGGTGGCTTATCACCAGTTTCTCGACGGCAACAGACGTCAAGCGATGGAAACAACAAACTCACGCATAACATGCAGAAAGCCGTATGGTTGTGGAGCTTTCCTGAACCACATTGATCGAATATTTCCTCCCAAGCCTGTTACGTTTACCACCTGTCTCTGCCTTCAAACAGTAACGCCAGGCAGCAGTGACCCACAGCACATGCTTGGGAAGGTGGGAGAGGGGGCTGCGCATGCTCGGGGGAAGCGGGCTGTAGGTTCTGCGCATGCTCGGGAAACTCGGGCAGTGGGTGCTGCGCATGCTCGGGGAAATCGGGCGGTCGATGCTGCGCGTACTCGGGGGCGGGAGAGCCGCGCATGCTCGGGAAGCGGGGGGAGGTAGGGGATGCGCATGCTCAGTGGTGCCGATGCAGCTTGGGGCCTGTTTCGTTTGCGCTCCTGTTGCTCTGTAAGGTGGGCGAGTGAGGATTTGGCTGTCTGTTGTGTGGCTTCAATGTTCTTGCGGTCGGAGATGTTGCGTGGGTAAAGCGGACCGAGACAGGTTATCCAGAGTTGGCTGGGCTCCTGAGGGAGGCGCCCACCCTCAGGAAAGGAAAAGAGGAGCCTGGAAGGTGCTGAGTCCGGTCACGGTGCTGCTGCTGCTTTCCCTGTTTGTGGAATTATTTTGTCTTTTTGGAGAAAACTGCTTCATGTGAGTTTAGAGTGACACGACACAGAAGGAGGTCATTGTGGCAGTGCTGATTATTTCAAAGATCTATACAATCAGTCCATGCTCTCACCTTAACCCTTCAAGTTTAATGCAACTCCATTTTGAGCACACGAATTAGGAACAGGAGTAGGCCATTCCGCCCCTCGAATCTGGTCCGCCGTTCATTAAGTTTACGGCTAATCTAATTGTAACCTCAACGCCACCCTCCCTCCTCCTCCTCCTCCCATAAAAACTTCTTGCTTATCATGAATATTTCTACCTCAAAGACTCTACTTCTCGTTTCAGGAAGAGAGATCTGAAGTCTCATCACCATCGAAGAAAAAGAAATTCGCTTCGTCTCTGCTTTAAATGGCAGTAACCGGTGGTTACTGTTAGTTACAAAGAAACATCCTCCCGACTTTCACCCTGTTGAGACCCCTCAGGTTTTTACATATTTCTATTAAGCTGCCTCTTTTCTAAATTCTAGCGGATTCAAGCCTAGCCCGCCCAATCTTTGCTCATAAGACAACCTACCTATTCCTGGTATTCTAGTAAACTTTTTCAGAACTGCATTTGTATAATTCCGTAAATAAGGAGACCAATGTAGTGCATGGTACTCCAGATGTGATCTCGTGAGTATCTTGTATAACTTGCACAACTTCCCTGCCCTACTTTGACATACAATTTCCTTCACAATGAATAATAAACTTTTTTTGGTTGTCTAATTACTTGTACCTGTCTCTTGTGATTCCTACAGTAGGGCATCCAGATCCCTCTGAAGCTCAAGTGTTCTGCAGACTCACCACTTAGATAATATGCTTTTTTTGCCTATTCACTTAATCTATCTGATTCCCTTTGTAGCGTTCTTGTGTTCTCCTCCTACTTTCCTACCTATCTTTGTGTCATCAAATTTAGCAACCATATCTTCTGTCCCTTCATACAAGTTTTGAAAGTCACTATTGATTCTGCTTCCACCTCCTTTTCAGGCCATGCATTTCAGATGGCAGCATTCTTGTCTCCTAATCAGGGTGACTCTGGTATTTTAGAAGCCTTTATTTTGCCTTTTGTCCTGGGAAAGCTATTGCCTCCATTTTGTGAGCATGTACAGCCCCCTCCCCACAGCATCTCCCCAATACCTCTTACCACGTCCTATGGTTAAAGTGTCCCTTATTTCATAAGCGATTACTTTGCTCATTCCCTGCCACCTCATTCAAATTCTCAGGTTGCCAAGGTGGGATTTGAGGGCATCTTCTGCATTCATAGTGTTTTCTATCTGTTCCAGGCCTGTGGAACCATGATGAGCCTCTAGGAATCTGGTTAGGATGTCAGAAGAACCCAGGTCATCCACTGTGATTTTTGGCCAGGTGGTTATTGGGCCACCTGGCTCGGGAAAGACCACCTACTGCATGGCAATGCAAGAGTTTCTCTCAAAACTGGGCCGCAAGGTGGTAGTAGTGAACCTTGATCCCGCAAATGATCTCATTCCATACCAGTGTTCAGTAGATGTTGCTGAGCTGGTGAAACTTGATGATGTTATGGATGGCCTCGGACTGGGCCCTAATGGAGGACTTATTTACTGCATGGAATACTTGGAGGCAAATCTGGATTGGTTACTGGAAAAGCTGGAACGCTTCAAGAACTGTTACTTCCTATTTGACTGTCCTGGTCAGGTGGAGCTGTACACCCACAACTGTTCTGTGAGGAATATCCTTGCACAATTAGCCAAGTGGAATTTCAGGGTGAGTTCACACTTGGGGATCAACAAAGTTGGAAATACTCAGTAGGCCAGTCAGCATTTGTAGGGAGAACATTCAGTGTTTCAGGTGTGACCCTAGAAGTTATACATGAGGCTTAGCCTATTATTCCTCCTCAAAGAAGCTGATTAATGACACTTCTTTCCCCTCAACTTATTAGACAGCAACTAACATGGCAGCACACTGAGACATGTAGATCAGAGGCTTGGATTCCTGATCTGTGCTTAGTTGGTGACCATGTTTCAGGCTTGTGACAGAGATGCTTTAATTACTGTTGTGGATTTTGTTGAGAGAGGGGAAATGAGGCCAGAATTGCTGAAGGAAGTTCTGAGACTGATTCCAATGTCATTCATTGTTGAAATTCACGCTATTGAGTTGCTTGTGTGAGGAATGAAGGGGGAATCCAATAGATTCAGCTGAAGGTTAACTCAGGTGAAGACTGGGGGAGGTTTTGGAAGGGTTCTGACCCTATGTTAATCTGTCCATGTGTTTTCCTGTAGTTAACGGCTGTCCACTTGGTGGATTCTCACTACTGCACCGATCCAGCGAAGTTCATTTCCATCCTCTGCACATCCTTGTCCACCATGCTGCAAGTGGAGTTGCCTCATGTCAACATCCTTTCCAAAATTGATCTCATCGAACAGTTTGGGAAACTAGGTAAAGAGGTATTTGCAATAAAGTGGAGTGGGGCTAGGTAATCCTTGAGTATGTTGTGGGGTGCTGGGTGATTCCAGGGTTCCAGGTTTGATGAGAGAATCTGGGTTCAAAGGGGTCTGAGAATCCTGAGACTATGGGGAGGGGATTCATCTTAAAACACTAGCAAACTTTTAGAAAGTCCAGGAGCAAAATTCAGTCTTTAATTTGACAATAATTTACAAGTGGAAATATTTTGCTTTTCTACTAATTTACTGTTCATGTTAATGTAATGTATTGAAAATACAGCAAGTGATTTGCAGAGAAGGGATGAAATCATAGAAACACTTGACTGTCAGCAAGTGTGAGATTACACTTGGGCTAAGGTCTGTTTTCTTTCTTTTCCAGCATTTAATTTGGATTATTACACCGAGGTGTTGGATCTGTCTTACTTGTTGGATCATTTGGCCAAAGACCCTTTCTTCAAAAATTTTCGACAATTAAACAAAAAGTTGGTGGAAGTGATTGAAGATTACAGCCTGGTCTCCTTTATACCTCTTAATGTGCAGGTGCGTAACTGCTCACTCAATGGCTTTCTGGCAATATCAACACACATTTTAATGTTTGAGAAAATTATAAACCAATCATGTCACAGTATTGCACTCACTGGGATTATAGGGTACAACCTGAGTGGTGTTCACATGTTGTGCAAGAGACTAGGATTAGCAGCTGTGATTGTTGGGATTTCCAAGTCAAGGACACAAATAGGGATGTACAGAATGTTAGGATTAAATAAGGGGAGTGTGAGGGGATTATCCAGTACAAGATGTGAGCAACATTGATTTTTGAGATGGATGTGGAAGTATTTGATTGTTGGGGGTGAATGTATTTTTGGGTCCATGTGGATTTTATTTCAATTTCAGGATTTGAGTTTGAGAACTTACCTTCTCTGGCTTCCATGGGTACACACTGAGGGTGGTTTGATTAAATTTGAAAGGTGAGTGTGATCTTTCCCACAGGATAAAGAGACCATGAAGCACGTGATGAAGGCTGTCGATAAGGCAAATGGATACTGCTTTGGGGACTCAGAGCAGAGAACGTTGGAAGCCATGATGTCAGCAGCAGTTGGAGCAGATTTCCAGTTCTCCATGTATCCTTGAAAGAGATCATTTCATCATCAACATTGTAGTGAGCCAGTGATGGCTCCCCATTTCTCTTAGCAGTATCACCACCACCTCCCATCCCGCCCAACCCCCAAGATCCCAGTCCAGACTCTCCTACAGCCCAGCCCCCCCATACCTCCTCTTCCCACCACCAGCTCCCTGCCCTCTTCTCTTCCTTCTCATGACCTGTCCCTCTTCTCCCCCCCACTCCCCCCCAGCCCCACGACCTGGCCAGCTGTTCCCCCCATATCTCTTTTCCCTCTCCTCACTCCATTTTGCACTTGCCCTGATTTACATTTCCATTAAAGAGCTGCTTTCTTTCCCTGTCTCCTCTCTCCCTCCGTCACTCTAACTCTCTGGATATTGCTTCTGTTATGTTCCCCACCTGAGCAGCAGCAGCAATCATCATTGTTTCTTGTAAGTGTATTGGCCTTGGAGGGAGTGCAGAGGAGGTTTACTAGGCTGATACCGGAGTTGAGGGGGTTGAGCTATGAGGAGAGGCTGAATAAACTGGGCTTGTACTCGTTAGAGTTTAGAAGAATGAGAGGAGATCTCATTGAGACGTATAAGATGATGAATGGGATGGATAGGATAGAGGTGGAAAGACTCTTCCCGCTCAAAAAAGACAATAGGACTAGGGGGCACAGCCTCAAGATAAAAGGGGGGCGGTTTAGAACGGAGTTGAGGAGGAACTTCTTCACTCAAAGGGTGGTGAATCTCTGGAATTCTCTGCCCGTTGAAGTGATGGAGGCTGCCTCGCTAAATATTTTTAAGACGCGGGTTGATGGGTTTTTGATAGGAGAGGGGATTAAGGGTTATGGGGAGAGGGCGGGAAAGTGGAACTGAGCAGCGACAGATCAGCCATGATCTTATTGAATGGCGGGGCAGGCTCGAAGGGCTGGATGGCCTACTCCTGCTCCTATTTCTTATGTTCTTATGTATTTACTAATATATATTTGCTAATTACCCTGAGTGTTTCCTTAGCGATGAGCAGGTCAATGGATGCCCAGGAGAAGTATGTGAAATCGATTGAGGAGGATGTGGAAGAAGAAGTGATGCAGCTCTCCCATCCACATAAAAACTTTGATGCAACGTGAATTCTTTCATTGAGTGACTGCCTACAGTTGCTGGGCTCACCTGGAAGTGATTCGGTGATGGAGATGGCATCTCCCCAACATGCCTGCTGATTCCAAGTGTGGAAGTTCAATCTGGGAGTGGTAGTTTTCATACTTGCCACATTTAGGCCATAGATTCAGTTGCTGACCTTCTTTAGGCAATTCTGTTAATGGACAACTTGCATTGCTTGCAGTGGGAATGTTTGAAAAATAATTTTTTCAATGTTTTCAGGGACCTTTGTTTTACCCTTTTCTAAAAAAAAATGCCTAATAGAGATGTATAGTTTCAATACATCTTCCCCCCAGAATAATAACAGGATAGTCAAGTTAGAGACTGCTGAAAATTAAGGAACTGCACACATCCAACTTAGCTTTATAGATTGGTACAATGATGTGTCATTTCCCACCTGTATCCTGCAACATTGGTCCTCCTGAGAAACCCAAAGGAGGACCATTTGTTCCATCTTAGCTCATCTTCTCCTGCAGCCATTCCATCATCACATCCAGTTGCTGTCACTGCCTAGGAAACCATTACATTTTGAGTTTCTGCGGTCTCTCCTTTTACCTCTTTGCCCTCTTGCTCCTTTAAGTGTTGCAGTAAGCAGGAGGTCACGTTAGAGCTATTTCCATGCTGCTTGCTGTCGATAGAGCTCTGAAAGCTATCTGAATTCAAGCTGAATTGTCTAATTTCCATTCACTATGGGATTATTTTGTGGCTTTTTTTTCTAACCCCCTTTGTGTCTTGGGGACCAGATCTTCTACAGTGCTGCAAGTTCATACCATGGACCCTCTTGAGGCAGTGTCTAATGAGCAGAGGCAGAAGACACATCAGCTCCTCATGATGGGTACTGCAGTGAAGTGACAGATCCCAGCATATCATCACAACAACACTAACTTCCACAGTGTCTTTTGTGGGGAGAGAGACAGCATAATGGTAATGTCACTGGACGTATAATCTAGAGACCCAGGCTAATGCTCTGAGTACATGGATTAAATCTCACCATGGCAGCTAGTGGAATTAAAATTCAATATTTTTTTAAATCTGGAATTATGAAGCTAGTCTCTGTGGTGATGACCATGACAACTATCATCCAATGTCCTTTAGAGAAGGAAATCTGTCATACTTGTAAGGTTTGGCCTGTATGTTACTTCAAGGCTACAGTAAGGACTCTTAACTGCTCTTTGAAATGGCCAAGCAAGCCACTCAGTTCAAGGACAGTTAAGGATGGACAATAAATACTGGCCTCAGCAGCAACATCTGCATCCCATGAAAGAATAAATAATAAATGTATTGAAATATTTGAAGGCACTTCACAGGAGTATTATAAAACAAAGACTAACTCTGAGCCACATGAGAAGACGTTAGATCAGATGACCAAAAGCTTGCTGAAAGAGGAACGTTCTAAGGAAGAGTTTCTCAAACCATTTTCCAGTGTGACCCCATTTAACACTTGAGAATTAACATAACTCCTTTTGCCAACAAAACAAAACAGCAATAAAGGAGCATAATTATTAAAGTTTGCTATTAAAAACATACACACCAAAATAAGAATATTTGTGTTTTTAAAACACTGTGAAAATGTTGTTTTATGTCCTCATTTAGGTTTCAGCTAAGTTCTCCATAGTCCCTGGTGACAGAAGACACCCACACACTGCACGTACACAGTAGTCAGCCCCACTTCCCTTCCACACAAACGTGCTGAAATCAACCCTTATCCTCTTTTAGCCCTGCCCCACCTTTTTGAGGCTGCCTCTCACTGACTCAGCTGCATGACCACTGGTTTTCCCCCATACTCGGGACATCAGTCAGTTACTGAATTACACTTGCCTGTGCCAAAAGAGATTGTGCTAAATAGCCATACAGACATCCTGGGTCCACTCAACGTTCACTGTCAAAAGTGCTTTCTGAGGTAGAAGAGGGCTTTGGGTTTACTGTCCAAACCTTGCTGTTTAGCTATCCAGCACTGTTCCACCAGAGCCTGCATACTGTGCAGTATCCTCCTCACAGTCGCTACTGCCTTGGAGGAGGTGGAGGTTGCAACTTGTGGTGAATACCTAGTCCATTTTCATCTTAATATTTTAAGAGGTAATGTTTAATTCTGGAAAGATTAAAATTTAACCATAGCAAACAGGATAAATGTAACTAAAGAGCTCGGAATCGTTTACATTTAAAAGGTTGGAGCCACAATGATTTAAGAAGTTAACAGCTAGAAAGGTAAGATCATAAAACAGCGGGTGGACTTACTTAATTGGAGAACTGGAGACGTGGTGCATACACTGCTTGTAAAGTGCAGTCCAAAGAGATGTTTTGGGAGTTAGAGCTTGCTTAATTTAAAAGCATTTTGGAAAATCATATCTTCAAGCTCTGTGTTGTCTTTTAAAATTTGGAATGTTTTTGCATTATTTGTGCACAAGAGATTTTTAAAAAATCATAAACTATGAGCAAATATACCTTCCCTGAGAAATCATTGGACCAGCATGACACTTGACAAGGAAAACTATTTGCTAATTTGAACAGTAATTAATAGTTTTTAAAAAAAACTATTTTAAAGGCAAAGACACTGGAGATTTACTGGAAATCATCTATGAAGATGAGCTTTACATTTTGAATTCATTTAGGAATGAACTGAGTTAAAGAAAAGCTGTCCAGCTGTCACACTTCGTGCTTTGTATGAATCCATATTATCAGTAGCTAGGAATCCTCAACTCAGCGGAACTTAGCCTCTTGGATTTCCAAATATAGATGAAACGAGAGGGAGGTTGCAAGGATTTATCCAGCTGTCTTCTTCTCCACGTTGAAGTTGGTGAGGACCTCCGGGCATCTACTGGGACTAGTGATGTCGTCGCACGGGGGGGAGCTCCAGATTTGAGTGTTGAAATCCTATGAATGTTTCTTTTAATAAAGTCTTTAACCACCCATCTCTGCAGAGATCTTATTTGTTTGTCCTTTGTGCAGGTTTGTGTATGCTGGAATATTTAAGAAGGGATAGTTGCACTTCCAGGTTACAAATTGTATGTTAACCAGTTCTTGCAGATTATTTTTGAAAGCTTTATAATAAATCAATCACTGAGTTTATTGAAAGAAACCTGGTTGAAGTATTTTTTATTCTGGATCTAACAGTAGCATAGGCAAATAATTGGCCATTTTGGTGAGCGAATTAAACATTTGCATTAATATTGTGACCTGTGGAGTTGCTGGGCTAGATTTCTTCCCATCCCAGTCTAACAACATCCAGTGAACCCTGAAAGTCTACACTGCTGTGGAGATGGGTGGAACTTTAGATGGTTCTCTAATTTCAATTGATGGGTTTTTTATTTTTTTCATAGAATATGGGTATCACTAACAAGACCAGAATTCATTGCTAGTCTCCAATTGCTCTTGAACTGAGTGGTTTGCTGGGCCTTTTCACAGGATAGTTAAAAGTCAACTATGTTGCTGTGAGTCTGGAGTCACTAGTAGGCCAGACTGAGTAAGGGTGGCAGATGGCCTTACCAAAGGGGACATCGGTGAACCAGATTGATTTTTACAACAATTGTTGAGACCAGCTTTATAGTCTAACTTTTTATTATTTGAAGTTAAATTGCACCAACTTCCATGGTGGGATTTGAACTGTGTCCCAAAGCATTAGTCTAGGCCTCTGAATTACTAGTTCATTAACACTACACCATTGCAGCAGGGGAAATAACTATAATGAAAGGGTGCTGGTGTTAGCAAGCTCCAGGTAGTTGGTGATCAACAAAGTGCTGGAGAGCTGAGTCACTGGTTCTGTGTCAGAACATAATTAGGAGCAGGAGTAGGCCATCTGGCCCCTTGAGCCTGCTTTGCCATTCAATAAGCTCATGGCTGAACTTTTTGTGGACTCAGCTCTCCACTTATCCGCCCTCTCACCATAACCTTCAGGCATGGAGAAGTCCTGGCAATCAATTATAGGTCAGTGTTGCCAGGAAACTGGAGTTTAGAAAAACCCAGGGCTGTGCCAGTTTAGTAAAAGAGTAAGTTATGCTGGTAATTATAGGTGGCAGTGCAGCCTTGTGAATCTCATGGAGTGCAATCTGATGAGGAAATTGAGCCATTGTGATTTGAGACAGTCCAAGTCAGAGCTGCTTGTGAGGGAATGCAGAGGATAGATCTTTGAAAGTGTGGAGTTGAAATCCTTCGTGAAGGAGGCAGAGTTTTAATGAGGTTTTGTGACTCAGTGGTCGTTGATGTCTGGGTGGGATGCTGAGAAATCCGTAGGATCTGTCTTAGTTGCATCTGGTATTTAATATGCAATGTGATGTGTTCAATCTCAGCTAGCCTGTTAATTCATATTTACTTCCTGTTAATTCTGAATATTCTGAGAGTATACAATATATATTGTAAATTGATGTACCTTTCTGACTTTGTATAGCAACATTTATTTTGTTTAAGATTGTGGAATCTTGTGGCTTTATTCTTCTAGGTGGTAAGTGGGATTTCAAACTTTGTCTACTTTAAATACTGGTCCCTTGGTGGCACGGTAGCACAGCGGTTAGCACTGCTGCTTCATAGCTCCAGGGACCTGGGTTTGATTTCCAGCTTGGGTCGCTGTCTGTTTGGAGTTTGCACATTCTCCTTGTGTCTGTGTGGATTTCCTCCCACAATCCAAAGATGTGCAGGTAAGGTTGATTGGCTATGCTAAAAACTTGCCCCTTAGTGTCCTGAGATGCATGGATTAGTGGGTAAAATGTAGAGATATGGTGGTAGGGCCTGTGTGGGATTGTGATTGTTGCAGACTCGATGGGCCAGGTGGCCTCTTTCTGCACTGTAGGGATTCTATGATTCTATAAATAACATTCCAAAAGTGATCTCAGGTGCTATTTGAAGAAGGTTAGGTGAATTCTTGCAATGCACTTAGTAGAACACACACTGCTGCCAGAAGGCTGGTGGTGAAGGGAGTGAATGTTTTAAGGTGGTGAATGAGCTGTCAATCAATTTTGGGTTGCTTAAATATTACTGGAACCGCATTCACCAGGCAAGGGGAGATGATCCTATCACACTCCTGACTTAACGGCTTATAGATAGTGGACAGGATTTGAGGAGTCAGAAGGCGAGTTACCACAGAACTTGAAATGCTAACTCTGCCAGACTGGGTAAGTGACAGCATCTCCTGAGCTTTTCCAACATTTTACATTTTTATTACAGAATGCCCAGCCTCTGATCTGCTTTTGTAGCCACAATATTTATGTGATTGGTCCAATTAAGGTTCTGGTCTTTGGTAACCCCAAAATGTTGCTATTGGAGGATTCAGTGATTGTAATGGTTGAACATTCAGAAGGTTAGATCTATCGTTGCAGATCGTCATTGTCTGCCATTTAAGTTAAACAAATGTTATTTGCCACTTATTAGCTCAAGTCGGAACGTTGTCCAGGTCGTTATAGCATCTGAAATGTCTTGATGAGGCACAGTAGGATAGCAACACCTGATGCAGAGATCATTTGAGGGAGAGGGGATAAAGAGAACAGGTGTATGGTGGGCATGGGGTGGCATGCATGAATTAAATACTAGTTTATTATTAAGCCTCAACTTTACCCCGTAGGTCAGGAAATGTAACTCATAGCCCTTCCTGTACACGGTGAGACATCGGGGGAAATGTGATCAGCAACTTGTGTGCCACCTGGACATTAAACATCTCATCACAGTATAATCTACTCGCATAACTGGTACAATGAGCAGTATAATGGGCTTGTCATTATGTGTACAAAATCAAGAGCCAGTAAATTTTTTATCATAATTAGAAATATTTGCCGATGGAAATTGGAAGTTCTCGTCCCTTTTAAGCAACAACGATCCCTTTAATTTTCAGGTGCTCAGACCTCCTCATTCCTGAAACAAGCTCCCGTACAAAATAAGTCCACAACTAAATTGTAAAACATTCGAATGTTAAGCAAGCAATTGCCGATCGACAACACAGATTTGCTTTTCTAATCATTAACGGTTCATAATTTGTTTTTTTAAAAAAATAATTTAAAAATAAGTGAATAGAACCCACTGAGTGATGTCAGCAAGGAAGTGATGCAGCGGTTGACGCGGGAGTGACGTGAACACGCAGGGGCGACGCGTCAGAAGTCAGAATGCCGGTAACTCGGTGAGTTGGAGGCGGAGTGCAGGCGGCTAGCTGAACGGTGCTGGCAATAGGTCTACCGGAGGAAGGAGTAGGAGATGGAGGATTAAACTTGATCTACAGAGTCGGCTAAATCTCGGGATCGCTTTGCGGATCCATTGATTGCCAGGTGGGGCCGGGGTGGGTGACGTGAACATTTCTTATTGGTTGGGCCTGCTGTCGATCAGAGGGCGGTGTGAGGCTCGGAGTCTGATTGGCCGCCAGTGGTCTGTGGGTAGGCTTAAGTAAAGGTTAAAGTTCAGAGGGAAATAGAAGGCTGAGAGAAGACCTGGTAAAAGGGTTCCATAGTTAGCTACTGTTAAATCCAATAGGTAATTCAGGATAAATTTATTTACTAGGACTGTATGGTTAGAATATTGGATCTAAAACCGAAAGAGGAAAATGCTGGAAAACCTCAGCAGAGCTGGCAGCATCTGTAAGGAGTAAGCTGACGTTTGGAGTCCAGATAACCCTTTGTCAAAGCTAAAAGGTACAGAAAGTGGGAGATGTTTATACTGTAGGGTGAGGGAATGAAAGATGAGTCATAGCCACAAAACCAAGGGGAAAGGTGGCTTATGGCTATCCAGAGAGAGAATAAAACGTGTGATTGGCAGAGAAGCTGAATTCTGAGGTTGAGTTGTAACAGATGAAGATATGGGGAGATGGACGGGAGAGAGGTTAAATTGAGAAAAGGGGGGAGAAAAGGAAAGGGAAATGTGGGTTTCCCTGGCCACAAGGTGTTGTGGGGCACCCAGCATCTGAAAGGAAGCTAGAGAGGAAAGGAATAGACAATCCCAGTGATGGGATGAGAAGAAGAGGGGTGGAAGGGAAGGAGGTTCAATGAAGTTTAAACACAAGCATAGAACAATTAGGTGGAATTGCCTGATTCTCTTTTGGACATGATTATTGAATCAAGCAAGAAAAGAAAGTCATTCAACCTGTCACACCTTTAGCTATCCAATTTATCCCCATAATCTTGCAAATGAATCCTCTAAATGCATTCCAATTGCCTTTTTGGAAGTTCCTGTGGAATCTGCTTTCAATATTATTTTGGGCAGTATATTCCATATCATAACTTTGGGGTGGGAGGGGAATGCTCTTGTTCTCTTTTGTCTGCCTCCCCCCTCCCCCCTCCCCCCTCCCATTTAGATTAATCACCACTCCACTCACCTGATGAAGAAGTGGCACTCCCCCCAAATCTTCATCTATTACATCTTACCCTCAGATTTCAGCTTTTCTGCCGTTTAGCTATTCACACCTTTTATTCTTTGTATGGACAGCCATAAGCTGCCTTTCCCCTTGGTTTTTGAGCAATGACTCATCTTTCATTCCCTCACCCTACAGTATAAATATCTCCCACTTTCGATGCCTTTTAGCTTTGACAAAGGGTCATTTAGGTATCTGGCTTGTGATACCAAATAAACCTGATGGACTTTAACCTCGTGTTGTGAAACTTCTTACTGTGTCCATCTCAGTCCAATGCCGGTGTCTCCACATCGTGGCCCTTTAGATTAATGATATTCACTTTATAATTTCTGGTTACTGTGCTGCTTCCCAGAGGAATCTATTTCTGTCAAAATGTCTCATAATTTTCAATATCTTTATTAAATGATCCCATAACTTTTCTGTTCCAATCTCTCCACATATCTGAAGTCCCTCAGGCCTGTTTATCATCCTAGGAAATCTTTGTAACCTCTCCAAGATCTTGATCTTCCTGAAGTATGGTGCCCAGAATTGTGTACAACATTCTATTTAACACACATTCACCAGTTAATTGGAGAGCTCAATTTACTACTTTCAGCTGCATTAACTATGAAGTGTGGTCCTCCCTTCAGAGAAAAGTCACTCAATTTCAGTACTACCAAAGGACCTTTCTCTGTTCTTGCATGTTGTTACTGGCCATAAGAAACCAGGAGGCATTGGTACGAACAAATGGACCATCTGATCCTTCACTGTGATTCACGATTAACTCCTTTCCCAGTTTATAGAATCCTACTGGGTCCATTTCTGCTTTGAAGAGAATCAAATCCCTGAGAATGTCTTGGATCCAAGAGGCAGAGCTGAACCTCTTTGAGAGACTGTGTGCATCCATTTTAAAGGTAACTTTATTCATTTATCTTCAAGGACAGGCAAATTTGGTGGTTGGGGTGAACTACTACATGGCAAAAACCTGATAAAGACACTTAGCTTTCTAAATTAACCTTCAAATTCCTTGCTGCACATCCACCAGCTGCTCCACTTCTTTGTCCTCACATTGGTCATTGATCATGCAAAACTATCTGTTTCCCAGAGAGGTTCCTGTGTTAATAATCTTGCAGTCCAATATCCTGATGAGCCAAACGTGCATGTAATGGAAATGGTGCCTTATAGAAAGGCTACAACTTTGACCTTCCCAAATTCCAACATTACTGGTTGCACTATGGGAGTGTGGGAGCCTTGTCCATTGCTAACCTCCATCTAAATGATCTGCCAATAATATTGTGGGTTGTGTTCTTTCACTTGGAGTAGGGTATTTCTTCTATATTGGATAAACAAAAATCTCACTGGTTGTTTTGGATATTCTGGAGCTCAGTAATTGGCTTGACTGACAGAAACCAATGATTTCTTTTCACACTATAAGGTATGTAATCCTATGTCAGAGTAGTGTCTGAATAATTATCTTTGTAGAGTAGAGATTTCTAATATCATGTAGTCCTGTTCTGTAGGTTGGCCCAATGCCTGAGCATGTGGCATTCATTATGGATGGGAATCGACGATATGCACAGAAATGTCGAGTGGAGAGAGCACAGGGTCACTCTCAGGGGTTTGAGAAGCTGGCTGAGGTAAGAAGCCACATCTACATTTCATTGACGCCCTAAATCCTCATCTCTTTGAAGCATCAGAGATTTTTGTTTTCCAGTCAGGTTCCAGGAATGTATCAAAGGCACTTTGTGTAAAATCAAACTTTCTGGCTTTTGAATTCTTCACTTTTTGGGGATCTCTCAAACTGCAGCTTTTCCCTGGGAACAGCCTGAAATGTTGTAAAAAAAATTATTATTAAAAAGTTTAATTTATTTAAATGAAATGCCAGGAGCTCAATGCTCCAGACAAATGTTCACAATGCTAAAATTCATATACGTTACTGTTAGTTATCTGGAAGATATGGGGAATTAAAATCCAAGACAACCTGGAGTTAAAAGGGTAGAAAAGACTGCATTACATGGGGTTGGGAGGCTTGGGAATTGAGGATCCTTGAGGTGAGGCTTCAAAGTATAAAACTGAAGTGATGGCAGGTTGGCACTTTTTTTGCAGACCCTTCGCTGGTGTTTGAACCTGAATATCCGAGAGGTGACTGTTTACGCTTTCAGTATTGAAAATTTCAAACGCTCCAAAGAGGAAGTGGATGGGTTGATGGAACTCGCACGTCAGAAATTCACAAGACTCCTTGAGGAACAGTAGGCTTTCAGGAAATTACACCAACCTTGAGTAACTACTCAGAAATTGGTAATGGATGCCTCCTATGTCGCTCTGTCACAGCCAGAGCAATGTCCTGTGGCTGACCCAGGCCCCCTATCCCCAATTTTCCCTTTACCTGAGTGTGAATCCCAGGACTGAGGAGGTGCAGAAGCCATCCAAAAGGCGTGGGTTATAGAGGGGAAAGTAGCCAATGTTTTCACTCCTGATTACTGGTCCGTTGGCTTCTGGACTTCATACCTAAAACCAGAATCCTCATGATAGCCATGTGTGCAGTAACGGTGCTGCAAATACCAGTAAGGTGAAGAGATTTCCACCCCACCCAACCGTGCAAAAACACAATCAAATTTGTTGATTTTTATATTAATTTAGATTGACTAAGGGCTTCTTCATTTTAGTCAATGCAACAGCCAACTTGTGCAGAGCAAATTCCCATGAATAGCAATGTGATAATGACCAGGTAATCTGATGTTGGTTCTGCTTAGCAGATCACTGGGATAAATCCTCTTCTATTCAAAATCGTGCCATGGAATCTTTACGTCCAGAGGGCAGATGGGGCCTTGGTATAAAGTCTCATCCAGGAGAAAGCACTTCCAATAGTGCAAAACTTCCTCAGTAATGCACTAGAATATCAGCCGTGATTTCTGTGTTCAAATTCTGGAGTGGGATTTGAACCTTCATACGCAGTTGAGTGCTACTTACTGAGCAACGACTGACAGTGTCATGCACAGTGATGGCATTAGGGTTAGACTGGTTAAGTTGTGATTTCTTGATAGTAGTTGAAATGCTTTTATTTTCAATCTCTAGGGAGAATTTGAAGAAACATGGTGTTTGTATCAGAGTCCTGGGAAACTTGACCCTGCTCCCTGTTGATATCCAGGAGCTCATTGCACAGGCAGTACTGGCAACACAGAGTTATAATAAGTAAGAAGTTCTACTGTACTCTGTACATCTGTGTGTGTGCGCCTGGTGGATGGATCTACCTCTGCCGTCAGTCCAGATGAATGGGCATCCACTTTCACCCACTTCTTTTTATTCATTTGTGGGACATGGGCATCGTTGACCCAGTCCTTGATATTGTTCTATTAACTAGTTCACTGTATTGCAGGTGTTTCCTGAATGTGTGCTTTGCCTACACCTCCCGACATGAGATCACCAGTGCAGTTCGTGAGATGGCACTAGGAGTGGAGGAAGGGTTACTGAAACCCAGGTAATGTTACCTCATTGCACATACTGATCGTAGGGGCTGATATGTGTGGAGCCTCCAATGAGATGCATTAATCAGTATTGAGCCTAGGAAGTGGTTATTCAGTGCCAACCTTTAGAGGGTAGGGATGGAAGTATTAATCAGTCTTCAACCTGGGGAAGGGCTGGTTTGTTTCTAACTCCTTGGAAAGGGCAAGTTGCCCCATTGCACAGCATTAATCTGAGTCCCTTCTGTATTTCAGTGATCTTTCAGAGTCTCTACTGAGCAAGTGCTTGTACTCGAGTGGCTCCCCAGACCCAGACCTGCTAATCCGCACGTCGGGAGAGGTGCGGCTCAGCGATTTCTTGCTGTGGCAGGTGAGGAACTGACACTGGGCTGTTCCTTTAGCCTGAAAAATGCACATCAATTGTGTTAATTCACAAATTTCTGCTATAAATATACTTCTGCATTTAACAATCATGCACGCTGACACACTATCTAAAGATGTAAAATTATATCCACAAGACAATGAGACTGGCATTTAAGGTCAATGTGTTGCTGTGAAACATTGTAGAATGAAAGTCAGCAGATTTGCTCTGAGTTTAGAGTAAAAGCTCCATACGGTGAAACTGAGGTAATATGGCTCTGGGAAGTGTTTGCACACAGTCCAAATCTTTGTTGAATGATGAATTTGATGTTAGACACTAACCCCAGTGCATAAACTGATTCAGGGCAAGTGTGAACAACTACACTCGATGCACACCAACCCCAGCTTTAATTTTGTTGAAATAATTTTATATCTGCTTTTTTTATTGTCATTTTAAACATTGTGGTTTGAGTGGGACTGGGTTTGAGTGGCAAGTGGGACTGATTAAACCAAGGAAAGCTTTTTAATGGAACTGAAAGAAAACATCAAACAGGAGAGGGCCATTCAGTCTGATTTGTAGCTGAGCTGAGGCCTAATTCCAAAAGGCCACCTTTGTCCATCCTAATAATCTTAAGTCTGAAATTTATTAACCAAATATAACAACTGACTACCTTCCACGTACACATTCTACCCATGTGTGTGTGCTCATGCGTTTATGTAAACCTGTTTCTTAATCTTCTAAAGGATCTGCCTCTGAATTGTTATGTTCCAAATCAGCAGAAATAATTTCTAACTACTCCATCACTTCCAATTAATATCTTTAAAACATTTGATCAAATCACTCCTTAACCTTTTCAACTTTCAAGGAATACCTCAGTGTGATCGTTCATCTTAATTTAACTTTTGGAGTTCAGGTATCACTCCTACAAATTTATACCCCACTCCCTCCAAAGCCAATATATCCTTACTAAATGTGTGGTGCCTGGAATAGAACACATCACTCCAGATGTGATCCAATCAGGGCTTTGTATACCTGTTGTATGACTTTTTTTGCCCTTGTATTCCAGTCTTCTAGATATACAAGGCATGCTGTATGACTTCCTGATTTATGTCCTATCTATGCAACCATAACATTTTAATGAACACTACATTTGGAGCCCTAAATCTTTGGACCTTCACTCTCTATAAATTTTCACCATTTAAAAATTACTCTGATCTATCCTTTGTCATCCACTTTGGACACAACTCACATTTGTCTACATTAAAAGCCATTTGCCACATTTTTGCCCACTTAATCTATTAACCTCTCCTTGAAATTTCATGCTTCTACTGCTTACAGTAGTGCCTATCATTATATTGCCATCAATTACAGCACTTACCTATTATCTGCTACCTACCTATTACTCTGCTTCCTGACACCCAGCTAATTTCCTAACCAGATCAATAATTTACCTTCAATTCCATGAGCTACTTTAGTCACCTATTCAAGAAATTCAGTCAGGTTCGTCAGGCATGACCTACCCATTGCAAATAGATTTGGTCTGAAAGCCAGAATGTATCACGG
Source organism: Carcharhinus amblyrhynchos (assembly GCF_965287045.1). Taxonomy (NCBI): domain Eukaryota; kingdom Metazoa; phylum Chordata; class Chondrichthyes; order Carcharhiniformes; family Carcharhinidae; genus Carcharhinus; species Carcharhinus amblyrhynchos. The sequence continues at coordinate 235,557 of NW_027649918.1, read as the reverse complement.
TCCTCAATCACATTGGTAAATTATTGTACATAATGAATAATCATAGACATTAGGTTAACCGATGTATAATTTGCCCGTTTCCCTCTGTCACCTTTCTTTAAAAAACTGAGTGACATGTGGAAGTTTCCAATTTAATAGAATGGTTGCTGAATTGAGGGAATTTAGGAAGAGTACCTGCAATGTTCTTTTTCTTAGTGCAGAAGGAGGCTATTTGACTCATTAAGTCTGCACCTACTCTCCAGGAGTATCTCACCAGGCCTTATCGCTCTAACTCCACATAATTACCCCGCTAATCTCCCTAATCTACACATCTTTGGACATGAAGAGGCAATTTAGTATGGCCCATGCACCTAATCTGACATCCTTCAGATTGTGGAAGAAAACCAGAGCTCCTGGACAAAACCCACAGACATGGGGAGAATGTGTAGATGCTACACAGACAGTGACCCAAGCGGGGAATTGAACTCAGGTCCCTGGCACAGTGAGGCAGCAGTGCTAACCACAGTGCCACTGGAATGTCTAGTATGCTGTCCTTTCCTCACTGCAAATGTGGAAAGGCACAACTAGATATTGACATCTGAAAGAAAGAAAATGTAATTTTTGATGCAAGACCACCCAGGGTTGTCTGAGACATTTTGGAGACAGTCGTCTTTATAGTATTGTATGGTACAAAGTTAAACTTTGAGCAGGAAGACAAAGCTTGCAGTTGTTTAAAATTTTATCAGATCCTCGGGACATCCCAAAGCTGTTCACTCCAGTGATTTGTTTTCAAGGTATTATTTAAGCAAACTTGACTGCCAATTTCACGTAACAAGATCCCACAAAAAGGAATGACAAATCGCCCTTTAAAAAGGTTGGTTGTGAGGATTGTTGCCCCAAGACACCCGAAAAATTCCTCCTTGCTGAATAACGATCAAACTAAAGCATAATCAATATAACCGTAGAAATCAAAAGCCAATTGGCCCATTGCTGCACGCCAATGCAAATACTGCAGCTGGAATTATCTAATGCTATTTCCCATATCCTTTTATAATCTTCCTGTGTGTACTGTTTCTCAACATCTTAATCATTGTCACCATTCATTAATTAAACAATGATTGTTCACTGTTGCAGACTTCTCATTCATGCTTGGTGTTTCAGCCTGTGCTGTGGCCAGAATATTCCTTCTGGAATCTGTGTCAAGCCATCCTACAGTATCAGGTCAATCATCCTGCCCTACAGGTGAGTGTGTGGAAACCTGCAGCAATTGCGTCAAGAACGTGGCAGCTTGGCACTAAACCTATTTTGGGTGGTGGAGAAGGAGTAACATTCTAAATCTGCTCTGCTATCCTGCAGACAGTGTAGCGAAGGTCAGTGGTTCATTGGGGGAGGGTGGATGCTGAAAGGATGTCTCCTCTTGTGGGAGAGATGAGAACTAGGGGGCACAGCTTAAAAAGGGATCTCCCATTCAAGACACAGACGAGAAGAAGTTTTTCTCTAAGCATTGCAAGTCTGTGGAACACTCTTTCCCTGGAAAGTCATGGAGGCAGGGTCATTAAATATTTTTAAGGCTAATCAAGGGAGTCGAAGGGCATTGAGAGTATGTAGGAAAATGAGGTTGATGCCACAATTAGATCAGCCACAAACCTATTGAATGGCAGAGTCGGCTCAAGGGGCCAAACAGCCTACACCTGCTAATTTATATGCTGATCAAAGGAGATTGCTGCTGCTACTCCTTTCTCGGGGTTAGGTTTAAAGCTTCAATGCCTTCAATACATGGGATCATTGTGAAGGTAAACATTAAATGTAGAGGAAATAGCCCTTGATCAATAGTTCCCATCATACTGCACATGGTTAATCTTTGGACACCATTACCTAAAATTAGTCTAATTTGACTGTTTGACAGATGATACTTTGGACAGTGGCTTTGAGTGCAGCTTCGTGAGATCTAGATATTCAATAGGAACTCAGTGTACCATTTCTATTACTTGTCAGCCCAATGTCCTACCCACCCACAACTTGTCCATGTCGCCCTTTTATTTTATGACTAAGCTAGTCCCAGTTGCCCATTTTTTTTTTTGGCCTATATTCCTCTATACCCATCTTACCCACACAACTTTTCAAAAACATTTAGACAAAATTGTACCTTCTGTGTGGAAAAACTGCCCCTCTGAATCCTTTTATATCTCTCCCCTCTCACCTTAAACCTATGTCCTCTAGTTTTAGACTTCCCTACCTTTTGGGAAAAGATGTTGACTACTTTATGCATACCTTATCTATGCCCCTCATTATTTTATAGGTGTTGTATAAGATCTCCCCTAAGTCTCCTATGCTCCAGGGAAAAATGTCCCAGTCTATCCAACATCTCCTTATAACTCAAACCATGAAGTCTCGGTAGCATTCTAGTAATTTTCTGCACTCCTAGTTTAATATCCTTTTTATAATAGGTGACTAGAACTGTACACAGTATGCCAAGTGTGGCCTTACCAAAGCATCTTGAATCTGTTGGACAATTGTAAAGGCTGAAACTTTTCTGCTATTTTGAGCTCCCATACCTTCCTGAGTCACACCCTCTTTCCCTGACCTAATCAAAAGACCCTATTCTAAGGGTTGCAACTGCTTCATAATACTCAATTTCCAGGTAACTTTCCCCCAGCCTAATGTATCTCAGTATCTGCAGCTCAGTAACTCTGGAGCCAAAGCTTCTTAAGCTGCACTTGGTGCAGGTGTGTTTGCTCTGGATCACATGGTGTGCAGGAACTCCCTCATTCTGTAGTTGCAACACACCACCTGTCCTATCATCTCTATTGTGTGTTTATTTATTTTTATCTAGGTTATTATTAATAAACACTACTATCCCAATAAGCTTTACTACTGTTGATAAATCTTATCAGAACTAAAGACATTACAATTACTAATAAATTACACAGGTTTTGAAGATAAACAGCGCTGCTGCCTTACAGTGTCAGGGACCTGGGTTCGATTCCTGGCTTGGGCCAGTGTTTGTGTGGAGTCTGCACATCCTGCCCGTATCTGTGTGGGGGTTCGTCCAGGTTTCAAGTTTCCTCCCACAGTTTGAAAGATGTGCTATTTACGGGCATTGACGATGCTAAATTCATCCTCAGTGTACCCGAATAGGTGCTGGAGTGTAGCAACTAGGGGATTTTCACAGTAACTTCATAGCAGTGTTAATATAAGCCTATTTGTGACAATAATGAATAAATAATCTTTGTGTCAATTTTTAAGGGCAGCACAGTGGTTAGCAGTGCTGCCTCATGGTGCCAAGAGACCCACGTTCAATTCCAGCCTCAGTCTCTGTCTGTACAGAGTCTGCATGTTCTCCCCATGTCTGTGTGGTTTTCCTCTGGGTGCTCTGGTTTCCTTCCACAGTCCAAAGATGTGCAGTTCAGATGGCTTGGTCATGCTAAATTGCCCTTTAGTGTTGGGAGATAAGCAGAGGTTACAAGGATAAGGCAGAGGCCAGTTCGGTGCAGGTTCAATTGGTTGAATGGCCTTCTTTTGCACAGTAGTAATTCTATTTTAAACTATTCACCAACCAACCATTCATGTTTTTCTCTGATTTCTCTCAAGCGTAGTTGCTCCTCTGGAGCCACAGACTAACTCTTCTAAGTGCTGCTTTGTCAGCAAATCCTCCTTTCATCCACTCTTCTAGCTGTCACTGACTGCCTCTGGGTCGTTTTTGTTTGCTTGCTGCCTCCAGATTCTCTTTCACCCACTTCTCTGCTGGAGTTATCTGAGGTATCCTGTGATGAATAGCTGTGTCCCTTGTTCCAAACCCTTTAAAATTTACAAAGAATTTGTCTGCTGCGATGCATGGGTGTGTGTTGGTGCAAAACAATTTAATGGGACTATGTCTCTGTGCACAAAGACCACATTTTCGAGGAAATGTTGATGACAGACTATTATTTAGATAGACAACTGCTGCTCATTAATGATGTACCGACTTGGGAACAAATTTAATTAGCATATATGAACTAATATTAAATGTGCTAATCTATGTATTGACCTTTGCATGTCAACTTAAACTGATTTTATTTTGCAGAAAGCAAAGTTGTTGCATGAGGCAGCGTGTCAGCGTCAGCAGGTGGAGGCAGATTTTGCCTGTGTGCTGGAGCAATTGGGCACATTAGGGGAGGCTGCAGGCGCAGAATGCAAACAGGAACTGATCCTAAAATACAGCAGAGAACGAGAAGAGAGAGTCTCCACCTTTCTGCAGAGGCTAGAGAACAAGCGAAGGAAATTCCTCACTGACTTGGTGCAGGGCTCTGCACTGTTTCTACATGCTTAGGGGACACAGACTGCACAGCTCAAACAACAGGGTGAGAATTGTGATGTGATCAAGTGATAAATCTGTAGCAGGTTGTTATTGGATGTTACGAATCCAGATTGCTCCACAGCCTGAAATTCAGCTAGCAAGTGATGGATTCAAGGTCTTCGTGCTCTGTTTCTACCTGCAAAATTTTTTAGTCTGACGTGAGCTAGTTAAATGTAGCTGTGTCCAGTTGTGCATTTTCTGTATTCCCTTCTGCCATACACATTTGATTGCTGTACCTTTCATGTTGTGAAGCTGATATCACATAATATGGAAATTGATTATATTTGAGTTGTGAAACCTCTGCAAATGGGAATCGTGCAGTAGCTGCAGTCTTCTGTGAACTTGGTGCCAAGGATAAAACATGGAAGTATTCTGTCCCTCTAAGGGGGCTTTAACCTCATAGTTTGGCACTGTGACTGCAACCCATTGTTGGCACTGTGCTGGCAGGGGCAGTAGTCTGACTGCCTGTTGACAGTGTATTTCCAGGTTTCCTACTCCTGATCACTGTCCATTGACCATTGAATGATATGCATGTTTAGACAGAAACAAGTTCAGCTATGTCTCTTCCAAAATTGAATTATCACTGGGCTCTTGTGTTAGGAGTACTCACAAGTAAGAAACTAGTGATCAGTAAATGATTTAGAAGACTGCTGTGAGTGGCAGGTGCTGAAAAAGCTGATTGTTTGTTTCCATTGGATGGAGATCATTCTTCAATAAGATGATTGAGCCACTGAATATGGGCAATGTTTCAAATTGAGCCTGTGGGAAGTGTGAAGGCAAAATATTTTCCCCAGTTATATACAAAACCTCTGAATTTTTACATGAGTTTTTCATGTTCAGTGAATCAGTGTTATTTAAGGAGCATTACTGCATCCAGCCTTTGCTCCGTGTCTGTCTAATCTGTCAGTTCTGAGATTAATACCTCATCTGAATAATATAAAACAGCATTTTGTAAGAGGTTTGAATGGCTGCAGTGTGTTTTGTAGTTGAGTTGTTGTTAGATAACAAATGCACAGTAGTGTGGACTAGATACTTTGGATTACACACCTACATTCTTCTGATTCTTCTCTTCTGGAAAAGAAGGATATTGATCCAGATAAATCCCATCTCAGAAAAAAAGCCAGACTGATTAGTGGCCCACTCCACCAACTTCAGCTAAAGAGGCTTATTAATCAAGAAGTATTTGCTGGGGCAAAGACTAAAGAGTGGGACTAAAAGATAAACCACAGACACTGCAAATGTATAACAAATCTATCAGCATCTAAGCAGACAATCACTCCCAATCTTTTGAATATTTTGATGAATATCAGCTAAAATTGTTAACCACTCTTAGGCTGTGGATTCTATCACATCACGTTTAGATTTCTGCTCCTTGCATTCAGTGCTGGGAGTTGGGGCTCATGAGTTCAATGTTTTCATGATTTGCCTGCATACTTTCTCTCCCCATTTGCCTCAGAAGTTCTGGATAATCTGTGTTCATGCATTATTTGCATGTTCCATAGTTTAGCACCAAGACATTGTGATTCCAACCCTGCAAATTTGTTTAACTGCCTCAGTGAACCATCTGCCAATATCCTCACCAATTTCTAATCAACAGCCTGGGAAGAAGTTAGAACGAAATGTCAACTTTCCTGATCTGTTTTGCCTGATCTATCAGAAACTATAATTACTAACATTATTATCTGAGATGAGATTCAAGGGAGAGCCAGCGCTTGCAGGAACTCCAGGGAGAGTCACTTGACTTGGTGTGTGGGGCGTAGGTATGCTGTCGTTTTCTGCAGCTCCTGAAAGGCCAGAATTCTTGTCTTTTGAAAGATGACATTTTTGTCAATCTGTTGTGAGGAGACTAAGACCTCACACTGCACATTTTATAAACTCTATAAAGATATCCTCGTGGCTATTTCTAAAATGTTAAAAACTGGACAAAGATCTTTTAAAATATCTGAGTATGTCTGTTTGTGAACCTTGACCAAAAGGAGCAATATCGAAGAAACTTGCACCTTGTTAGCCCTGAAGAGATGCTGACAATCCCCTTGTGGGCTGCACTGATCAAATTCAAAGTGAGTTATACAAAGACCATCTGCATTTCATAACCCAAGTAAGCCAACTGGACTCTACTCATCTGCTAGGATGAACGGCAAGTCTTGGTTGAGACGTTTAATCATCTTGGGGACCCAAACGTGGGATACGCATCTGGTCAATGACAATGTGGAAAGGTGAGAGTCATGTGACATGGACCTTTAGCTGGTGGAGCCAGTTATGTTGCCTTGCAGCACTTCAAATTCAATCTGCCATTTTACCATCTAACTAGCACAATCACAAAGAGATTCTGCTCATCTAATATCTGTCCCCATCTACACTGTTTCTGGTGGAACTTCTGTATCTTTGCTCACATGACTGTTAATCTCTGTGCACTTAACTCATCACGTTAACACCACTGGAACAGTGACTTCTACGGTGTTCATTTTCAGCCAACTGACCTCCTTGAAGGAATACCTGATTGGACTTTGATTCTGGACTCTCTCCATGTAAAACAATATTTCTATTCTCTATCTTTTATTATATGGAGGCAATGTTGAGATCCTCTTCTCTGCAAATAAACTAACCTTTTGAATTCATTGTATCTTGAGTTTGCTGTTAGGTTATTAATAGAAACCTCAATCACACCAAAACTGGAGGATTGGGAAATACATTGCTACTTATGAAGTGGGAAGCAAATCAAAAACACCTTGTAACATACTGGTGGCGAGAGAAGATTTCAGTGCTGTTTAAACTACCACTGTCCATAACCTTGCTAAATAAAATGGTGCTGAACAGCAATTATTTGCACTGATACAATGCCTTTAATATGTCTTAAAGTGATATTAGCACATGTAATTAAAATTGCTGTTAAAAAGGTAGCTTTTAAAGTCTTAACTGCGATCATAGGCAAGCTTAGTATTGGCAGTTAACTGCCAGTCATCAGGTAGCTGATGTATTCTCCATGGAAATACCTCTACCAATCAAAGTCCACTTGCTAACCAATCAGCACTCTCTTCTCATGAAGTTGTTCCCTTCGTGTTTGGTATTCTTGCAAATTGTCAAGATGAATGCAAGATGAAAGGCTGTGTTGTTGTCATGGATAAGGTGTCTGATGTCAGTGCAAATTGTTACATCAGAAGACCTTAAGACAAAACCTTCTGTAACGTGAATTTTTTAAGCAATAAAGAACAAAGAAAATTACAGCACACGAACAGGCCCTTCGGCCCTCCAAGCCTGCACCGACCATGCTACCTGACTTGACTAAAACCCCTTAGCCTTCTGGGGCCCATATAAAGAACAAAGAAAAAATACTCGTGTTCTGTGCAATTAAATGACAATTTATCATTCCAATCCAAGGGTGACAGGCAACAAATAAAATAAAAATAATTTCTCAATGACTTATTAATGAAAGGTGTTGGAGAAATCGTGGCCTGGGGAAAATGGCTGCCAAACTGGGGAAAGTTATTTATGAAGCATCAGGACTAGAAAAAATATCAAAGTGTAGAGCCACTGAGCCAGAGTGATCAGAAAGTTTCAGGACTGTTATAAATATCTAGTTCATGGTTGATATTTTGGAATTTTTAAAATTTTTAGAAATTAAACTTCAACTGTAGAAAATGGGATAAATGCAATTAGAGCAAACTCGGAGGCTATTACATTTAAAAGGTTGCTGTCATATTGCCTTAAGAAGAGGTTAATAACCAGAAAGGTAAGACTATTAAAATGCTGGGCTTCAGAGATTGTCTAGAAACTTCAAGGTATGACAGTTCAAAAGATTAGCCAGGTTTGTTTACTAAAATTAAAAGTGACAGAGCTACAAAACAGTGGGTTGGCTTACTTAGTTAAAGAGCTGGAGACATAATGTCTGCAATAAGAACTAAGAGCAGGAGTAGGCCATCTGGTCCCTCAAGCTTGCTCTGTCGTTCAATAAGATCATGCCTGATCTTTTCATGGATTTACTTACCCACCATAACCCTTAATTTCTCTACTGTTCAAGAATGTATCTATCTTTGCCTTAAAAACATTCAATGAGGTAATCTCAATTGCTTCACTGGACAGGGAATTCCCAGATTTGATGGAATTTTTTGAGGACATTATGCTTTGTAATATAACTTCCCTGTTTTTAAATGCCACCCCTCTAACAATGAAGCACAACGTTCTATTTGATGCCTTAATTACCTGATGCACCAGCAAATCAACTTTTGCAATTCATGCACAAGGACCCCAGGTCCCTCTACACAGCAGCATGCTGCAATTCTTTACTCTAATTAATAGTCCATTTTGTTGTTGTTCCTACCAAAATGGATGACCTTACATATACCTACATTGTAGTCCATCTACCAGACCCTTGCCCACTCATTTAGACTATCTAAATCCCTTTGCAGACTTTCAGTGTCCCCTGCACACTTTGCTCTACCAATCATCTTAGTGTCATCTGCGAATTTTGACACACTATACCTGGTCCCCCAACTCCAAATCATCTATGTAAATTGTAAACAGTTGCAGTCTCAGCTAACCCTCATCCCTGAGGCACACAAGTCACTGATCGCCAACCAGAAAAACACCCATTTACCCCCACTCTTTGCTTTCTGTTAGTTAACCAATCCACTGTCCGTATGAATACATTACCCATAACACCTTGCATCTTTACCTTATACAGCAGCCTTTGGTGTGGCAGTTTATCAAATGCCTTCCGGAAATTCAGATACATCGCATCTACCAGTTCCCCATTATCCATTGCACACATAATATCCTCAAAGAATTCCACCAAATTAGTCAAACACGACCTGCCCTTCAGGAACCCATGCAGCGTCTTCCCAATGGGACAATTTATATCCAGATGGCTCGCTATTTCTTCCTTGATGGTAAATTCAAGCATTTTCACTACCACAGAAGTTACGCTAACCGGCCTATAATTACCTGCCTTTTGTCTACCTCCTTTTTTCAAATAGTGGGGTCACATTTGCTGTTTTCCAATCTGCAGAAACCACTTCAGAGAGCAGTGAATTTTGCTAAATTACCACTAGTTTCCCCCACCATCTTTTTCAGTACTTTGGGATGCATTCCATTATGGTCAGGAGACTTGTCAACTTTAGCCCCATTAGCTTGCCCAATACTACCTCTTTAGTGATGATAGTTTCTAGATCCTCATCTGCCATAGCTGCCTTGTCATCAATTTTTGGCATGTTATTTGTGTCTTCCACTGTGAAGACTGACACAAAATACCTGTTCAATGCCTTGGCCATTTCCTCATTTCCAGTTATTATATCCCCTTTCTCATCCTCTAAAGGACCAATGTTTACTTTAGCCACTCTTTTTTTGTTTGATATATTTGTAGACACTTTTGCTATCTGTTTATATTTGTCCTTTTCTTTTATTTGTATTCTGAGCTAGTTTATTCTCAATCCATCTTACTTTTCTTTATAACTTTTTATGTGACTTTTTGTTGACTTTTAAAGATTTCCCAATTCTAGATTTCTAGTTTCCCATTAATCTTTGCCACTTTGTATGCATTTTCTTTCAATTTGATACCCTCCTTTATTTCCTTAAATATCCATGGCTGATTATCTCTTTTCTGACAGTTCTTCCTTATCACTGGTATATACTTTGCTGAGCGCTGTGAAAAATCGTTTTGAAAGTCCTCCACTGTTCCTCAGTTGTCCCACCATAAAGTTTTTTTCTCCAAGTCTACCTTAGCCAACTCCTCCCTCACCCCATTGAAGTTTACTTTGTTTAAGCACAAGACACTGGCATTAGATTTTACCTTCTCATGCTCCATCTGTATTTTAAATTCAATAGTACTGTGATTGCTTCTTCCGAGAGGATTTCTAACTGTAAAATCATTAATTATTCCTGTCTCATTACACAGGACCAGATCTAGGAAAGCTTGCTCCCTCATAGGTTCTGTTACATACTGTTCAAGGAAACTATTGCGGATACATTCTATGAACTCTTCCTTAAGGCTGCCTTGACTGACCTGTTTGACCAATCAACATGTAGGTTAAAATCTCCCATGATAATTGCTATACCAGTTTCTTTGATTATTTTTGCCTCTTCATGATATTATTCAGTGGGCTATAGACTACACCTATCAGTCACTTTTTCTCCTTACTATTTCTACTTTTCACCCAAATGGATTCAACCACCTTTTCCATAGGATCTATATCCTCTCTCTACCACTCTGCTGTCATCCTTAAATATCAGAGCTACACCACCTTCCTCGTGTCTGTCCTTCCAATATTTCCAACAGCATGGTAATCCAGGGATGTCTTTGTTTAGTGATGTGGGGCTAAATTAGTTTAAACCTAAAGGTTGTAAAATCCATTTACTTTGTGATAACAAAGATGAAACTAAATGAGGGATAATTAATTTAAAGATCAGTTTGAGTACAGCCCAAAACAGGCTATATTGCCATGGAGATAGGTGGAGCTTGGGAAGATTCCCTGGTTTTAATTTATCATGGTGTTTACTGGGAGAATTAGTTGTGGTTTGAACCTTATGCAGTTTTCAGATCACTGAGAAGTTAGCTAGAGTAAATGACAGACCTGCACCTTGAGCAGAGCAAATAACAACTATCATAATTAACTGTGTAAATGCAGGTGAGGCTTAGTTGGTAGAATCTTACAAAAGAACAGGCGCTGTTAAATTGCCTAATTTGAGGAGAGTGAGAGAATCTATACAGGCCTCACCGTGTCATATTACAAAAAAAAATTAGCTTGAAAGTATTGAAAAATACCCAGAACAAGAGTCTGGAGCATCCACTCTAGTGATGGTAAATGAAAGTGTAAATGAAAGAGCTGAGGCAAATTAAACATCCAGAGGACTATGGCATATGTATAGGTGGTCCCTTCATAAGTAAATAATCTTAAGAGGTGTCTTATAAGAGAATTAATTGGGGAAGGAAGTAACATACTTACATAGTTATAAACCATACTGTTAGATTAATTATATTTGCTATGTTAAAAGACAACTTTTTTTTAAAAAGTGAAATGTTGTGGTGTGGTTCTATTGATTGAAATTAGGTGTCCGGATTTCTTTTTAAATGCTAATTGTCTCTAATGTCAACACTAGTCAATGCTGCACAAATTGATCTCAGCAATAGGACCACTAGATAAAAGCAAATTACTGCAGATGCTGGAATCTGAAACCCAAAACAGGAAATGCTGAGAAACCTCAGCAGGTCTGGCAGCATCTGTAAGGAGAGAAAAGAGCTGAATTTCAAGCCCAGAAGACACTCTGTCAAAACTAAAAGGCATAGAAAGTGGGAGATATTTATACCATAGGGTGAGGGAATGAAACATGAATCATAGCCATGAAAACCAGGGGAAAGGCTGCTAATGGCAGTCCATAGAGTGAATGGCCAAATGACAGAAGCTGAAATTGGAGAATAAGCTGTGACAAATGAAGATGTGGGGGGAGGGGAGAAATGGGTGGGAGATAGGTAAAATTGAAAAAAGGGGAAGCAAATGGGGAGAAAAGGTAAGGAAAGGGAACAAAATAGGGGAAAAGAGTCTGGGTAGAAAGAAAAATAAAGACAATAAAGAAATAAAAGGTAGAGAACAGTTAAAAATTAAATAAAATGAAAACAAAGGAGTCGAGATGGGGTGGAGCTAATCATCTGAAGTTGTTGAATTCAAATGTTGAGACCAGAAGGCTGAAACCTGCCTAGCTGGAAGATGAGGCACAGTTCCTTCAGTTTGGTTGACCTTCACTGGAACATTGCAGCAGGCCAAGGACAAACATATGGGCACGGTAGCATGTGTTAAAATGGCAAGCAATGGGAAGGTCAGGGTCCTGATTGCATACAGATTGAAGGTGCTCCGCAAAGCAATCACCCAGTCCGTGTTTGGCCCCTCCAATATAGAGGAGACCACATTGGGAGCAGCAAATGTAATAGATCAAATTAAAAGTGGGGCATGTGAAATGCTGCTTAACCTGGAATGTGTTTTAGACCTTGGAAGGTAAGCATGGAAAAGGTAAAAGGGTAGGTATTACACCTTCTGCAATTGCATGGGAAGCTGTCATGGGTGATGGGAGAGGTGTTGGGTATAGTGGAGGAATGGACTAGGTTATTCCGGAGGGAACGATCTGATTGCTAACAGAGGGAGTGAAGGGAAGATGTGTTCAGTGATGGCATCATGCTGGAATTGGCAAAAATGGTGGAGGATTATGCTTTGCATGTGGAGGCTGGTCGGGTGAAATGTGAGAACGAGGATGTCTCTATCCTTGTTCTGGGAGGGATGGGAAGGGATGAGGGTCATGGCGTTAGAGATGAACCGCACGCTGTTAAGGGCCCCGTCATCAATTGTAGGTGGGAAACCACAGTTGAGGAAGAAGGAACAGATATTAGAAGCAGCACTTTGGAAAGTGGCATCATTGGAACAAATGTGATGGAGGCGAAGGAGTTGAGAGGAAGGGATGGAGTCTTTACAGGACGTAGGCTGTGAAGAGCTGAAGTCCAGATATCTGTAGGAGTCAGTGGATTTGTAATGGATATTGGTATGTCGTTTTTGCCAGAAATGGAGTCAGAAAAGTCAAGGAAAGGAAGAGAAGTATCTGAGGTGGACCAGGTGAAGGTGATGGAGGGGTGGAAACTGGAAACGAAGTTGATGAATTTTTCCAGGTCCGGACGAACACATGATGTGGCACCAAAATAGTCACTGATGTACTGGGAAAGGAGTTGTGGGAGGGGACTTGGGTAGGCCTGGAACAAGGAATGTTTCACATACTCCATAAAAAGTCAAATGTAACCAAGACCCATGTGAGTACCCATTGCTACACCTAGACCACTAGAATTTCTCCTATTGCCCTGGGCCATTGCTTTCTCAGACTTGTGTAGGCATGGGCTGATATGGTGCTCAAAACTGTGGCACTAAGATTTGATGTTGGTCTCCATTACTAGAATGGCATATGGAAGTATGAAGCGCAGTAATAGTTACAACTTAATAGGCCTGAATTTGAGTCCCGTAATTGCACCCAGCTGCACTCTCCGCACCATCTCATTTTTTTTGTTCATTTGTGGAATATGCGCAGCGCTGCTGACCTGCATTTATTGCCCATCCCTAGTTGCCCTTGATCAGAGGGCAATTGAGAGCCACCCACATTACTCTGGCTCTGGAGTCACATGTAGGCTAGACCAGGTAAGGAGAGCAGATTTCCTTCCCTAAAGGACATTAGTAGAAACATTGAAAAACTACAGCACAACACAGGCCCTTTGGTCCACAAAGTTGTGCCGAACATGTCCCTACCTTAGAGATTACTAGGCTTATCTCTATCCCTCTATCTTACTAAGTTCCACATACTTATCTAAAAGAATCTTAAAAGACCCTATTGAATCTGCCTCCACCACCATTGCCAGCAGCCCACTCCATGCACCCATCACTCTGAGTGAAAAACTTACCCCTGACATCTCCTCTGTATCTACTCCCAGCACGTTAGTAGAAACATAGAAAAACTATGTTTGGCATATGGAGTAATGGAGTCTTTGTGGAGACTGAGTTGACCAAGTTATTTGTGAAGTTGGAACCACCCTGTATAGAATTTCTCCTAAGAACAGTCAAAGTTCTGTTCAGAACCTCTGCTTTTTGCACATTGTAGCGTGTGTCTCAGCCCATCTATACATCTTAGTAAAAGATATATATCTACACTTCATTCCTGTCTGCAAATTGTACTTCCTGTTCTCATATTTTATTCACATGTTTTTGTTGACTTTCAGTATTAACAGGCTGTACTAGATTTAGTAATGAGCAGAACTGATCAACAATCTAATGGTAATGGAACATTGAGCTAGCAGTGACTATGGCGTGATTGCATTTATTATTAAGTTTCAGAGGGAGAAGGGTGAGTTACAAACAAAGTTTTTAAATTTCTATAAGTTGGACCTTGAAGGACACAATAGGGGATTGAACAGTAATGTTCTAAGGTAAAATTATGGATAAAGAGCAAGAACAAGAGAGTTTAACCTTAAATTTAGAGCTCAGCCATTCAAGAAACTGTTACTTATATAAAATGCTGTGGAGGCTGGGGCCAACTGAAAATTTGAAAACTGAGATTGATAGATTTTCTTAAGAGTATCAAGGGTTATTGAACTAAGGTGAATTGATTGTGTTAAGTTACAAGACAGCCAAGATTAAGTGAAAAACAGAGCAACTCAAGGAGCTGAATGGCCTATTTCTGTTCCTACTTCCTTTGTTCCAATTTTGAACTTCAATCTGCTGCCAACCGCTAATGATTGTAAATACAGACTGGCACCAACTCTAACTGATCTGGTAAGTTCATTTTAAACTTTCAAATGGAGGATATTTGTTTTGATTTTAGATATTGTTATATTATTCCTTAGCTGTCCAGAGTCCACTCGACTTCTCCCTCCTGCTTCTTAAAACTGCAACTCTATGCCACCCCCCACCCCAGTTTACAGATTGGTGTGTTATGATCCATTGCCATTTTCATTAAGTTACTTTGGGCTTCTACATTTTGATTTTAAATTTATATCCCTCTTGAACTTTGTATCAAATATTTTCTGAAGAATAGAAACTGAAATTATTCAGTCTCCTAAATTAGCAACATTTTTCTTTAAATCCCCAAACTAGTTATGCAATCAAACATTAAATAAGCCAAAAATTAACAGTTTAGTACTTGATTGGTGAGATTAGGCTGTTGCAGTCTGGACATAGGTTCTGATGCTGGGACAGGCTGGCTGTTCACCTTCAAATGCCGGTACTGAAGTAGAACTCTTCACCAGTAGATCTAGGTTTACAACAACAAAGATATGCAGTTATTTGAAAAGAATACTTGATTACAGGCTAGGAATAGAGTATCAGTTCCTCCACCCATGTTGTTTCAGGGATCTTGATTACAAGCCCTGTAGGATGCTGGGGACGTACCTGAAAACATTCACAAATCTTTTGTAGGGTGGGGCTGGACATGGGAAGCAGCAACAGGCCATTCAGCCTATCCACCACTTATTGAGATCATGGCAGATCTGTGGCCTAAAACTCCATATATCTGTTTTTGGCCCATATCCTTTAAACTTTTGTTAAGCAAAAGTATTATCAATTTCCGATTTACAATTAGCAACCAATCTAGCATCAACTGCCATTTGTGGAAGAGACTTCAAAACCTCTACCACCTCTTTGTGTGTAGAAGTGCTTCCTAACATGTCTCCTGAGTGATCTATCCCTAATTTTTAGACAATGCCCCCAGTTCTAGAATCTTCAACCAGTGGAAATAGTTTATCTTTATCTACCCTGTCTTTTTCTGTTCGTATCTTAAAAACTTCAATCAGATCATCCCTTAAACTTCTAACTTCGAGAGGAAACGGGTCTAATTTGTATATTCTCTCATAGTCATAGAGGTTTACAGCATGGAAACAGGCCCTTTGGTCCGACTTGAACATACCGTCCCTTTTGTTTTAAACCCCTAAGCTAGTCCCAATTGCCTGCGTTTGGCCCATGTCCCTCTATACCCATCTTACCCAAGTAACTGTCTAAATGCTTTTTAAAAGACAAAATTGTATCCGCCTCTACGGCTACTTCCTACAGCTTGTTCCAGACACTCACCACCCTCTGTGTGGAAAAAATTGCCCTTCTGGACCCTTTTGTATTTCTTCCCGTTCACCTTAAACCTATGCCCTCTAGTTTCAGACTCCCCTGCGTTTGGGAAGGTATTGACTACCTAGCTGATCTATGCTCCTCATTATTTTGTAGACCTCTATAAGATCACCTCTCAGCCTCCTACACTCCGAAGAAAAAAGTCCCAGTCTATCCAGCCTCTCCTTATAACTCAAACAATCAAGTCCTAGTAGCATCTTAATAATTATTTTCTGCACTCTTTCTAGTTTAATAATATCCTTTCTATAATAGGGTGACCAGAATTATACATAATATTCCAAATGTGGCTTTACCAATGTTTTGTACAACTTCAACAAGGTACCCCAACTCAATGTTCTGACCAATGAAGCCAAGCATGCTGAATGCCTTCTTCACCACTCTGTCCACCTGTGACTCCACTTTCAATGAGCTATGAACATGTACCCCTAGATCTCTTTGTTCTATAACTCTCCCCAATGTCTTACCATTAACTGAGTAAGTCCTGCCCTGGTTCAATCTACCAAAATGCATCACCTTGCATTTATCTAAATTAAACTCCATCTGCCATTTGTCAGCCCATTCGCCCAATTGATCAAGAGCCCATTGTAATCCTAGACAATGAACTTTCTTCATTGTCCACTATGCCACCAATCCTGGTATCATTTGCAAACTTACTAACCACGTCTCCTATATTCTCATCCAAATCATTAATATAAAGCACAAATAACAATGGACGCAACACCGATCCCTCAGGCACACCACTGGTCACAGGCTTCCAGTTTGAAAAACACCCTACAACCACCCTCTAGCTCTGTCATCAGGACAATTGTGTATCCATTTAGCAACCTCACCCTGGACCCGGTGAGATTTAACCTTGCACAACAACCTATCATGTGGTACCTTGTCAAAAGCTTTGCTAAAGTCCATGTAGACAACATCAATTGCAATGCCCTCATCTATCTTCTGGGTTACCCTTTCAAAAATCTCAATCAAATTTATGAGACGTGATTTTCCACTCACAAAGCCATGCTGACTGTCCCTGATCAGTCTTTGCGTCTCTAAATGCCTGTAGATCCTGTCTCTCAAAATACCTTCTAACAACTTACCCATTACAGATGTGAGACTTAACGGCCTGTAGTTCCCCGCCTTTTCCCTGTGTTTTTTTTTAAACAAAGGCACAACATTTGTCACATTCCAATCTTCAGGCACCTCACCCGTGACTATTGATGATTCAAATATCTCTGCTAAAGGACTCGCAATTTGTTCCCTAGCTTCCCACAATATCCTTGGATACACTTTATCAAGTCCCGGGGATTTATCTATCTTGACTTCCAGCACCTCCTTCTCGGTTATATGTGCACTCCTTAAGACATCACTATTTATTTCCCCAAGTTCCCTAACATCCATGCTTTTCCCATACTCATCTCATACTCTCCTCATAATAAAACCTGTGAAGTCCTCCTAACAGTTTTGTAAACCAATGCTGCATTCTCTCCAAGGCCAATATATCCTTCCTAAAGTGTGGTGCCCAGGTCTACTCTCAGTACTCCAAGCGGAATCTAACCAGGATTTTGTACAACTGCAACATAACTTTTATGTCCTTATATTCCAGTACTCTAGATATAAAGGCCAGCATTCCATTGGCTGCGTTCATCTTTTTTCCTGCAGCAGCACATGGCATTTTACCTGAGTCCTTTTTTTAGACAATTATTGTATTTAACCTCATCTCATCTAGAAAGTACTCTAAACTATCAGACCAAATGCAAGTTCTTAAAGGAGTCTTTGCCTATGGGCCCTGGTGCTTATTTTGACTCAAGTTTGCCATAATAAATATATTCTGTTGTTTGAAGAGAAGGCTTGGCAAAGACAAAGTAAAAGTCTGGCACAATGGATAGCACTGCTGCCTCACAACACTAGGAAACCAGCTTCAATTGTGAAGTGGGTGACTGTAGATGTGAAATTTGCACATTTCCCCATATCTGCATGGGTTTCTACAGCTGCTCTGATTTCCTCTCACTGCCCAAAGATGTGAAAGTTAGGTGGATTAGCTATGCTAAATTGCCCCTTGGTGTCCCAAGATGTGTAGGTTAGGGGGATTAGCAGGGTAAATGTGTGGGTTACAGGATAGGGCAGGCAATGGGCATCTAGGTAAGATGCTCTGTCAGAGTTGTGCAGTGCAGAAAAGACCCTTTGGCCCATTGAGTGCACCGAAATAACTATCACTAAAGTCACGCTAATCTCATTTTCCAACATTTGTCCCATATAAAGTGCTCATTTAAATATCTTTTAATGGTTTTAAGGTTTCTGGCCTCTACTACCTTCCCAGGCAATGCACTGCAGATTCTCATCATCATAGAAACCCTACAGTGCAGAAGGAAGCTATTGAGCCCATCAAGTCTGAACCAACCACAATCCCGAGAGTACAGTGGTTAGCACTGCTGCTTCACAACACCAGGGACCTGGATTCAACTCCCAGCTTGGGTCACTGGGTGGAGTTTGCACATCTTCTCCATGTCTGCATGGATTTCCTCCGGGTGCTCCGGTTTCTTCCCATATTCTGAATGATAAGCATTGACTCGAACAGGTCCTGGACTGTGGTGTCGAGGGGAATTTCACAGTTATTTAAATTGCAGAATTTATGTAAGCCTTACTTGTGATAAATAAATAAATGTTTCTACTTGTCTCCCTGACACCAAGTGGCAAATTAGCATGATCAATCAGCCTGACTTTGGACTGTGGGAGAAAACTAGAGCCATCTAGAGGAAATCCAGCAGATACGGGGAGAATGTGCAGACTCCACAAAGAGTTGACCAAACCAGGAATTGAACCTGCAACTCGAGTGCTGTGAGACAGTAGTACTAACCATTGTGCCACCTCAAATTATTTTTTCCTCTCATATCCCTTCCGAATCTCCTGCCCCTTATATTAAGATTGTGTCCCCTTGCAATTGACCCCTCAAGTACAGGAAACCATGTGCCTCGTATTCACTGTATCCATACCCCTCTTAAGCTTATACGTCTCACTCGTGCAGACTCGACGGACCGAATGGCCTCATTCTACACTGCGGGGATCCTATGGTTTATCACGAATTTTTCACACTTTTCACTAGTTCGGGCCGTCGTAAAGGGTTTTAATGTAACACCAAAATCGTAATCACTGAAACGATGTGGGGAAGCGCGTAAGCCAATTTGGATGCAGCAAAGATCGAACTGTAGCTGGTTGGTTGAGAGGTGAATATTAGCCATTTTACAACTGGGTGAACAGCCCATCCCCCCCAACCCGCGCCCGCTCACGTGACCGCTCTGGCCAATGGCGGCCCAGAATGGGCATCTGGTTAGAACCGGTTCCCGGGTCGCAGGCGGGCAGTCGGAGAGAGAAACGGCGCAGAGCGGATTCCAGTCCGACCCACAGCACCCTCAGCTAAGCACCCGAGAGCCAATATGCCCCGCAAGGTGGTGAGTTAATCCACGCACCGGGGCACAATTCGGCTGCAGCTCTTTGGATTTTAGCCGCCGCAGCGAATGCCATTCGCTCGAACCAGATTTAGTGATTTTAAATTCGGCGCAGCGCCGCGATCTGGGCCCCGATCAATGGGGCGGCGGCGGCAGTTATTTTTCGCCGAGGTTATTTTTCACCGTCCACCAGATACGAGTAAAGCGAAGAGAAATGGCGGCTGTACTTGGCGCCTTTTCCATCTGAACCGTGTACATAAACTTACCGCTCCCGGGGCCCCGCCCCCCCCACACCCGCTCCCGGGGCCCCGCCCCCCCCACACCCGCTCCCGGGGCCCCGCCCCCCCACACCCGCTCCCGGGGCCCCGCCCCCCCACACCCGCTCCCGGGGCCCCGCCCCCCCACACCCGCTCCCGGGGCCCCGCCCCCCCACACCCGCTCCCGGGGCCCCGCCCCCCCCCCCACGCCCGCTCCCGGGGCCCCGCCCCCCCCACGCCCGCTCCCGGGGCCCCGCCCCCCCCACGCCCGCTCCCGGGGCCCCGCCCCCCCACGCCCGCTCCCGGGCCCCGCCCCCCGCACGCCCGCTCCCGGGCCCCCACCCGCTCCCGGGCCCACGCCCGCTCCCGGGCCCCCGCCCCCCCCACACCCGCTCCCGGGCCCCCGCCCCCCCCACACCCGCTCCCGGGCCCCCCCACCCAGTCGCTGCCGGGCCTCCGCCCCGCCCACCCCAACCCTGTCGCTGTCGTGGTCCCGCCCTGTCGCTGCCGTGGCCACGCCTCCCCGCCCCGCCGCCGTGGCCCCGCCCTCCCAACACTGTCGCTGCCGTGGCCCCGCCCCCCAACCCGTCGCTGCCGTGGCCCCGCCCCCCAACCCGTCGCTGCCGCCGCCCACCTAGTTGCTGCCGGGGCCCCGCCCCTTCCCCGCCCTCCCTCGGGGCCCGCCTCCTTCGGGCTGCTACTGCCCCCATATTTTCGCCGAAGACACAAATATGACTTTGAAATTGATACTGAATATGATTAACTGTGTGATCCTTTTTGGGGGTAGAAGTTATTTAATTTGTTTGTACTGAACACAGACACTCCTATTGTTATTAGTACATCAATACCTACTTTTAGCAAACGAAAGTCAGGCTTTAAGTTGGAATGTTTGAAATTACAGCAAGTGGGTAACCATTCTGAGCCAAGATAAAAGCAAAATGCTGTGGATGCTGGAAGCTGAAACAAAAACAAAATGCTGGAAAATATCAGTAGGTCTGACAGCATCTGTGGGAGAGAATTGGGCTACAACATTATAAGTAGGCTTACATTAACATTGCTGTGGAGTTACTGTGAAAATCCCCTAGCTGCCACACTCCGGTGCTTGCTCAGATGCAGTGAGGGAGAATTTAACATGGCCAATGCAGCTAATCAGCACATCTTTCAGACTGCGGGAGGAAACTGGAGCACCTGGAGGAAACCCCACGCAGACACGGGGAGAACATGCGGACTCCGCATAGACAGTGAGCCGGGAATCAAATCCACCCCTAGTGTTGAGGCAGCAGTGCTAACCATTGTGAACCATCTTACTATACCAAGACATATCCTCCCCTAAACATTTTTTTTCAAGTGGATGTGAGTCCAATTTGGCTGATAACATTTAATTTCAATGATTTCTCTCTATAAAGTGCCCAGAAATAACTCATGTTCATCACTGCTTGGCTCAAGTTGCTGCTAGTTACCATAAATGAAAAGTAGTGGATTATGCAGAATCCAGCCTTCAGGTGGTTGGGATCAACTGACCCAGAAGCAATCTTTAAACGAATCACCTCAAAAACTTGATGGGAAGTTTTGTGGCTAAACTCTGGTGCTTTGTGAGAAACCTTGCTAAAGTATGAATTTTTGGTTAGTGTAAGGGTATAGTTTGAGAAAGAGTAAAGACTTACATTTGTTATTTATATTAATTATTTAGATGAGAATTTATGGGGCATGACACCAAGATTGGTGGCATAATGAACAGTAAAGTTTATTATCTCAGATTGCAATGGGATCATGATCAATTGGATCAATGGGCCAATGAATCAAATTGGGGCAGGACCTATTCAGTTAATGGTAGGGTGTTGGGGAGAGTTATGATCTAGGAGTACAGGTTCATAGCTCTTTGAAAGTGGAGTCACAGGTGGACAGGCTGGTGTAGAAGGCATTCGGCATGCTTTGGTCCTTTGATCAGAATGTTGAATACAGGGGTTAGGACTTCTTGTGGAAATTGTACAAGTGTTAGTATGGCCAAATTTGACATACTTGTGTAGTTTTGGCCACCCTATTATAGAAGGGATATTATTAAAGCAGAAAGAGTGCAGAAAAGATTTAGTAGGATGCAATGGGGACTTGATGGTTTGAGTTATAAGGAAAGACTGGATAGACTGGGACTTTCTTCCCTGGAGCGTAAGAGGCTTAGGGGTGATCTTATCGAGATCTACAAATAATGAGGGGCATAGACACAATAAATAGTCCACATCTTTCCCCAAAGGTAGGGGAATCTAAAACCAGAGAGCATAAGTTTAAGATGAGAGGGGAAAGATACAAAAGGGTCCAGAGGTGCAATTTTTTGACACAGGGTGAGTGTCTGGAACGAGCTGCCAGAGGCATTAGTAAAGGCAGGTACAATTTTGTCTTTTTAAAAAGCATTTAGACAGTTACATGGGTAAGATGGGTATAGGAGGATATGGGCCAAATGTGGGCAATTGGGACTTGCTTTTTGGTAAAAACTGACGTGGACAAGTTGGGCCAAAGGGCCTGTTTCCATGCTGTAAACCTTTATGACTATTTATATAGTGCCTTTCATGGCACCAGGACATCTAGAGGTGCCTCACAACAAATTAATACTTTCGAAGTGCAGTACTGTTACTGAGGAACTACAGTGAAGGGCGGAGACTGAGCCCAGCCTGGGACCCTATTCACAGAGTTTGAAACTGGTAAAAGTGAGCAGCATCCAGCTGCAAATATTAGGTGTAATGTTGAACCCAACATCTAATGCTGCCCACAATGTAGTAATCTAAAAATTTCTATACATTGTTTTTCATATCAGAATATTGCAGTTTGCTCATTTTACCCACATCTTAGTTAATTACAAAGCATTAAAATTAAGTGTATTGTTCCACATGCTTCTTCCTTCCCCACACTTAGGCCAGTTAATTTAAATGATGTCTCTTTCATCCACTCTTGCAAAATCGCTTCCCAAGGATCTATTTTCCATCCCTCTCCCTTATTTACACTAGCATCATCACAATTCTTTGGATCAACATGCACACCATTATGATCCTAGGCCAGACCTCCAGATTGTTGGTAAGATCTGGATCAGAACCAATAACATTTTGTTTAAATCACATAAAGCATAAGATTTCAACGCTTGCTCAGTGAAGAAAGCCACAGGATTTCAGGGGTATATCAATTTTTTTTTCTATTGTGTGTGCAGCAGGTATTACAGGTATAATAGATGGGAACAAGCAAACTCAAATTCTCCTTAGTTAGCATTAAATGGCATGTAATCAAAGGCTCTTGAGCACATGCTTCCTATTTGATTTTGGTGCAGTCCTAAGATATGTAATGACTTTCTGCAGACTAGTTCTTGAATAGGCAAAATTTGTAAATTAAATCTATTTAAAAAGTTAGGAAATTTCAGTGCAACATATATACGTTACTGTTCAAAGTTGTTAAAATAAGGTCACTATTGCGGAGTCCAAGGATTCATTGATATGGCTGAAATCCATTTACACTTTCTGGACCTAAATAAGTCCCTGCTATTTAAATATAAAAATAACAGTCCATATATATTCTGTGATCAAAGTGTGGTTATTTGAAAATAGCTTTTCAACTCTCTTTAAAAGATCTGGTGAGTTTTTGATTAACTGTTTACACATTAACACTGACATTTGTGTGAACTTTGTCTCAATTCCGTATTTTTGTTTCATGTATGTACCTAGGCTAAATGAGTGACAGTTAGCAGTTGAGTGATCTTGGCCTCACCCAAACATCATTTATCTCTTATATACCTTCAGGATGCTAAATAGATTAAAACACACTAATGCATTTATGATTTTCAATGGCTACCGAGCAGGGTTTTTAGATGTGAGATTTATTTAAAGTCTGTTTATGGTATTGCTGTCAGAATCACTGTTAAACCTTGTAACAAAACACTAACATTCCTCTCTTTACTGTCCTAGGTCCAAAATCCTGAAGTAAGTATTGTTTTTATATTATTTGTTTTAAATTTAATTAGGGAAAATTGACTTGTTTATTTCTAAACTGTCTGTTTTGCTTTGCAGGTACTAAGGAGATCGTCACGAACCAAGGTAGGTATTAGATTAAGAATCAAATCCGCTGAGTTTTACATTTGCACAAGTATAGTCACAGAAAATGCAGATTCTTCAAAGGCTTGGCTATATATCTGGTGTGTCAAGTTCATTGTGGGACTACTGTCCCCTGCTGAAGGCATTGAGGAAAATCAACAAATAATATGAACAGCGTTAAGAAGAATAAAAGAGTCTGTGGGATGTGGAAATGTTCAGCATACTGCTTAATTTATGGAACTGACATGAATTGGTAGTCTCCAAGTGGTTTGCACCTATCTGTTTTAAGCAATTATTGATTGATTGAGGGTTATCACTTAGTCTTTTTCTCACTTTGATTCACAACAGCGTACTGTCCTACCTGCAGCTCCAACCAAGAAGGCACCAGTCAAGGTAAGCCTTTCACTGCATTCTGGAAACCTGACACTAAATGCTCAATTTCAATTAAGCCTCTGCCCTAGATAACTTCATCTGATAGCCAGAAATTGATGATCAGGATGGACCTCAATTTGAATGTGAACTGTTTCAATTAGTCAGTGTAATTTGGAGTTCTATAATTGCCTTCAATATTCCTGGAAGGTGAAGGGTGGGTGGGAATCAGTCAGATTTTATGATCTGTTTGTGATCCAGTGGATCCCACTTAAGGTTGAGTAAAGCAAAGGTTGGGCTTCACTGTTTTGCTAGCAATGCTATATTTTAATAGCCCCTCACTTCTTGCTCTGAAGAGGTGGTTTGCAGGATAGTGTCCATGAGGTATGGGCTGTATATTTTCTTACTGTTCTTCTACACTGTTGAGTAGCCTTATAAATAATGGAAAAGCTAGTAGCCACTCACTGGAAAGTGCCCAGTTTTGTGCACAGTGTGAACATGACTGGTCTGGTTAAGCTTCTAGGTATCAATAACCCGAAACAATGGAGTGGTGATATTCAAAGTCTAGATGAGGAAATTGACTGATATCTTACTGATGATCATTTCTTGCCATCTGTGATGTGAATATTACCTGTGGACTCAAACCCAGATATTACCAGTTGCTGCTGCAAGCTGGCTTGGGTTTTATTGTCAGCTGAATGTTTTATAATTGTCAGAAAATGGCTGCATTCTTCTTGTGTTGGAGAGCAGACCATCTGGTCAATACAATTTGCCTTGGGAAGTGCAGAGTTATTTTGGACAGCATTGGTTTGTCTCCATCAACCACTGCTATTTTAATTTGTTAAGTATTACACCAACCATTGGAGGGTAAACCTTTTTATCATTTTGGCCTCTGTTTAGCTTGTGGTATTCCCTTGCCTCAATGTTGGCAGCAGTTACTGTCTCCTGTGACATTGAGCTCTTGCATCCCTGTCTAGAACAAGGAGGTCATGAGATCTGGAACCAAGTTGGTTCAGGCAGAACCCAAACTGAATGTCAATGAACAGGTCATCAGTAAGCAGGTGATTGCACAAATGATTACTCCTTCCATTGCTTTACTGGGCAGTAATTAGCCAAATTAGATGCTCGTTGTAGGTGAGCCACCATTAGAACATAAAAAAACTACAGCACAAACAGGCCCTTCGGCCCACAAGTTGCACCAATCATATCCCTACCTACTAGGCTTACCTATAACCCTCAATCCTATTAAGTCCCATTAAACTGGAATAACCTGCCCAGGGGAAGCACTAACGCCCAGATGCTGCTGCAATCCACAGTCATCACAATGCTGTTTCCTCATGGCACAGGAAGGGACCAGGCCCTCTGATTCTGCTCTACCATGTAATTATATCATGTCTGATCTGTATCATAATTCCATTTTAGCACTGTTGGTTTGGTAATCCTTAATCACAGAATATTACTCTACAGGAGGAGACTGTTTGGTCCATCCATCAAGTTTGTGTTAGTTCTTTCACAAAGCAATCCAATTATCCCCATCATGCTGCAATTTGTTCTCCAAGTAATTATCCAATTCCCTTTAGGCTGTTATTCAATATATATCCACTACTGTGTCAGGCAGTGTGCCCCAAATCCTAACCACCTGCTGTGTAAAATCACTTTTCCTATGTCTCCTCTAGTTATTCTGCCAGTCACCTGAAATATGTGCCCTTGAAGTATTAACCCTTCAGACTTTGGAAAGAGTTTCTCTTTATTTGCTCTGTTTAAACCCTTCATAATTTTTAACACTATCAAATCACTTCTTAGTTGCCTGGGTTCTAAATAGAATTAGTCTTGCTTCTCCCATGTACTTAACCATTCTAGTGAACTACTCACTAGAACTGTTATGTACTAGAACTATTCTAGTGATTTTTTTTTCTGTACCATCTTCAAATCCTTCATGTCCTTTCAAAAGTGTGGTGGCCAGAAATGGCTGTATTACGCCAGCTGGGCAAATGTAGAGATTTGTATTAGTCCAGCTAATCTTGCTGATCTATTCTAGCCTCTCTTTTTATAATGTTCAGAATTGAATGTGCTTTATGAGCTGCTTTGTTAACCTGTTCTGACATCCACAAAGATTTGTGCACAGCCCCTCCCCCATGGAAGTTAGCTCAGGGACTAGCAGAAGCTCAAAGATGCATTAGAAAAGCAGCTTCGTAGAAAATTGTGCAGCGTTGTAGAATAACTGAACTTGAACAACTATGGAATAAAAATGTGAATTACCAAAAGAGCAACTCAATCCTTCAGTGGCAGTCCAAGTGATGAATGATGGCCTGGTGTTTTGGGATTTGAAGGGGGGGTTGGGAAATCTGGGTGAAACTGCAAGTGAAAGTCATAGAATCAAACAGCTCCCACCCACCACACACACATGCACAAGAGCTTAATAGTTATAGGTTAAATGCCTTTGTTTTGGATGGTAATTTTCTTTCTCTCACAGAAAGCCAAGAAACCAAAACCAAAGGTCACCAAAGGGAAAGCGAGTGATTCGAGCCAAGAGCCTAATGCTACCCCTGCCCAAAACGGGGAAAATAAAGAGGTAAAACCCTGCACTGTCTCTGTCAGTGGTCATTGGAACCACATACAGGATTCTGCAATTGAGTGGCTAAAGCATGTTCCTGAACCAAGACCTTGCTTTGGGCAAAATTTACAATTTGTTGAATGCTGCTTTTAGGATCTTGTCTAATTTCACATGTATCAACCAGCTTCTGTGCTGATGCAGTTGTCAACTTGTGAATATTTGCAACAGTATGTAATGGTGACCAGTTAACTAATACACAGATGAAGATTCAGTCGTATATGCTAATACTGTGTTGAAAAGTCTTGTTGAGTTTCTTCAAGTTTCATCAATGAGTAGTTGAGTTTACAGAGCAGAATGTCCTGCATTTGATTCCTGATCTCTTGCTGGGTCCAGATTCTACGTTCTACCTCAATCCCTTGAATTCAGAAGATGTAAACCAATCAGTTGTGGTTGAGTGACTCCTCCTGGAGGATTGAGCTATGGTGGTGATAATACCACTTGCTATGTGGGCAAGTAAGCAGGGTACCAACACCCATTTAGTTAGTCTAAGAGAGCTATGGCTTGGGGGAATCAATCTTCCTCTTCCTGCATCCATAATCGCACCACATACTGTCCTTACAGCTAGGTCATCGGAATACATTTTGTAATAAGTAGTTGAAAACTAATCAAAATGGTTTCCTTTTCCTTTGCAGGCATGAGAAAATACTGATGGGCAAAAGTCTTGACCAAGTCTGGAGAGTTTGCCAATCTCCTGTCACTTGTACAATTGAAAGGAATATTTTTATCAATTTTTATAAATGCAACATTTTTGTAGGTTGAGTGGGCAGATGTTGCGGATTCTTGCAGTGTGTTTTTATTTTCTGGAGACTTTGTACACTGACATGCATGTTGAAACTGCTTGAGATTAAAATTTTTTTTGCTCCCTCCCTACACCCCTAAATTTGACCATTTTCTATTTGTGCTGTCAGTTGAAGCTTTATTTGTAATGTTGGTAGCTGTTGGTGGCATTTTTTTTTTGCTCTCCATGTGAAAATCATAATTGCTTGACAATTGGACAACATGAAAATGATTTTTTTTAAAAGAAATTACTGATTTAAAGTGAAAATATTCTCTGGAATGTGTTTTGACTCAGTTTACTAAATTTGAACCTATTTTGCTGAGTATCATGGAGTTTTAAATTTGCTACTTCAATAAAGTTGGATATTGTTCTGCTTGGGAATAAAGTTGTCTGTTTCTCTTTATACCTGGCACCACTGGCATTAATCATTCTTGATGCCTTACCCTACAGATACTCTGGTCAACAGGAAAAAGGTCACATGATAGGGTAATATCTCACTGTCACATGCAAAATTTCTTGTAGTTTCACTTCCTCATGGCATCATATGAGTCTATCCCTACAGTGCCAACCCATTGAGCCTGCACCAACTCTTGACAGAATATCTTACCCAGGCTTTCTAGTAGACCCCATCCTATCCCTGCAACATCAAACATTTCCCTTGGCTAATCCATCTAACCTACACATCTTTGGACTGGGAGAAAACCAATGCAGACACAGGACAAAGATGCAAATTCCAGTCACCTGAGTCAGTAATTGAACTCGGTTCAATGTAACAGTGCCAACCACTGTGCAGTGAGTTACAATTTCTTAAGTTATGTTCTTCCTCTCATCTGGAACCAGTAAGTGATGAGGGTCTCAAGAATCATTTTTATTCACACAAGGGTCAAGCACCCTCAGATGTGAACAAAGAGAATGAATAAATAACTATGGGAGAGACTAGAATGTAGTGACGGGACAGAATGATGAACATGGTACAATTTCCATTTAATTCCCTCTTGTTTAAATGGTAATTTTTCAGTTCTGATTAATATTTGCATATGCAATTTAAATTCTGGTTTTCGAGAGATGTTCTATCAGTTTTAGTTTCTTTCCCGTCTCCATCCTGCGGAGTTCATTGTAATGGAGCTGATGGATTATTGAAGTAGCCTGTTTTGCTCTTGCCACTTTTTTGATAACACAGCCAATATTTACAATTTTTTTTGCACCGTTTAACCCAGTGAAATTATTAAGTGCGGCAAAGGAGTCACACGAGCATGCCCGGCACGGTGCGGGAGGATCACACAGACCTCCAACTTCTGACTTGTTCTTATGTCCTTCTTATGGTCCATGTCTTCTAGCTGTTTTCTGTTAACCCTTTCTTCCTCAACAATTCCCTCTCGCCCCATCTCTCTGGGGCCGGAGAGTGGCGACTCTGCGAGCTATGTATGGTATGATTTGTATGGATATGACGCAGAATACCTTTCAATGTATCTCGTTACATGTGACAACAATAAATCAAAATGTGCTCTGAGTGCTGAGAGTTATCGATTTAGGCACTGTCCACTCCCAGTAAAACGCCAGATGGCGCCAGAACTATATTTTCAGACACCCCCTTCAAGTGAGACGGAAAATAATCACATCAACTTGGGTCAGTTTTATCAGTGGAAATGCCCATCTTGGCAGAGAACGGGAGCAGCCCAGTAACCTGGACACAATGACACCTCTGAGACACATTCACAAGACAAATAACAGAGAAAACGGAGATTTGCGTTGCTTAATCAAAATTGAAAAAAAATCAGAAGACGGAGAATTACATGGGAATTGTACCATGTCCTCCAACGTTCTCTCCCGTGGCTAATTATTCATACTCTTTGCTTTCCCTCAGTGAGTGCTCCTTGAGACCCTAATTACTATTATTGGTTCTTGATGAGGGGAGGGACATGACTTCCTGACAATTGTAAGAATTGAAATCACAAGATATTTTGAAGTGAATTTCTATCACGTTCTGTGGTTTGGCACCAACAACTAAATTCCAACTGTTTTCTATTTTTTTTGACATCAGCAGAGAGTGAAATGGTTTCCTTGATCTGAGATTGGAATTCAGCCCCATGTTTGAGCTCTTGATCAACCAGGCACAGGCAATGGGGATGATATTCCTGCTGTTTCACATCTGAATTTACAGCTCCAGGCGTTGGAATTAATAAAGAGGTTTGGGCAGCGACCAATCTGAAAGGAACATTTGTTTTTACTTTTTTTTAAAAATGTAGCATTTATTGTGGACTTGGCCCCAATGAAATGCGGGCGTCCAAAGAAAAAAGACAAAACTTGGAGGCGAGTTTATGAAACAAATCTGAGAAAAACAGAAAGTACTCAAGCATAGGCCAGGCTGTGTGAGGGAGAGAGGTGGCGTTGAAGTTTCAGGTCTGTAACCTTCCATCAGAATGTTACTTTATCATAAGCTATCCAGGTTACCGGGCTGTTGCTATTCAATGACCAAAAGTGAAATATAATCAGTCCCTGCTTCTGGGACATGTGGATCATTACGGCCCGAGACTGTTGAAGTGAGTAAATAAATTCCTGGGTAACACGAAATCAGACCGATCACTCGCTCCTGGGGATGGTCTGTGTCGAGTCGCCAAACGATACAAATTGAATACAAACGAATGCGTCTGAGCAGCGCTCCGGGCATCGCGCAGTGGGCAGGGCTGGGAGTGGGGCAGTGCTCGCTGTGGGTGTGGAGAATCTGGGATTTAATGCCTCGTGTGTGCCCGATCGGGACGGGGTCCTGGGTCCTCGGTCCTGGTGCTGTTCGGTACTTTATCGCCTTGCCCTGTAAGTTTCTGCGCCTTCTCTTTTCGCGCTGTTGTGTCACTGCGCAAAGTTGGGAGTACTGTTCCAGACACACAAATCCCGCCAGGGAAACTGGGAGCGATTCGGGACTCTGATTAACAGGCAAATGAGAAAAAAAATCAAACGAAACGAAAACCTCAGCAATTAACATTAACATTTGTAATAAGCATTATATATTGTGCAGGTGTGACTTTATATTGCAATGTAAATTAATATACATGAGTTATGTAACGTGCGCTTTATAAAGATAAAATAGAAATAAAACTCCTAAACGTCAGATTTTTAAGTGGCGAAACTTATGTCTAAACAAAGTGGGACGATTTTGCATTTTTATATCGCCTAATCAGCCTCAAGCGTGTTACAAACGGCTTCATGGCCACTGAGTTATTGAACCAAATGGTTCCAGTAACAGCGAAGTCCTTACGACGAGTCCTTACCCCGGCTCTATCCGTGGGGATAGACACGGCCTGGCTGTGGAAGGGTTAAGAACCCTTTTTCTGCTCTGAATTACTTTTAGTTCCGTGTCAGATTTGTTCATAGAATCACAGAAACCCCACAGTGCAGAAAGAGGCCATATAGTCCATCGAATCTGCACCGACCACAATCTCACCCAGGCCCTACCCCTATATCCCTACATATTAACCCTCTAATCCCGCTAACCTACACTGGGTCCACAGGATCGCGACCGATTGACAGTCGATGATTAAACCCGGGATTAATGGCCCAGGACAGTGAGGAGAGAATGCAAACTGTGATTAATGGCTTCATGAACCCAACACTGGAAACGCAACCTGTAATTCTCCTGCTGGTAAAACAACAGCTTGCATTTATATATTTTTAATATATTATATTTTAAATATAATTATATATATTTGCTTTTAACTTTTTTTAAATTTAAGTTTTATTGTCACAAGTAGACTTACATTAACACCGCAATGAAGTTGCTGTGAAAATCCACTAGTCTCCACAGTCCAGCGCCTGTTCGGGTACATTGAGGAAGAATTTAACATGTCCGATGCACCTAACCAGCACATCTTTCAGACTGGGAGGAAACTGGAACACCTGAGGAAATCTACACAAACACAGGGAGGATGTGCAAACTCCATACTGACAGTGACCCAAGCCAGAAATCAAACCCAGGTTCTGGCACTGTGAGGCAGCACTGATAACCACTGTGCCACCCAAGAAAAGATCCTAAAATGCTTAACTAACATCAAAATCAAGTAGATTAATGGCAGGACAAAAATGAGATATTAAGATGGTGAATCAGGCTAATTGAAGTGTGTTTAAGGAGAGAGGAAAAGAGAGGTTATTTTCTGGATTTGGATCTAGGTAGCCATTGATAGAAGAAAGTTGGGGATATGCAAGAGGGGGAGATGCTCAGCGGGCATTCGGCCTCTGATCTTCAGGTAAGCATCTTCCAAGACGACCCTCACGACACACGACAAATAGAGTCGCTGAGCAGAGACTGATAGCCAAGTTCCGTACACATGAGGATGGCCTCAACCAGATCTTAGGTTCATGTCACACTACCTGTCACCCCACGACTTGCCTGGGCTTGCAAAATCTCACTAGCTGTCCTGGCTGGAGACAATACACATCTCTTTAACCTGTGCTTAACCCTCTCTCCAATCACATTGTCTGTACCTTTAAGACTTGATTACCTGTGAAGACTTGCATTCCAACCATTATTTTGTAAATTGAGTTTGTGTCTTTATATGCCATGTTTGTGAACAGAACTCCCACTCACCTGATGAAGGGGCAGTCCTCCGAAAGCTTGTGGCTTGGGCTACCAAATAAACCTGTGAGACTTTAACATGATATTATGAGACTTCTTACAGTGATATACAAGAGGCCAGAGTCAAAGAAAGAGAGATTTCAGAAAGAGTGGCAGAGTTGGAGCAGGTAATGGTCATAGGGAGTATTGCAGGAGAGGTGAGGGCTGGAGGATGGGCCACTTTCCACTGTAGGGTGATTACTGCAGGACACTCAGTCCTTGCCAGCAGAGGGATCTCAGCAGGAGAATGTGAGGCAGGGGGATACTTAGAACAGGAGCTGAAGTCCTGAAGAAACTGGGAATGGAGCCTAAGCCCTGAGTGCGAGTTGGAGGAGAAGGATGCACAAGAGACCCTGTGAAGTGGGGGAAAGAACATGACTGCTGCCAGAAAATGAGGTGGCAGGTCAAGCATGGTGAGTTACTACGTTAACAAGCCAAGGCCCCAAATGGGACAGAAAGCTGGAGCATCAGCAGTGAATATTCAGTGTAAATTGTTTCACTGAGTTAAACTTCCCTTGAAGCTTTATATAGTTTTGATGCTGGTGGAATAAAATAACCTTGTCTTTTTAATTCATGCAGTCCATATGCTTAAATCCCGCATTTAATATTGGTGTCAGCAGTAGGATTCCACACCACACACATTATTTCATGGTGGACAAGGTGGAATGGAGCATGGCTGAGATGGTGCAGATGGTGAAAGAGCTGAAACTATTGTTGTCCATAGGGGAGGTCAAAGCTGCTCCAGCACTGTTGGAGACTTGGGCATCAGCAGAGGAAACTGAACCTTCTGGCCAAAACCAGGCAGAGACTCCCTAGATGCATTCTCTTGACTTTGCAAAGGAAGAACACAATATCCCTGTCAATGGGTAGGAAACGGTACAGATTGGGGGAAGACTAGAACCACCCAAAGGGCTAGCAGTCAAAGACTGGATCAAGGATGTGCAGTTGCTCAAGGCATCCAACAGGCTTGATGACAGTGAGCAGGTGGTGTTTGAGATGGAACATCTGTGTGGCAAACTCCATCAGGAAATACTGGGAAGAGGTGCAGGTTTTCAAAGAAGTACGCAGCAAATCATTGAAGTCCACAAGTGGAATTTTGGGGACAGTAGCAATCCGCTGCAGCTGCTGCAGATGCATTATGTATACAGGTAAATTGAGGGAGCTGGTGAGGTTGTTTGATCGCATTGCTGTCCTTTTTGCATCCCACAAATCGACACGGAAGGCCCAGTTGAACATCAGCCACAAGCTGAAGTATGAGGGTTGTAACTAGCCAGATAAATTTCAAATAGCTTTATAGTGAGAAACTGCCATTATTCTCCTTTGTGACGCGCAGAACCACATCATCAGGATCTTGAGGAAAAATGGGATTAAAACCAGGAAAAAGGCCAGCACTAGAGAGGTGACTGTTGGTTCAGATGGGATATAGACCTTCTGCTGAGGAGGCAAGCGAAAGATACTGCGGCACAACAAGGCAAATTTCAGTCCTTCCTATCCTACCTCCATAACAAGCTTTATGGTTAATCCCACCCAAGGGATCATCCAAAGTGTTGCTGGAATTATAACGGGGCAGGACACATCAAATGAGATTGCCTCAACAACCACATCTGCCATGGATGTCAGGCATGAAAATCCCTTGCAATGAAATGGCTGTTTCCCAGCAAACATTAAACTACTTGGCCCGTCCACTGAGAGCAGACATTAAACTACTTGTCCCTTGATAACAGGGGACTGGCTAGGGTAAATGCCTGGGGTTATGGGGATAGGGCCTGGATGGGATTGTGATTGGTGCAAACCCAGTGGGCCGAATGGCCGCCTCTGCAACGTAGGATTCTATGATCCTATGAGAGAAGAGTCTTTGAAACTGTGAATACTTATGCCAGTCAATGAGATGAATTTGCAGAATTATTTCAGACTAGAGATCGAGTTGCTAGCTTTGAGGTGGGCTATTTCCTAGAAGTTCAGAGATATTCTGTTACAAAGTTTGAAGTATCTTCAGACAGCAACCCACTTAGCTGCTTTCAAATCACTGCCAAGCTTGGAGCAACAGACCGTTGGCCTACCAGTCTTTCTCAGTTCCAATTCCAAATCAAGCACAGGTCAGGCAAAAGTAATACAACTGCTGATGCCCTTGGTCAGAAAACTGACCACTGGAATGACCCACCCCTGCCTGGTTAGAGGAGGTTGTGGCTGATGCTGTTCATTAAACCAAAGGCCACTTTCTGACCCTGACTCCTCATGATGTTTGGACTAGGATTCAGCAGCGTGTCACCGATGTACTACTAAGGGCGTGGTAGCACAGTGGTTAGCATTGCTGCTTCACAGCTCCAGGGTTCGATTCCTGGCTTGGATCCCTGTTTGTGTGGAGTTTGCACATTCTCCAGTGTGTCTGCATGGGTTTCCTCTGGGTTCTCTGGTTTCCTCCCACAGTCCAAAGATGTGCGGGTTAAGTTGATTGGCCATGCTAAAATTGCCCTTAGTGTCCTGAGATGCATAGGTTGGAGGGATTAGTGGGTAAATATGTAGGGATATGAGGGTAGGGCCTGGCTGGGATTGTGGTCGATGCAGACTCATTGGGCTTAATGGCCTCTTTATGTACTGTAGGGATTCTCTGATTCTATTCAATGATTCTAAGTGAGAGCCAAACCAGGCTCAACCACATGTGGCTTTTTGTCATCCATCTCAAAAGAGGATTTCGGGCAGCTTCAGCACTATTGGGTAGCCCAACCCAGCACCATCTGATTAGGGAAGCCATACAGGCATGGAAACTATTGAGATGCTGGACAAGGATCAAGGAAGAGGATGGGGTCCTCTCCTCATTGGTTCATGACAACAGAAGCCTGGCAGTCAACTAGTGGTAGCGGTTCATGTTTAGTCAGGATACATGGCATTGGAAAAGAGAATGACAACTGTGTCTCTACCAGCTCCCCGACAGCAGAGGTCTTCAGCCTGGGAGGATATTGGGTATGGGGATCCAGCCAGCCTGGGTCTTCTCACAGGAATGGAAGTCCTGAAGAAGTTGAGGGCTGAGCCTCAGCTGAAGTATGGATTGAAGAAAGGTCAAGCCTGAGATCAGAGTGCAGGTTGGATGAGATGGAGGTATTAGAGCGCTTATGAAAAGGGAGAAAGCAAGAACTGAGCAGCAGAACAAACCTGATGAGTCACTGTGAATTGGAGCCAAGCCCAACAGAAGGGAAATCTGGAGCATCAGTGGTGAATATTCTCCGTAAGTACTTCAGCTTGTGACATAATCCTTGGAAGTATTTAAGCACAATGAGACTTTGACATTTGGGAGGTGTTAATGCACTTGGACTCATATTGGTCAATATCCAAGGGGCTGGAGGGTGAATGGGACCAGGTGGCAGCAGAATTTTGGTCTTGTCAAACTGCATGGTCGGTAGAATACAGGAGGCCAGCCAGGAAAACATTGGAGTAATCAAGCCTGGAGCTAACAATAGCATGAATAAGGGTTTCAGCAGTAGATAGGCTGAGGCTGGAGTAGAGATGGGTGATATACCAGGGGTGCAAGTAGACAAGTTTGCAAACAGTCTAGTTCAGTCTCAATGGAGAGCCAGTTGAGGGCCAGACTTTGTGGTGAGGAAACAGTATGGTGAGCCTAGTAGCAGTGGCATGGTATTTGAGGGTTGACACAGGCGTAATATCCAAATGCCAATTCCCTGTTTGTGTTCCTGTTTTGACAATTGAATAACATAGAAACTATTTATTTCAGACTTTTTTCTTATCAATTCCTTGTCAAAACATCTGACAGCATACCAAGAACAATGAATTGTTTGAGATGCAGTCACCTGTTATGCCTTGGACACAGCTGTCATTTTGTACACAATGTTAGTCTCACTGGCGCCTGTAGGGTGGTCAGTTAATCTATTTGTTTGATGGCTTTGGTTGAGATAAGAATGCTGTACCAGACATCAGGAGGTCTTCCTACTTGTGGGATCTTTTACCTCACCTAGATAAGCAGATTGGGGGCTGACGAAGGATTCCATACTTCTATATTCTTGGATCACAAAATAATAATGGATGAGGACGCTATTTGGCCCATCTTAATTCACTCATCCAGAGAAATCCCAACATCCCTTCCCTTCTGTTTCTACAAAGGTTCCAGGGTTTTGACCCTTCTATTTAGGGGATTTCATTTCTTTAAAAAGGGCAGCTGAAAGAGACTTTAGGGGTTAGGAACATAAATTTTCAGAACTGGGAGAACAATTAAAGCTGTTAAAATGCAATATTGAATTCTGGACCTTATAAATAGAGACAAGAAGTATAAAACAATAGGGGCAAATTTGAATCTGTATTGATCAAGCTGCTGCAGGAATATTATCTAGTTTTGGAACCCTTGTTAAGAAAGGATGTCAGTGCCATGGAGAATATGCAGAAGCAATTCACTAAAATGATCCCCAGGAATGAGGAGATATATTTGAGTTATGTTCACTTGGAGCAGAGAAGGTTGAAAAAGAACTTGCATTTGTATAGCACCTTACCCACGGTGTTTAATAGGGCACTTGCGCATCCAGTGTTATGATGTGGGAATTTATGCCAAGACTCCAGATGTTTGGAGATTTTGACTTATTTTTGAGAAGCTAAATTAGAAACCAAGTGAGTTGATAATCAGGTGACAGCTTGAAATGATCATGTAAATGAAGGAAAGAGACAGCAGTCAGAGAAATGTATTTATGTAGCAGTTTATTGGAACCTGGAATATCTGATTGATGGTAGACCCAGGGGTGTCTGTTTAAAAGTCTAGAGCAAGGTGGGTCACTATTTAAAAAGGGTTTGTCCATTTAAAATGGAGATGAGGTAAAATGTTTTAATTCAGAGGGTCTTTGGAACTGTCTTCCTGAATAGGGTGTGGAAGCAGGGTCTTTGAATATTTTTAAGACAGGGATGGATAGTTTCTTGATAAGCAAAGGGATGAAAAGTTACTGGGGTAGATGCAGTGTAGATTTGAGTATACTTTCAAATCCACCATGATCTTATGAAATAGCAGGGCAGGCTCGAGGGGATGAATGCTCCTTGTTCCTAGGTGGCAGGATCAAAATTTGTAATCGCTGCTGAAAGTGAGTCAATATTTTGAAAAATACAATTTAGAGATATCTGGGAAAAGGGTAGAGGATTTATACTAATTGGATTATTCTAAGGGCTGATACAGCTGTGATGAGCCAAATGGCCTCTTCCTGTGGTGTGAAATTCTGTAATTCTAGATCACTGTCATCTTCCCCTCCAAAGGCTGTGAATTTTATGAATTCAACATTAGTCTTTATAGAGGACCCTGTGACATGTCCCGAAGTGTGAAGAGCTGAATAACTCCCCTTGTTTCTATGATTGTAAGGCTGCTGAATGGCCTCTTGCTGTTCCCATGCAAGGGGTTTCTCCACATGGTGGCGTGGTGGCACAGTGGTGAGCACTGCTGCCTCACAATGCCAGGGATCCAAGCCTTGACTGTGTGGAGTTTGCAAGTTCTACCCCTTTCTGCGTGGGTTTCCTCCGGTGCTCCAGTTTCCTCTCACACTCCAAGATATGTGGGTTAGGTCGACTGGCTATGCTAAATTGACCCATAGCGTCAGGAGTATTAGGAGGATAAATATATGGGGATAGGGCCTGGGTGGGATTATTGTCGGTGCA
Organism: Carcharhinus amblyrhynchos; assembly: GCF_965287045.1. Taxonomy (NCBI): domain Eukaryota; kingdom Metazoa; phylum Chordata; class Chondrichthyes; order Carcharhiniformes; family Carcharhinidae; genus Carcharhinus; species Carcharhinus amblyrhynchos. The sequence goes on along the minus strand of NW_027649918.1, from coordinate 197,853 downwards.
GGTTTGATGGGCCAAATGGCCTCCTCCTGCACTGTAGGAATTCTTTGATCTTCAATTAGTAACACAATCAATGACGGTGTATTATGCCACGCAAAGCACCATGCAAAGCAGTAAAGTCCAAGTTCTCCCCTAATTTGTACTGAGTTAACATTCATCAGTCTTGGCCCTGACTCAACTTCATCTTTGGGTGAATTAAACAGAATCCTCGCTGTCTGCAGTGATTCCTGCTGGTGTATATGGTTATCGTATGGAGAAAAGGATTGATTTATTGATGGCCATCCAGCAACACTCAGTGCCTACATGGGCAGCATCGACTGACTACCCAGAAGCCTGATCCTGAGGAAGAGGCAGTCAGTTCAGTATGGGACAGGCTGCAATCACTGAGACCTGAATGGGAGCCACACATTCTCTCAAATATGGGCTGGTGACAGAAGGAGCTGATGGGCCATTGTTGTAACATCTTGGTGATGTGGGAAGAGTGAATTACTAAGTATGCAGATAGCAGTTCATCACTGAGTTCAGCTCTAGACAGAGTGTAACCTCAGCAATGTGCTGAATAAGGGAATTTTTAAAGATTATTAACTTATTAAAGTTTATCCTAGCTTGCACTTAATAACAATTTACTATTTAGAGTTAAGTTTCTTTCAGACTTAGTCAGGGACTTTCAAGCTCCCCACTGGAAAGACAGCTGCAGTTAGTTGGGTATCTGGTTGGAACTGTTTTGTCCAGACAGCAGTGGTAACTCATCTCGAGAATTTCAGCTGCTATAAATACAGGTGGTCTTGCTAAGTGCACAAAGGTAGTAACTACTCACTAGAGAAAAAGTAATGGGAATACTGCAAACTGTCCTGGGCTTGATGACATAGATTCTGGGGCCTTAAAAGAAGTAGCTGGTTGTGATTTTCCAAAATTCCATAAATTTGGAAAGGTTTCAGTGGATTGGGAAAATTAACACCTCCATTTAAGAAAGGAGACAGACAGAAAGCAGGAATCTAGGCTTAACATCTGTCATTGGGAAAATGCTAGAGTCCATTATTAAAGAAGTAGTACCAAGACATTGAGACACCAGTTTGTAAAAAGTAAATCATGTTTATTTATTAGAGTTTTTTGAGGATGTAATAAACCAAGTGGATGAAGGGAAACCAGTTAATGGATTTGGATTTTCAAAAGGCATTTGAGAAGATGCCACACAAAAGGTTACTATACACATGCTACATAAGACCATATGGTGTTGGGAATGAAACATTAGCATGGATAACTAACTAGTTAACCAGTTTCCTGGTTAACTAACAGGAACATAAGAACATAAGAAATAGGAGCAGGAGTAGGCCATCCAGCCCTTCGAGCCTGCCCCACCATTCAATAAGATCATGGCTGATCTGTCACTGCTCAGTTCCACTTTCCCGCTCTCTCCCCATAACCCTTAATCCCCTCTCCTATCAAAAACCCATCAACCCGCGTCTTAAAAATATTTAGCAAGGCAGCCTCCACCACTTCAACGGGCAGAGAATTCCAGAGATTCACCACCCTTTGAGTGAAGAAGTTCCTCCTCAACTCCGTTCTAAACCGCCCCCCTTTTATCTTGAGGCTGTGCCCCCTAGTCCTACTGTCTTTTTTGAGCGGGAAGAGTCTTTCCACCTCTATCCTATCCATCCCATTCATCATCTTATACGTCTCAATGAGAAAAAAGGAAACAGAGAGTTGGGATAAATGGGTCATTTCCAGGTTGGCAAAGTGCAGCTAGTGGAGTGGAACAGGGACTAGTGCTGGGGCCTCAACTATTTATAATCTGCATTCAATGGCTTGAATGAAAGGAGTGGCTATATTGTAGCCACATCTGTTGATGAGATGAAGGTAGGTAAGAAAGCCAGTTGTGAGGATACAAAGCATCTACAAAGGAATATAGATAGGTTAAGTGAGGGGGAGGTTAAGTGGGCAAAAAATTGGCAGACAGGGTATAATGTGGGAAAATGTGAGGTTGTCCCCTTTGGTGAGAAAATTAGAGTATTATTTAAATGGAGAAAGACTACAGAATACTGTGGTAAAGATGGACCTAGGTGTCCTTGTACATGAACCACAAGAAGTCAGCATACAGGTACAGCAAGTAATTAAGGCAAGCAGAATGTTCTTGTAAGGGAGATGAAAGTAGATAAGTACAGGGTTTTGGAGAGACCACACCAAGAGTACCATGGGCAGCTTTGGTCAAAGGAGGAATATACTTGCATTGGAGGCAGTTCAGAGGAAATTCTCTTAAGCGATTCTCGGGATGAAGAGATTGGTTGTCATATGAGGAAAGGCTAAACTAAATTCATTGGCGAGTAAAACAATTAGAAGTGAATTTACTGAAACATAAGATTCTGAAGGGACTTGACTGGGTAGATATTGAGATAATGTTTCTCCTTGTAGGGGAATCTAGAACTAAGGGCAAAGTTTCAAAATAAGGGGTCTCCCCTTTAAGATGGGGATGAGAAGGAATTTTTCTTCTGAGATTGTTGGTGTTTGGAATTCTTTCCAAGTGAGGAATGGAAGCTAGGGCATTGAATATATTTAAGGTTGAGTTAGACAGAATTTTGATTGACAAGGGAGTTGAGGGTTATGGGGGGCAGACAGGAAAGTGGATTTAAGGCTACTTCAGATCAGCCATGATCTTACTGTTAGAGCAGGCTAGAAGGACCAAATGGCCTGCTTCTATTTCTTGTGTTCTTATGTACTGAGGAGGCTGGTAAGGCAGCTTCTCACGGTCACTAGCATTCAGGTGCTTCCCAGAGGCTAAATCAGAGTCGCTTTGGTAGCATTCCTTGGTGATTGTCAACAGTGATGGGACTGAGGGCAGCATCTTGCTCCCTTCCTTATCTGAATTTTGTATTATCTCATGTTAGCGTTGATGTAACTCTGGGGAACTGTGGACATGTTCCCACAGAGTAACTCTTCCCACCTCCACAACCCTTCCTCCACCTCACCATCCACGGAGGAAACCCAATAATCAAAATGTTTCTCCATTTTAAATGCATCTGTGCCACTGTGTCCTGAACTTGAATTGATTTAATCTAACACTAGCTGGACCATCGCTGATGCAATCAATTCAGTGCTTTGTTTATGCAGTGTCTAAAATAAAAGCAGGGAGGGGCAGGAATGAGTGCTGAAATTTGGCACTGGGTGGAGCTGAATGTTAGTCATTGGAGAGTAGATGGTGTGGGCATGTGCTGGTATCAGCAGGGGTTGGAGAGAGTTTGAGCATCAGCATCAGGCAGGGGCAAAACAAGGAGGTGACTGCTGGTAACAGGGATTTGAGGGTAAGTGCTAGTAACTGGGGATCTGAGAGGTGGGGTGAGAGCTGGAAGCTGAGGAGAGTGTGGTGAAAATGGGTGTTGTTATCTATGACTGAAGATAAGTACGGGTATCTGAGAATTCTGAGAAGGCAGGGAGACTGCCCCCTCAGTGACAGTCATTATCCGGGAGAGTGTTGGTACCTGAGCTATGAGTGAGGGGAGCAAAGATGAGTGCTGATAATAGAGTGGCAGTGGGAGGTGAGTGCTGTTAACTAAGAAAGTGTCGGTCAGGTAGGTGTTCGGGGGGAGGGGTGCAGGGTGCGAGAGAGGAGAGAAGTTGGGGGGGGGCGGTGGATGGTGGACGGCTGAGAGCTGGTGTCCAGCATCAGTTCCTATGTCAGAGAGGTAAGGTCGAATAGGAGTCATCTCAAAGTCCTGAGTTGTCTGGCAGAAGAGGCTATGTTGGAGAACATTGCTAAAGCTGTGTTTTTTGATTCAGCCCAAGGCAGGTCCTGTCAGCACAGTGATCACAGAGAGAGTTGATGTATCTGAGTCTGGGACTCGGTGAAGCGAAGGAATATCCTGAACATATAACACTGATGTCATTTGACAGACGGCTCAATAGCTCAGTGACATCACTGAGTGCGAGCGGCATGATATAAAAAGCTGTTTACAGCCAGTCACCATAAACATCCAGTCAGACCAAAGGCTGCGCAACACTCCACTCCATCAGGCAGGACTGATCATCTCACCAGGATCCAACTGCGTTGACGATAACGTGGAGTCTTCCTCTCCACAGACTGGGAACATTGGAATTGCATGCTGCTGTTGTTAGAATCAAGTACCATCCCTATGTCACTTTGGACATGATACTTCGGCTGAACAGATTAACTCCCAATTACTTCCGACTATTACAGGTTAGTAGAACTTCTGTAACTTAAGTAGGGAATGCACAGGAGAGAATGCGTGATTGCATGCAGTGACATTCACACAGCCCACACACAGTGGCCTTCACACAGTAACACGATGTGACAGCCACACAATAATGCATAGTAAAGCAACAAAAAGACTGGATGAGGGTACTGCAGTAGATATAAAATATTTGGCTTTTCAAAAGGCCTTCAGTAAGGTGCCATAGACGTACGTCAGCGATCAGAGCATGTGAAGTGAGGGGACTGGTAGCAGAAAGAAATGCAAACTGGCTACAAAGTGAAAACAAATGAGCTTAAGGTAAAAGGTGGGAAATGATGTTCCACAGGAATCTGTGCTGAAATCATCTTTTGTTCATCATTTCTAAGTACAATTTTAAAATTTGTGGATGACATCAAATTTGGAGGTACAGTTAACACTAAAACATGAATAAGCTTGCTGATATAACTGCCAAACAAGTTTCAATATAGATTGATGCGAGATGGTGCATTTTAGTGAGAAGAATATGGGGAGCACATACTCTTTGGAAGATACGGGTCTAAATGGGGTCGAGGAGCAAAGGGATCTAGGGGCACAGATTTAAGAATCATTAAAAATAGCAACTTCAGTTAACAGAGCCATTAAAAAAAACATGGTTTCATTTAATTAATTGAATTTGAATTCCCAACTTGCTGTTCTGGGATTTGAACTCATATCTCAGGATTTTTGTTCTCGCTCTAGGTCCTTGTATTTGAGTTGTATTAAAAATAGCAACTCCAGTTATCAGAGCCATTAAAAAAAAACATGATTTCATTTCTAAAGACATGGAATTGAAAAGCAGAGACCTAGCTTAAACATGCTACAGAACCTTAGCTGGACCACATCAAGTACATTTTCATGAAAGTGCTAAATAAAGTGCAAAAATTTTTTTACAAGAATGAGACCTGAACTGTGAGGTTAACAACCAGAAAAGATAAAACAGACTGCAGCTGTTTTCGCTAGAAAAGGGAAGGTTGAGGGCTGACCTAACAGAGTAGATGTAGAAAAGATGGTTCCACTTGCGGAGGATATCAAAACCTGGGATCATATATATATATACTTTTTGTATGATATATATGTATATTGGTCAATAAGAAATCCTCAAAGGAATTCTACTATTTTATCCAGAGAGTGAATAGAATGTGGAATTCCCTACCACAAAGATTAATTCGGGCAAAAGGCACATATTCAGTTAAGTGGAAATTAGATGAACATAAATAATACGTTACGTTGATATGAAATGAAGGAAGATGAATAAAGGATTATGTCATGAAGCATAAAACCAGCGAACACACAGACATTTGGGTTGAACAATCTGTTTCTATGCTATAGATTGTATGGAATATGCATTCAGAAACGCATCATGACATTAATATCTATTGACATTAATCTGCAGCCAGTAATGTGCAGTGATATCAGTTTGTACAAACAAAACTGTTTAGCTGATGAAGTTTTTCAGGGATATGAATTCTGTTTTTGCTTCATTTCAGTCCTTAATCTGGAGATTGGTTAGATTTTGCTGAGAATAAGCTTCAAATCCACTCTCACAGACAGGAGATTGTTTTCTGGGGCTTTAACCAGTGACTGACCTGGAATTTTTTTTAAACACATTTTTCCATAAAAACCTCTTTATCTAACATGGAGTCTGTAATCATTATCCAGGAGATACGCCAACAGTATGTGTTTGTGTGTATCTCATGACTCTTTCTCCTCCTCTCATTGTCTGTTTCTTTTGCCACCTATTTCACTTCTCCCTCTCTCATTCCTTTGGCCTTATATCTTATCATTCCTCTTTCACCTCCTCTTCCGTTTTATCACACTTCTCTTTCTCTCTCCTCTCCCTTCATTCCTTCCTATCTCTTTCTCCATCCTCCACTCCCTTCCTCTCCCCATTCCCCCATCTCTCTCTCCCTTCTGCCATTTTTCTGTCATTATTCCTGCATAAGCTGGGCTGTGGTTCTTGATAGCACCTCACTTCACATAAATCCTTATCCATGTGACCATCAATAGTGAGTGTTAGCAAATCAGTTCAGCAGGAGGGGCATCACAATTCTTGTCCTGCTCCTCATCCAGTCCTCACCTGATACCAAGGTGTACATCAATGGGTAACTGGCCCAACCTTCCCTAACCAGGAGTGCTGAGGTTAACTTTAACAACATAAATATTTCCCCTGTTGCAATCTTTTGATTCAGCGTGGACCTGGAATTGTGTCATTCAAGGAAGCCTTTTAGACCACCATGTCTGTGACTGTTTGCTGAAATATTCTTCACCTCTTCCCATATCATGAGCTTTCCTATTTCCCTGTACAAGTCACAAGCAAACTGTCAGGTCACTTCCTCTCAAAATTACAAGGGGAGCTTGCGGGAATGTGCTCACCTGAAGAATGGCCTCTTAGCTGGGCTATTGTCAAGGTTCCCAGTTTCCATGGCACTATCCCCAGCCAGGGTCCCAGTGCAGGAGGTCCCAGGTGAAGGGAGTGGAAATAAATCTGACTGGGGATGTGGCATTGACTTGGAGATGATGGGAGCGTTAATGGGGATGTGGGTGGGAACTGCTGACAAAGGGAGGGAACTGAAATTTTTTGTAAGATTCTTTGACCCATCCTAAAGTGGCAGCTGGATGTTTTTGTCCTTTCACTTCACAGATTCCGACTCTCAATGGATTAGAATCAGCGGCTGTTATATAAGAGACAGATTAAATATTAAAACCAACATCGCAATTGCCAAACTGCATCATTATTACTGGATCATGCGGTTTGATGCTTAACCCTTATGGTGCCGTGCTCAGCTCCACATTTGGTATGATTCACAGCAAAGCTCCTAGTGCACAGAGTCTACCCCCAGGCCGTTCCTGCAATCCTGAGTCAATATCAAGTCAAGAGACCATCATTCACAGCCAAATAAATAATGTTGAAGTGTAGTCACTGTTATAATACGTGAAAATATGGTATAATACAATCCTGCTTGTGCAAAGTAAAGAAGGTTGAGCCAGGTACACCAAACTACAGGCCCCAGACTCAAATTAATGCAATTCCTCCAACACACGAATTGCAACAGTTCAAGAAGGCAAGACACCACCACCTTCTCAAAGGTGGGTAACAAATGCTGGCCTAGCCAGAAAAGCCCACAGCCTATGAATGAATATATTTTTAAAAAAACACTGCAGACCAAATACATTCACTTGAGAATAATGGTGAGCAATCAGGCAGCTAACAGGAATGGAAACCTATTGAACATTCCTACAACTAGCAAGGCTGAGTGCACGATTGTGCTCTTTCCAGATGCTCAACATCATGGCAACTAGTGTCCAACCCACTGATACCATTCTGTGACAGAGCTCTGCTGGGCAACACTAAGGCTTGTCAGTTGTTCTCTGCCTAAGCTAGCTACTCGCTGAGCCAAGTTGTTGCAGTATGTTTCTGACACTGGCATTTGCCAAACAATATGGAGATTGCCCAGGATGATCCAACCACAAAAAGAAAACAGGGACAATCTAACGTGGCCCATTACCCACCCTTTCAGCCTCCATAACAACCATCAGTGAAGTGATGGAAAGAGTTGTCCATAACCTGCACTCTGAGGTAATGAGATAATTCAGTGGGAGGACAGGGGAGCTAGATCAGAAATGGATAACAAATAAGAACATAAGAAATAAGAGCAGGAATAGGCCATCTAGCCCCTCGAGCCTGCCCCGCCATTCAATAAGATCATGGCTGATCTGAAGTGGATCAGTTCCACTTTCCTGCCTGCTCCCCATAACCCTTAATTCCCTTGTCTGTCAGAAATCTATCTATCTGTGACTTATACATAGGTAGCCTCTACCACTTCAAAGGGCAGAGAATTCCAGAGATTCACCACCCTTTGAGTGAAGAAGTTCCTCCTCAACTCTGTTCTAAACTGCCCCCCCCCACCTTATTTTGAGGCTGTGTCCTCTAGTTCTGGTTTCCTTTCTAAGCGGAAAGAATCTCTCTACCTCTACCCTATCTAGCCCCTTCATTATCTTGTAAGTCTCTATAAATCAAACAGTGAACAAAGGAGAGATATTTAAATGTGAGATAGAAATTATAGGATAGTTATTATCTGACATCTATAAAATCATAGAATCCCTACAGTACAGAAGGAGGTTATTCTGCCCATCAAGTCTGTACCAACCATAATCTCACCCAAGCCCTATTCCTGTTATCCCACACATTTACTCTGACAATCCTACTGACACTGGGGTCAATTTTAACATGGCCAATCAACCTAACCCACAAATCTTTAGACTATGGGAGGAGACCAGAGCACTCGGAGGAGACCCACGCAGACACATGGAGAATGTGCAAATTCCACACAGACAGTGACCAAGGCAGGAATTGAACCTGGGTCTCTGGTGCTGTGAGGCAGCAGGGCTAACCACCGTGCCATCCAAGCTTTGCCAAATGCTGGGATTGATGGATAAATAGGACTGGGTGCTACAACAAATGTCATTTGATCAGAAGGGTAAGTGACACAGAAGAAAACAGAAGGAAACAAAAAGGTTAGGGAGTATGAAAAACTGATAATCAATAGAAGGGGAAATAAAGAGAGAAAAAGGAACCTTTTTGCACTCAAGAGGAAAGTAAGGCAGATGTTTACAAATCTCTCCTCTGGATGATGGAGAAGTTGATAGGGAAACCTCTCCACTATTATAGAATTATATAGAATTCCTACAATGCAGAAGAGGCTATTTAGCCCACTGAGTCTGCACTGACTCTCTAACAGAGAAGATTACCTAGGCCCTCTCCGCTAATCCCACACATATGCCATAGTTTATCTATCTAACCTAGACATCTTGGCACCTAAAAGGCAACTTAGCATCGCCAATCCATCGAACCTGCACATCTTTGGACTGTGGGAGGAAACCAGAGCACCCGGAGGAAACCCAAGCAGCCACATGGAGAATGTGAAAACCCCACACAGTCACCCGAGGCTGAAATTGAATCCCAGGCCCTGGAACTTTGAAGCAGCAGTTTTAACCACTGTGCCACCGTACCGCCCATGGTAATAGGGCAGTAGAAGTATCTGACAGATGTACAAGAAAGACATGATTAGAGAGAAGGGTTCGAGGTCAAAAGTTCAGCTGCCCAAAATATTGAAAGTGGTTTGTAGGATAGAGGCACCTATCACAATTATCTAAAGATTTTTGGAAATAGGAATTGTTGCCAAAGAATTGGTTGGCGGGGAATGTTCCCCTTTGATCTGGACAGGGAAAGAGATAAATGGGGAATTACATTTCATTTACTAGTGGTTTTCTGATTTGCACAGATGCAGCTTGCGGGTGAGGCCGTGGTCCAGAGTACTGACCGACTCATTAACTTCTCTGCACTACTCCTTGCTGTAGGGGGAATCGGCCTGTCCTCCTATAGCACTAGAAGAATGACCGAAGCGGCTGAAAGCTTTGCAATCATTGGAGCAGAGGCATCGGAGGAGAGGAATAAACTTCACCAAAATGGATAACGGAGAAATGGACAGATGATTCCCAACACTTAAAGTAGCCCCCTCTCTGCATTCTTTCTGAATAGACAAGCCATATTAAGAGTAGTAGTTGATAAAATGACCACTGACACAGATGTTGCTTGTACTTCTTCCTGAATGGGGTCAATGGGACAGTGAGGATCTTTGTTACTGCCATAAGCAATCTCTTCATCTACCACTATTTCTTCTCACTGGGACAGAACAGATAGAAATTCGGATTAAGGTCCAGCCTTAAGATGTCTCTGATATTAAGCAGCAAATTACACGTGGAACAACTTAACAACGTTAAGACTGAAAATACGATCATTGTACATTCAAGTGCTCTGTCATAACCCAAGCTCCTGCAGATCTCTGTACCCTATCACTCCTAACCATAGGTCTTTCCCCCGATTGCTCAGGGGTTGGAGCATTGGGATAGCGATTGGTTATTTGGACACCCTTCTTTCAGTGCAATGTCCTTGCTGGGTATATTTTTAATATTTAGGAATGGTTCAGGAATTAAATATAAATGTGTGGAAAATGGATCTCTTATCAGTGGGGTCATCAATCCACCTGAAATATTCTGGAGTCTCCAAGTTACATGGGGAACAATTTAAAGGTTAATTTCCTGGATGCCATACAAATCTAAGGGAGAAGAGTCACCACGGCATTAAAAAAAAGCTTTCATTTTCTTTGAAGATCTTTGTTTATTGGTTATAAAAAATATCAGATGAAGAAAAATGCTATTTGTTTGGGTGGGGTGCTAGGAGGTGGGCAGTCATGTGATGAATGCTTGCACCCAGACTTCGCAGCCCTGGTTATCAGACAAATGAACTACCTAAGACCAGCTGTCCCTTCAGACTAGGCTAGAGTGAGAGAACCTGTCAAATGCTCCATGACTGATTAACCCTGTTTATGTCACAGCTTGAATTTGTGTTTGTTTGCCTCGCAGTTTGGGAAGGTCTGCAAGCAGTTTACACAAGGAGACAAACAATATGTATCATCAGTAGATGGTACGCACAGCACATAGGGAGCTGGTGCAAATGCCCCCTGTGCCCTTTCACTTTGCACAGATGGGCTTCCTGTTTGGGATATCCTTCACTACCTTGCTGCTGCCCATTGTCAGGTGTGCCCTGTTGCTGTCTGGTGGCAGAGGTCCCAGTGGAGATTCCTCTGTAGAGGAGTCCTTCCTTTTAACATTGGGGATCTGGGGTGGAGAGTGTTACATGCAGCACTCTCATACAACTGTGCAGCGGTTCATAGACTCCCAACATACCTGCCCCTTTTGTGGCCTTTTGGAGTCCATGGATCATGAGGATGTAGATTGCCTTAGATGGTACCCCCTTTTATTTATTTTGTTTTCTTACTGTATTGTTTGCACTTCAGCCCTACACTCCTGATCTTTGGGCACCCAGTGAGGAGAGAGGTGGAAAGGAGGAGGACCTCCTCGTGAACCTGCCCCTAGACCTAGTCAAACTTGCCATTAATAGACCCGGGCTACATGTGACTGAGGGAGCCAAAGAACAAAGAAAATTACAGCACACAAACAGGCCCTTTGGCTCTTCAAACCTGCAGTGACCATACTGCCCAACTGAACTAAAACCCCCCCACCCTTCCAGGGACCATATCCCTCTATTCCCCTCCTGTTCATGCATTTGACAAGACGCCCCTTAAAAGTCATTATCGTATCTGCTTTCACTACTTTCCCTGGCAGTGAATTCCAGACACAGGGTTGTCTGACCTGACTATCTGCCCCTCTACCGCAGATGCATTTGCGGCTGGGTGTCCCTGGAGAGGGAGCATGAGGTGTCCACTGGCACCATCAAGGCCTTCTGTGTCTGTTGGGCACCACAGGGACTGGGAAGTATTATCAACTCTCTTAATGACCTTCTGGTTTGATGCTTTAAGTTTCATTTGTGATTTGTTTTTTCCACAGGCAGTTCCCCTTTAAGGGGCTGTCCCTTTTATTTTGTCCCTCAGTTTATTTAATTTCGTTTATTTGGTTTACTCAAAAGAGTTGGGAGCTGGTGTCCATGATTGGAAATTTAAGAGCAAGCTGTAGCTGCTGTATACAGCATCTGCGCCAGTGAGTGATGCCAGTGAGCACCCCAGACTGGCAAATGGAAGTCAACTGAACACTACTGCCCCGACTGGCTAATAAGGTTAGCAAAACTGAGAAGGAAAATATTTGCCAAATTTCATGGGTTAACTTTAAAGAGCAGCTCTGGAAGACAAAGAACATTTGTTTCCTACTAGCAGCTGTATGTTGCGAGACAAATTATCTTATTACCATGGTGCTTTCATACCTGAATAAAAATGCCATAGTGTTGAAATGGAACGGTGATTTGAATGTTGGAACTAAACAAGGTAATTCACTCTTACCGTCCAGCTCATCCTATCACCCAGCTCCAGACCTAAAAATGAATAGAAAAATCAGACTTTTTGGTTTCAAGATTTTCGCAGAGTAAACATAACAAATCTGATCTAATTAATCTTAATGACGCTCGGATCAGGAGTGTTTGTAAATTCTGTCTTTAGACATGCCCCATTCCCTCATAGCCGCTGTTGTGTTATTTATTTGGTTTGACAGGTTCTCAGAGTTAATATCTACATGAGATTGTGGGCAACTGTTTGGACAACTTCCAGTGACACTAAAATGCAAGTTATGTAACAGCTGATCTTATTGGCTTTGTCGCTTTGTCTTTATATAAGTACAGGCCGCTGGCCTGGAGCTGCCCTACATACGCTTCACAGAACATTGTGTTTCAAACCAACCCAACCAGATGTGACAGTGGGAATGTGCCTGAGGGAGAACATTCATAAAAGACAGTTGACTCAGGGCTCAACTGCAGCACAGGCTTTCTCATCGAGGCTCGCATGCAAACCTGGGCACTGCCTCCCTTAGTCAGGAACACTTTGTTTATTGTCTGAATTACCAATATATTTCTCAACATGTACAAAAAATCTTGGCAGAGCTACACATTCCTCCTGGGCTACTGAAACAGGAATTTGGTTTGCAATCTTTCACTGACTGTAAGCCTTGCTCTGCTGAAATCATTGTGCAGTTTTCAATGGAGCCTAGGCCCCACTCCCTTAGACTGATTTGATTTGATTTATTATTGTCACATGTATTGGTACACAGTGCAAAGTATTGTTTTCTACACGCTATACCAACAAAACATACTGCTCATACAGAACATAGGGGAGAAGGAAAGGAGAGGGTGCAGTATGCAGTGTTACAGTCACACATAAGGGGGCTGATTCTCCCATCCTGCTGTACTAATATTTTAGCATGGTGGGCCGGGGGAATCACATGTCGACCGATTTGCAGGGTTCCTGCAAGCATTCATGCCGCAATTGTGCCTCCCAGGCCCAGATTTCCAGTGGCATCTCCACACTGCTGGGAGGCAAGGCTAATACTTAAATATCCTTTAAAATACAATTGTAATTAGTGGGCCCAGAACTGAATTCCCTGGGCCCGTTGGGATCTTCCACCCACCAGGAGGATTTCACTGCAGCAGTGTTCAGAACAGCTCCCCACTTTCAAGGAACTAGCAGAACGATCCCACTGGAGTGAAGGGGGGGCAATCGGGGTCCCCCAGGAGGTCAGTGAGGGGGAGTAGTGCCCTCTGGCACTGCCCAAGGGGCAAAGGGCCCATGCCCAGGAGGCACCTTAGTACTGCCCACTGGGGTACTGCCAAAGGGGTGTGGCCTATGGGGCAGTCCGTGGGGGGCCCCACTCCCCCCCCCCCCCCCCCCCCACCACGCTGCATAGGGATCATCTGGAGCTGGAGGGAGACAGCAATCGGGGCAGCCTGGAGGGAGGGAGCAGTGGTCTGTCAGGGAATCTGCCTCCTGGGAGGAGTCTGCTTCCTGGGGGTTGTCTGCCTGGGGATGGTTGGGCTGGAGATCGGGGCACTCCAGGACAGGAGAGAGGGTTGGAGCTGGCCCAGAATTGGTCATGGGGGCAGCGATCGAGCTGGCAGAAAACTGCATGTGCCCGGAACTACCGGGGACACCCCCCCCCCCAAACTTTTAATGATATTTCTGATTGTGACCTTTGCATTGCACAGAGCGTGGGAGATTCTTGTCTGAAGTTGCACTGAAAGAAAACTGTGATTTACACTAGTTTTCTTGTGAATTCAACATTTAGAACTTTTTTGGGAGAATCACAGCCAAGATATAGAGAAAGATCAGCTTAATATATGGTAGGTCCACTCAAAACGCTGATGGCAGCAGTGAAAAGGCTGTTCTTGAGTCAGTTGGTGTGTGATCTCAGACTTTTGTATCTTTTTTGTGATGGAAGAACCTAAAAAACAGTTCATCTATGGTGCGTGGGGTCCTTGACTATGCTGGCTGCTTTTCTGAGGCAGCAGGAAGTGTAGATGGATGGAAGAATGGTACGTGTGATGGACTGGGCTATGTTCACAACTGTTTGTAGTTTCTTGTGGTCTTGGTCAGAGCAGGAACTATAGCAAGCTGTGTACAACCAGAAAGGACGCTTTCTATGATGCATCTGTAAAAGTTGGTGAGATTCCGAAATGAAATTTTGCAGGTTCCACCTGTTAGACATACCTCAGCCATGTGTTCCAGAGTCAATTAGACAGATTTAGAGTGATTCAGCAAGACAGATTCAGATTCCTACAAGATGCTGTCTTGAGTTGGACGGGATTGAATGGTGGATGGCTGAGGTCATCTGCAGCCTTAGCATCTTGCAGAAGGAGCTATTTCAGGGACCAGCTCCAGGGGTCCCAGACTTGTGATAACAAGGTGTTGGAAGCTCCTTCATGTGGCGGGATTGATGCAAACTAAATGAATAAATCTGGGGAGAGACGGTGATATTTGTGTCATCTTGCAATTCCCTGTGCATGGCACTGGCTATGTAGGTATAGGTACTGAAAGTGTGATGTTCAGGCAAATCCCCAGGATCACCAGTAAGTGCCACCTGGGAGCCATCAATGTCTTTAGTAGTTGTTATTGGTGTCTTGATATCACAGAGATCTCCTACAATATCACAGGATAATGGACTCCTATTTATTCATCATATTAATTATAGTCCACACAACTTCCACATGAGATTACTGATTATGATGGATGACATACCCTAGTGGTTTAAGTGCTAGATCCATAATCTAGTGTTGTGAGTTCAAATCCCATAATGGGAAATTAGATTTATTAAATCTGAGACTTGGCACTAAATTAATTAAACCTTGGTATCAATATTCCTCAAGGAAGGAATTGGTCCACATTTGCCCAAACATTCAGTTGTATCTTTGGATAGAAGAAGAACAAAATAGTTCATGGTGCTGTTCCACAGACCGCTCACCTCAAAGTACCTGACGAATCCAAGCTTGCAGCTAATATGGATTGAAATATGTGCTTTATTGGTAAACAACTTCTCTTGGGTACCGACTGAATCAGGAACCCTGGCATGTTGTAAACAAATAAGCTGGAATTTTCTGGCCGTTCTCATGGGCAGGATCTCCTGGTCTTGCTGATGATGCACCCCCACCATGGATTTCCCAGTGGGAGAGGTTGGATAGAATTGGAAAGCCAGTTGACAGCCACTGGCCAATGATGGGCTGTCTACATCGCTGTGAAGCATGCCACAGAGGGCGTGTGAAAAATCCTGCCCTTTGATGTAGGATTTTTAAAAAATTTATTCATGGGACATGGGTGTTGTTGGATGGCCAGAATTTATTACCCATCTCTAGTTGCCCTTGAACTTAGTGGCTTGATAGGTCATTTCAAAGGTCAGCTGAGAGTCAACCACATTGCTGTAACATGAAGGCCAGAGCAGGTAAGGACAGCAGATTTCCTTCCCTAAAATACATTAGTGAACCAGACAGGTTTTCCAACAACTGACAGTAGTCAATTGGTCATGGTGTTCAGTAGATTCCTAATTCCAGATATTTTTTATTGAATTCAAATTCCACCATCTGCTGTGGCAGGATTCATAAGAACTAGGAGCAGGAGTAAGTCATCTGGCCCCTCAAGCCTGTTCTACCATTCAAATAAGATCATGGTTGATCTTTTTGTGGACTCAGTTCCACTTCCCCGACTGCTCACTATAACTCTTAATTTCTTTACTGTTCAAAAATTTATCTATTCTTGCCTTAAAAGCATTCAATGAGGCAGCCTCAACTGCTTCGCTGGGCAGGGAATTCCACAAATTTACAACCCTTTGTGCAAAGAAGTTCCTCCTCAAGCCAGTTCCCCAGATCATTAGCTGAGTTTCTGGATTAAAAGTCTAGTGATAATACCACAAGGCCATCGCTTCCCCTAATGATGAATAATAAGTTTTCAAGGTGTGTGCTGCCTCAGTGGGAAAGTTGTCTATCAGGTTTGTCGTGTGAAGCAGAATTGCCTCAGGCTCAAAAGAGGCTTAGAATAGGGGTAATTAAAGTTCCATGAAAATAATTTAAAAAGGTTAATGGAACATTGGCCTTTATATCTAGGCAAATCAAACACAAGAGGGTAGAAGCCATGCTTCAGCTATATGATGCCCAGACTAGACCTCAACTGGAGTAGTATGATCAATTCTGGGCACCACAGCCATCTCACTCTTCTAGACTCCAGAGAATAAAAACCCAGTCAATTTATTCTTTCCTCACTGAACAATCCTTTCATCTCAGCAATTAATTTGGTGAACCTTTGTTGCACTCCCTCAATGGTAAATATATCTTTTCTTTGGTAAGGAGACCAAAACTGCAAACAAAACCCCAGGTACAGCCCCACCAAAGCTCTATATAATTGCAGTAAGACATATTTACTTAAATCCTCACCACTTAAGGAATACTATCAGAGCAATCTTACCGGTTGACTGGTGCGGCAAGCCGGTAAGATTGCGAGTAAGACAAAAAACCGATTCATGCCTGGTTTCTCACCTCTTCGTGATCTTACCGGCCCCTGAATTCCAGCTTAATTTAATATTTAAATCTTTACATTTAAACCTTATTATTAGTGAGCCCAGGCCGGAATCATCTGGGCTCACTTGTCTTAATGACTTCTCACCAGCGAGGATCACATATGGTCCTCAACAACAGGGACTGACATGCTGGCCTCGCCAGTTGGGCCAGAGGCCATTTAGGGCCTCAGGTGATCGGACACAGGAGGGGCAGTGCCCACTGGGCCCCTGGCACTGGTCACTGGGAACTGGGCAGTGCCAAGGGGCAAGGCCATGATAGGGGCAGAGTCTGAGGGGAGGGGTGGGGCTATGACGGGACAGGGCCTAAGGGGAAACAGGCCAATGGGGGAGCAGCACACTCTGCAATCAGCCGGGGTGGGGGACAGCTGCATACTCTGCAACCGGGATCCGCTGGGGCAGTGATCGACTGGGCCAGGGGTGGTGGGGGCGACTGACAGGGACGGTGATCAGCTGTGGGTGGGGGCTATCGGGCGATATCCAAGCGAGTGTGGGGGTGATCAGCTGGAGAGGCCAGCAATCAGGAGGCCAATTCCAGAGGTGTGGGGTACTGACAGATCTCTGTTCTGTTGCACGGAACAGAGAGCTGTGCATGTGCAATAGACCCTCTAGTGTGAGCAGCTGGCCTTCCAGCAAGAATAGACTCTGTCCACTCCCCCTACTGGCATGAATCACACAGTGCAAAAAAAGGAAAAGGTGCCATAAGATTGTGCCTGAAAGCTTGCTGAAAAAATGAGAATGATTTTCTCCCATTTTCACGCTTGTTTAACACTTAGAATTTTTTTGGTAAGATTTATATTTCTGTTTTTCTGACCAAAATGGATAACCTTACATTTCCCCACATTGTATTCCATGGACAAATTTTCCATGGCTTGTGACAACTTTGGACTCACCATCAATATTAAAAAGACCGAAGTCATGCACCAGCCTGCTCCTCATGCACCGCACACAGAGCCCATAATCACAATCAAAGGGCAGAAACTATTGGCAGTGGACCAGTTCACTTATCTTGGCAGCACCATCTCCCATGCAGTGACTATTGATACACAAGTTAACTGCAGAATAGCAAAGGCAAGTTCTGCTTTCGGTAGATTGCGCTCCACTGTATGGGAACATCGAGGAATCAGCCCAGCAGCAAAACTGAAGGTCTACAGCGCCGTGGTACTCACTACCCTCCTGTATGCCTGTGAAATGTGGACTGTGTATTGAAGGCTTGCAAGACAACTCGATCATTTCCACATGACTTGCCTTCGCAGAATATTACGCACCAGTTGGCATGACGAAGTACCGGACACTGAAGTTCTCTCTTGAGCAAGTCTACCATCAGTCCACACACTGCTGATGAGAGTGCAGACCCGGTGGGCAGGTCATCTCATCCATATGTCAGATGAGCGCACACCCAAGCAGCTCTTTTTTGGGGAACTCTCTGCTGGAAGATGCTCACATGGAGAGCAGAAGAAACGTTACAAAGACACACTCAAGGCCTCCCTGAAGTCACTTGACATTGACACGACCACCTGGGAAACGCTGACACAAAACTGCCCTACCTGGCGCTGCCTCATCCACAAGGGCTGTCAAGCTTACGAAGCAAGGTGCATTGTTGAAACACAACTTAAGCGCGAGCTGCGCAAGTCATAAGAACATAAGAACATAAGAAATAGGAGCAGGAGTAGGCCATCTAACCCTTCGAGCCTGCCCCGCCATTCAATAAGATCATGGCTGATCTGTCGTGGCTCAGTTCCACATTCCCACCCTCTCCCCATAACCCTTAATCCCCTCTCTTATCAAAAACCCATCAACCCGTGTCTTAAAAATATTTAGCGAGGTAGCCTCCACCACTTCAACGGGCAGAGAATTCCAGAGATTCACCACCCTTTGAGTGAAGAAGTTCCTCCTCAACTCCGTTCTAAACCGCACCCCCCCCCTTTATCTTGAGGCTGTGCCCCCTCGTCCTACTGTCCTTTCTGAGCGGGAAAAGTCTCTCCACCTCTATCCTATCCATCCCATTCATCATCTTATACATCTCAATGAGATCTCCCCTCATTCTTCTAAACTCTAACGAGTACAAGCCTAGTTTATTCAGCCTCTCCTCATAGTTCAACCCCCTCAACTCCGGAATCAGCCTAGTAAACCTCCTCTGCACTCCCTCCAAGGCCAAAATATCCTTGCGTAAGTGCGGTGACCAAAAGCCACCACGCAACAACTACTGTGCCAGGACATTCCATGCCTGAATTGGCCTGACCAGTCATCTTCGGACATACCGCATCCAGCCTCAAAATGACAAATAGTGTCAAGGTCCCTGTTGACAATAATGGACGAATAACAACAATTCCATCTGGCAAATGTTTGCCCACTCACTTAACTTCTCCAAATCTCCCTAAAACGCCTTTGTTGTGTCCTTCCCATGACTCGTACTTCTACTTAGTTTTGTGTTATCTGCAAACTTGGAAATGTAAAATGATCACAGCAGGACACATGAGAGCAGACATTTTTTAACTCTTTCATTAGTGTTTACCATTTGCATTCCCTGCAGAATATTTCCTTCAATGGTTGGTAATGTTGAAGACAATATATATATATAAATGTAGATATAGATAGAGCCACAATGGACTCTGTTTTTTTGACCAAAATGGATAACTTTACATTTCCCCACATTGTATTCCATGGACAAATTTTCCATGGCTTGTGACAACTTTGGACGTTATTCATAGGCTGATCATGGTATCCTTGTATAAATCTAGTCATGTTTTCGAAGTGAACAAAGCAACAGAAGGAGGTCAATCAGCCCCTCGATTAATTCATTGAAATCGTGATTGATTGGTATTTTCAACTCCATCTACTTGTCTTGGTTCAATGGCTCTCAATGCCTCACAAAAATCCATCGATTTCAGTGTTGAGTTTTCAACTGATGGCACCTTCACCCACCATACATATCACAACCTTTTAGGGGGAAAGAGTTTTTCTGAAGAAGCTCTTGCTGATTTCACCTTGGAACGATCTAATTCTAACTTAATGACTATGTCCTTTTAGAATCATAGAAACCCTACAGTGCAGAAGGAGGCTATTCGGCCCATCAAGTCTGCACCAACCGCAATCACACTCAGGCTCCATCCCCATGGATTTACCCTAGCTAGAAACCTGACACTAAGGGGCATTTAGCATGGCTAATCCACCTAACCCGCACATCTTTGGAGAGTGGGAGGAAACCCATGCAGACATGAGGAGAATGTGCAGACTCCACACAGACAGTGACACAAACCAGGAATCAAACCCAGTCCCTGGCCCTGTGAGGCAGCAGTGCTAATCACTGGGCCACTCTGCTGCCCCTTTGTTCTGAAATCTTTCTCCAACAGTGGAAGTATTTTTTCTAACAACTCCTGTTATCATCTTAAACAGCGCAATTAGATCACTCCTTGATTTTCAATACTCGGGAATATAAAGCCATTGTATGCAGTTGGTCCTCAGAACTTAACCCCGTTGACCCTAGTGTGGTGGTTATGCGCTGCATTCCCTCCAAGGTCAGTACATCCTTGTTGACGTACAGTGCTGAGAACTGAACACAAGTACTCTAAATGGAGAGTAAACAGTGCTTGATGTACTGATCTATAGTTTTCATCCCTCTGTATTGCAACCCTCTTAAGGTAAAGGGTAATATTCCATTAACCTTTTAAATTAATATTTTAAAAAGTTGAGATTTGTTCATTTTGTGCTGGGCAGCTATTAAATAGAATATGTAAATGGTGACATCTACTGGTGGATAACTGCATAACCATTTTAAAAGAATCACTGATATGAAAGATTTGTATCACAATGTCTTATATCTAACACCATTCACATTCTCAGTGAGACAAGACAGAAATATGCCATAAACTGCATTGAGATGAATGGTCAGTTAATCTGTTGGTAACATTAGTCAGGAAAACTCTCCAGTCTTTTTCAAATAGTGCCACTTCTCAGGAGCATTATCAAACAAAGCTTTGTGTTTCTAGGTGTCCAGATCACCAGCCATCTATCCTTGTCCCTACATGCTGACACTATAGTTAAGAAAGCCCACCAACACCTCTATATTCTCAAAAGGCTAAGGAAATCTGACATGTCCACTATGACTCTCACCAATTTTTACAGATGCACCATAGAAAGCATCCTTTCTGGTTATATCACAGCTTGACCAAACCACAAGAAACTAAAAACGGTTGTGAATATAGCCCAGTCCATCACAAAAACCAGCCTCCCATCCATTGACTCTATCTACACTTCCCACTGCCTCAGATAAACAGCCAGCATAATCAAGGACCTCACACACTGGATATACTCTCTTCCACCTTCTTCCATCGGGAGAAAGGTACAAAAGTTTGAAAACACATACCAACTGATTCAGGAACAGCTTCTTCCCTGCTACCATCAGACAATGAATGGTGCTATCACATATTAAGCTGATCTTTCTCCTTATCCTACTGGTAACTGCAACACTACCCTATCCTTTCCTTCTCCCCTATGTATTCTACAAATGATATGTTTTGTCTGTATAACATGCAAGAAACAGTACTTTTCACTGTATACCAATACATGTGACACTAATAAATCAAATCAATTTAAAAACTGACATTGAGCCACTTTCAGGAGACATGAGGACAGATGACCTTTGATGAAAAGGTGGGTTTTAAAGAGTGTTTTAAATGAGGAATGAGATGGAGAAAGGCGGAGAAGTTTAGAAAGGAATTCTAGAGCTTAAAGCTGAGGCAGCTGAAGGCACCATGCAAAAGAAGAGTAATTAAAACAAAGGATGTGCAAGAGGCCAGGAGATTGTGGAGAATCACGGGCTGGGAGAAGTTGTATAAATAGGAAAAAGCAAAGCTATGAAGGGATTTGAAAAGAAGGATGAAGATTTTAAAACTGAACCATTGCAATGGGAGCCAAAGCAAGTGAGGGAGAACAAAGATACCGGATGAATGAGACCCGGTGCAAATTCAGATCCAGGCAACAATGGTTTGGATGATCTCAAGTTTATGGAGAGTAGAAGATAGGAGGCCTTGCAGGACTGCATTGGACTAGTCAGGTTTAGAGATAACAAAAGTAGGGATGAGAGTTTCAGCAGCAGCTGAGCTGAGACAAGAGCAGAATGATGCAAAGTCCTAAAGGTGGAAGAAGTGGCTTTGTGAAGGAGCAGATATATTACAGTTTTTAAATTTATTGTTGTTATTCTTGGTGATATCTGATAAATCTCCTGTAAAGCACTGTGGGATATTTTACTGTCAGGGCTCCATATAGATGCAAGTTATTATTATTATTCTTACCATTGTTGTCATTATTTTTGTTGTTGTTACTGTTTGGAAACATTGCTATTTTAAATTTCTCATTCATGTTTTCAAATTTCACCATAGTCTCGCTCCTCCTCCAGCTCCACTCCTCCAGTTTCAGCCTCTTTCACATCTTTGATCTTCATCCATGACTCCCTAAATTATTCCATCTCCTTATCCCTCTTCTAAGATGTTTCTTAAAACCTGTCTTTCTGTCCTAATACCTCCTATGTGTCTTGACGCAAATTTTATTTGATAATTTTCCTGCGAATCGCAGGTCATTTTACTAAGATAAAGATATTATATAAATGCAAGTGCTTGTTCTGCAGTCATTTTTTTTTCAATTTCTTTCCCTCTCAGAGTCGTGAGTCCTGGAACTCTCTTCCTCAAAAGGCAGTGTAAGCAGAGCCTTTAAATGGCTTTAAGGCAGAGGTACATAGATTCTTGATAAACAAGGGGGTGAAATGTTATCAGAGCAGACAGGAATATGGAGTTGAGGTTACGATCAGATCAGCCATGATCTTGATCTTGAGGGGCCAAAAGGCCTATCCCTGCTCCAAGTTCATATCTTCATTATTATTGTTCCTGTTTTTGACGTTGCTGTTATTGTTAGTTATCGTTCACTGTTTTCAGATATGAGCAGGTATTGTAAGAACTATGAGCAGGCTAAACTAGATCCACAATTCAATTCTCCCTCTCCCCTAAAAAAAATCCTCAGTTTTAAATCTGTAAATTCAGGCAACACTGCAATGTGTAGATAATGGCTGTGAAAAGTTGTGCTTGTGATTTTCTACCTGTGTGTTCGCAAACATCTACAAGAAAATTAGAGAGTTTTGATCCAGTGGGTGTGTAAATCAGTCACCATCTGTCATTTCCCCTCCTGCTGTTAAGTCTTTCTCCTGCTACCTCATTGACATCAGCCTCCAAACTTTCCACCTCCTCCCCCTCCACTCTCAAAAGCTGCAACAGCTGCTGCATGATTGTGTGAACAGATTGTTGCATCCAATGTTCTGACAATGTTGCTTTAAGAAAGCTCTGGGATTGTTTCACAAGGTCTATCAGCAGTCTACGCATTTTCCCCTCCTTTCATTGCACGGTCCTCAAGCTATAACAGATCTATATTTTTTGAAACTTGGCCCTGACCTTCTTCCTCTTTTGCACTCTCTCTATCATCTTCATCCTTACAAAGTTGGAGTTTTCATTTTAGTTTCCTGGCCTTTTTTCTTCATTTCTTTCCCTGTTTTCATATCTTCCTCTTTTTTTTCCCTTTCTAATTCCTTCTTTCCCTCTCTAGCTCTCGTATGCATTCCTTTTCCATTTTGGTGTATTATTGCTATTCTTGCATTACCCTCCAGGTGTCACCACTGAGCCATGTTTCTCGATTCGTCCTTCTCACCAGGTCAGCTCATGTCCTCCACACTCAATATCAGAAAATACAAGAGCAGCAAACACTGCAGCTCACCTAAGCAGATCCGCTAGCAATGTCTCACAAACAGCTAGCCCTCTTACATTTCCCCATTCCCTGCCCTTCCCCTGTGCCCACTCTCCACTTCCTGCCCCATTTATGCCCCACTTTTGCCCTAATCCATGTTGCCACACCTGCCCGCAATACCCAACATTGGACCTTCCATCCAATAAACAATCCCAGGCCCCTCCCCCCCATAAATAATTTCAAGCCTCTTCCCAGTACTCAATCTCAGGCACTACCTCACTCCCCCAGGACAATCGTGGATGTTATACTTGGACCAGAGTTATACTCAAAAGCAGCAGCTGCCCGAGTGCCTGTACAGACACATTTTGCTCTTTCTGTCTGATTGCACTTCTTAAGGCATGGTTTGTTTCCTACCAGCTGTTGGCAGTGTACCATTGGTACTAGTAACTTTTATTAAAAGAATCTGGACTTCACTGGCAAGGCCAAGTTTAACGCCTGTTCCCAGGTCGTCCTGAAAAGCTGATGGGCCTTCTTGAACTGCTTTGATTCAATGGAATTGTTTGCCACTAATGGGCCACTTCTAAGGGCAATTAAAAGCCAATCATGTTGGTGTAGCGCTGAAGTGACATGGAGGCCAACCACGCCATGTAAGGACTGCAATGTCCCCTTCCCTAAAGGACCGTAGGGAACCAGGTGGACTTTTACAACATCACAAAAACTTTATGGTCACCTTAACTAAGACCATCTTTTTACTTATAGATTTTTCTTTTAAACTTCTGACTCCATTTAAATTCCAATCCTCCAATTGCCAGTCTGACAGTCTGAACCTAAAGGGCAGCTTCCTCCTCCAGATCCACTGGGTATTGGACCCTTTCTCCCCCAGGCCCCATTGCTCAGTGCTTTCGATGAGGTTCTGACCAAGTTTTGTACAACTGAAGCATTGCTTCTTTGTGGTCAGGTTCTAGTTCCCTTGAGATGAAGACTGAGACTCCATTACCAGTCTGGTTCTGTCACTTGTTTTTGGTCTGCGGACCTGGATCAGTAAATGCTGCCCTTACATCTCTTGACAATGTTGAACTGCAATTCCAGGGTAATGTAGTTTGAGAGTTTTTCACATACCCATGTTGCTGCCAATGCTTCTTTTTCGATTGACATATCTTTGCTCTGTTTCTGCTTAATATGCTTGAAGCATATTAAACCAGTCCATGCTTGCCATCACTCTGCATTTGAAATAATACTGCCCTCACATTCACAAGGGAAGCTCATGACCACAGAGTCAGATCAGTGCTAAGAGGATGCAGGCCGAACTTAGAATGAAATATATGAATTCACCAAACTTATGATCAAATTTCTAGGTATCAGCTCAGACATATAGGCTGGAATTTTACCACCTTGCCAGTCCCAGAATTGGGGCGGGTGAGACTCACAGAACAGAATTCTCCGTTGGCATCAGGTGGGATTTTACAAATCTCACCCGAGCGAGTTTGGGTACTCACCCTTTAGTTTCCCTAGAGCTGTAAATAATTTTGGAAATTCATTCTTGAGTGTATTACTACAATGCTTATTAGCAACTTCATCCAATTTATAGGTCAGCTTCAATTTTACACATGTCTTTCTGCTTATTAGAAAATATCCTTGATGACATAAAGAAGTTTGAAGATTTCTTAATCTTTATACCGCAGACAAGTTAGCCATTGGCTTTCAATGTAACCCCACCAAGACCCTGTAATTTGATAGATCAGCGTTGCAATGTAATCTGCTTTAGCCATTTGACTTCATCTGATAAAACAGAAACTCCTACTCCTGTGTCTAATTTTTAAAAAACTCTGTGGCGTGTCCATCCATTTCAAGTTTAATGAACATTCACTATATATTTTCTCACTGTCTACTGCCACTTAGTTTTACTGTGTGGTCAGGGTCTAGATGGGGTTCTTTGGGACTTATCTTTCTTAAACCATTATTCTTTTTAATTTACATCTACTATATATTGCACAAAGTTGGAACCTTGGCTCCTTCCAGATTTTTACGTCTAAGTCATTTGAAGTTACATCATCATTACCTCAGCCTCATGTGCTTCCAATGTTGACCTTTTACTCTACAACCTTGAACTCCATTTGCCACAGCTTCTGCAATTTATTTAATCTGTCCATGTTTCTTTGTAACTCCCTGCTCCTAATGATACAAAGCATAAAATAACATAAAAAGTAGGAATAGGCCACATGGGCCTGTAACCTGCTGTACCATTCAGTAAGATCATAGCTGAACTTTAACTTCAGCTCAGTTTTTCCCACCTGATCCTTATATCCGTTAATTACTTTAGAGTCCAAACATCTATTGATCTCAGCATTAAATATATTCGATTACTGAGCTGTAAATTCTCAGATAGAGAATTCCAAAGATTCGCAACCTTCTGAGCAAAGACATTTCTCCTCATCTCAGTCAGGAGTGTAATGGAATATCCTCCATTTGCCCTGCTGAATGCAGCTCCAACAACACTCAGGAATCTCAGCACCATTTTAAAAGTAGCCTGTTAAACATTCACTCCCAGTACATCTTGACCGCACTCTATATCTACCATCTACAGGATGCACGCAGCAACTTGCCAAGCACCTTTCTTGACAGCACCTTCCAAAGCTATGACGTCAAACACCTAGGGGAACATCTAGAAGAGCATCAGGTGCATCACCCTCAAGTACCCTTCCAAGTTGGGCAAATGAGTGCAGCTAAGGAACTGAGTGTATAGCTAAGGGTTTGATGAGTGGATGAGTTAAGAGAGATGGGGAAAGGGATGTTCCTTTCTTTTTATTTTTCTTTCTACCTTTCTCCCTGTTTTTAATTGGTTCTTACCCTACTATAGAGAAAGGAGCCAACTGTTTGGTAAATACCTGGTAAATGGTAAATTGAATAATTCAATTAAGTGATTAATTAAGCGCATTAAGGATGGCAGGACAGTTGATGAACCAAGGTTGCAACACATGGGAACTCCTGGGTGCCAGTGTGATCCAGGGCAAACACAACTGCAGTAGGTGTTTGTGGCTTGAAGAGTTTCAGCTCAGAGTCATTGAGCTGGAGGCTGAACTGCAGACACCGTGACACCTCGGGGATGTATTTGTACTGGGAGGCAGTCATGCCACTTCTGATTTGGTTCTTGGTCAGGGACAGAAGGGTGTGCCTGCGGGTGAGGCAGGTAAGAGGACCAAGTGGGCAGGAGTGCTGGCCTTTGTAATTGCCCAAAGGTCTGAGGTTCTCTGAGCTTGATTGGATGAGAGTGAAATTTACTAGGTGGATGAGAAAACTGACCATGGCACCATTGAAGTGGGAGGAGCAAAAAGGAGTGCAGTGGTATTGCAGCAAAGTGTAAGAGTTCAGACAGCTCTATTGTCGGCCCAGTGCCAGGGTTCAGGAGATCTGCTCAGGACTAGAGTGGGAATGGGAGAGAGAGGATCCTACATGGTCCATGTAGGTCTTATGACATAGGTAGAACTAGGAAAGAGGTTCTGCACAAAGAGAATGAGGAGCTAGGCACCATATTAAGAGGCTTATTAAAGGTTATAATCTCTGGATTATTGCCTGAGCCATGTGCAAATTGGAAGAAGGTATATGAAATTAGAGAGATGAAAATGTGGCTCAAAGACAGATGTGAGAGAAGTGGGTTCCAATTTACGGGGTACAAGTGGTAGGGAAAGTTGGGATTGTACTGTTGGGATGGTCCACACCTGAACTATGCTGGGACCAGTGTTCTTGTGAATCGCATAACTAGGGAAGTAGAAAGGGCTTTAAACAAAATAGTGAGGCCAAGGGACCAAATGTGGGAAGATGTGTTATATCACAGAGTAAAGACAATGGGAGGGAGAAAAATATTAACATGGGAAAGGATATACAGACTGTGATAGGAAGAGACAGAGAGTACAAATCTAAAAGTAAATCAACGCATAAGGCTGGAGGTTACAAAAGTGATAAAAGGACAAAATTTAAGGCTTTGTATCTAAATGCACATAGCATTCAAAACAAAACAGATGAACTTATAGTACAAATAGAGATTAACAAGTACGATCCAATAGCCATTACAGGGACATGGCTGCAGGATGGCATAGACCAGGACCTGAATATTAAAGGGTGTGTGACTTTTAAATAGGATAGGAGTTAGGGAAATATAGAAGGGTGGTTCTGTTAATTAAAGATGATATTAGCACAATGGTGAGGGTTGACCTAAATTCAGGAAACCAGTATATAGAAGCAGTTTGGGTGAAGATGAGGAACAATGAAGGCAAGAGGTCACTTGTGGGAGTGGTTTACAGGCCCCCTAACAGTAATCACATTGGTTGAACAGGGTATCAAAAAGGAAATAGTGGGAATGTGTCAGAAAGGTATGGTGATTATCATGAGGGATTTTAATCTACATATAGACTGGGATAATCAGTTGGACAAAGGTAGCATAGATGACAAAGTCATGGAATGTTTTGGGGATAATTTCTTAGGGCAGCACAGCTCTTTCAATACAGTTATGACATAAGAATCTATTCAACAATGTGGAAAATTGCCCAGGTATGTCCTGTAGACAAAAAGCAGGAGAAACCAACCTGGCCAATTACCACCCCATCAGTCTACTCTTGATCATCGGTAATGTGATGGAAGGGATTATTAACAGTGCTATCAAGTAGCATCTGCTCAACAATAACCTGCTTAGTAATGCCCAGTTTGGGTTTTGCCAGAAGCACTCAGCTCCTGACCTTATTACAGCCTTGGTTCAAACATGGACAAAAGATCTGAAATCCAGAGGTAAGATGAGAATGATTTCCCTTGACATCAAGACAGCATTTGACTGAGTATGGCATCAAGGAGTCCTAGCAAGACTGGAATCAATGGGTATCGGGGGTAAGCTCTCATGGTTGGACTCATGCCTGGCACATAGGAAGATGGTTGTGTTTGCGAGGGGTCAGTCATCTCAGTTCCAGTACCTATCTACAGGAGTCCCTCAGGGTAATGTCCTAGGCCCAACCATCTTCAGTTGGTTTGTCAATGGCCTTCCCATCATAAGGTCAGAAATCTGGATGTTCACCAATGATTGCACAATGTTCAGCACTATTCACAACTCCTTAGATACTGAAGCAGTCCATATTCAAATACAACAAGATCTGGACAATATTCAGGCTTGGGCTGACAAGTGGCAAGTAATATTCACGCCACATAAATACCAGGCAATAATCATCACCAATAAGAGACAATCTAATCACTGGCCCTTGACACTTGATGGTATTACCATTACTGAATCCCCCACTGTCAACATCCTTGGGGTTACAATTGACCAGAAACTCAACTGGATTTGCTACATGAACACAGTGGCTACAACAGCAGTTCAAAGACTAGGAAAACTGCAACAAGTAATTCATCTCCTGACTCCCCAAAGCCTGCGGACCATCTACAAGGCACAAGACAGAAGTGTGATATAATACTCCCACTTGCTGGTTGAATGCATCTCCAACAATACTCAAGAAGCTTTACGTTGTGACGTTACTGTGCCTTTAAGAAATGCATTTTAATCATGTTTCTCTACAGATTTTTCAAGCAGGTCCTAGCATTTTATTGGTGCTGTGATGTCTGTAATCAGTGTCCTCTAATTGTTGCTGAAGCAATATAATGGACATGATTTTAATCTGGACTAATGTAGTGTTCTATGGTTTAATGATCTTTTGCAGATTGCTGAGTTGAGCCTAATTTGGGGATGATGTGGATGTAGGAGACATTCCACCAATAAAACAAAATCTTTACCTGCTCAGCCACAACAAACTGGCTCAGGTCAGACAGGAAATCCAGTACATGCTGGATAATGATATAATTGAGCCTAGCCAGAGTAGCTGAAGCTTTTCCACTGCACAGGTCCCGAAGCTGGATGGATCAAAACTGCTCTGCAGTGACAACTGGAAAGTAAATGCAGTAAACAGGACCAACTTATATCCAATCCAATGCATCGAGGATTGTACAGAGAGGAGGGCCACTCAGCCTTACTCAGCAAAATCAATATTTTAAATGAGTAGTTGCAAGCTCCCATGACTTCCAGAGCAAGAGAAACCTCAGCCTTTGTCACCTGGGATAGTTTACACCAATGTAATATCATGCTTTTTGGCCTTAAAAATGCCCTAGCGATCTTTCAGAAGTTGAAAAATCAGGTTGTATCTGAACTTAGCAATTGCGCAATCTACCTTGATGACTTGGTAATTTATAGTAGGCAGTGTTCCAGGGTCTGAAAAAGGCAAACCTGGTCCTGAATGTGGCAAAAAGTGAGTTTGCAAAGGTCAAAATGACTTAACTGGGGCATGTAGTTTGACAGGGAAATGTGCTACCCACTAGTCATTTTCCCTACTCTGAAAAACCCAAGAGAAATCAAATGGTTTCTAGGGATGTGTGAGTTCTATAGCACCCCACCCCCCCCCCCAACTAACACTAAAAAAACCCAAAGGTGATGCAGAAGAAAGGGGTGCCAAGAGTCTTCTGCAAAAAGCCACTCTGGTAAATGAGCACATAATAGCTGCCCCAGACTTCAGTAAACTTTGTAGAGTGGCCATCACGCCAGCAATCTAGAGGTGGGGTCCATTTTACTCTAGGAAAATAATTTCAGGCTTGACTGTCCATAACATCTATAATTTCTCCTGTCTCAGTCTCTAAAGGGCCCATCGTCATTTTTGCTACTCTCCCTTTTCACATACTTGTAGAAGCTCTTATAGTCTACCTTTATTTTAAATTGGATAGGACTAGTTTATTCCCATGTTTATTTTCCCCCTCTTTATCACTTTTTTTGGTTATCTTTTGCTCGTTTCTAAAACTCTCCCAATCATCAGAATTAATATTCTTGGCAATATTTTAGGCCTCTGCTTTTAATTTAGTACTATCCATAACCTCCTTAGTTAGGCACAGAGAGATTTCTTCCCTGTGGTGCTCTTATTTCTCAGTGGAATATAGATTCATTTTGAACTATAAAATATTTATATGAATATTCACCATGGCTCATCTACCATCGTACTGTTTAATTTAATTTTAAAATCAACCTTAGCCTACTTGTTCCTCATACTTGCGTAATTGGCTTTATTTAAGTTCAATACTGTAATTTCTCTCTATGTACTTCATTCTCAAACTCAATTTGGATGTACAGCTCTTCTATTCCTTCATCCCGGTTACATGGTGAAAGCAGTGAAGCATCAGCACTAATCCCTGGGAAACATCTTTTGCCATATTCTGCCAATCAGAGAACAATCACTTTAGCCTAATTCTCTATCTCCTCTTTCTAACTATCAACCCACGTCACAAGGTTCTCTCCAATTCCACGTGCTCTCATTTTTACTGATAATTCTTTGTGCGGAACATCATTAAATTCCTCTGGACCTCCACATACATGTTGCCTCTTGTCACAAGTATAAAGTATTTAAACCTCCCCCAACAAAAGGCTGGTGTTAGGCCATGTTTTGTACAGCAATTATATACAGAGGGAGGCGCCACTGCAGTTTCACCATGTCAGTTGCTAGGGGGAAGCATGTTGCTAGGCCACCAGCTCACAGACAAACTCGACTTGTCTGCATTGAGTCAGCACACAGAACATGCTGTACTTGCCTTGTTTCTTGTACAGTGTTCCTAGTTATACCTCCTGACAAGCTTTTATTCCTTATTCGTTTTCTCGCAAATACTATCGGTCTCATGCACTGAGGAGGGCGAGAGACAAACAGCATGGCTGAACTGAGAATATTCTAATGCATGCGGCAGAATTAAAAATATCTCCTTATTAGTTAGGGCTCTGAGTATGATAACCACGTTTGCTGCTTGTTCTTAAACCCATTCTACATCTACTATACCAGCACCAAGAAAACAGCACACAGAACCAATCTCTACAAAGATTAACATTATTGCACAGCTCTGGGTCAGCTGAAATTTACAGAGGCAGGATAATAGTCTCTCTCTATACCTGGTGCCACATTCTCTGATTTTGTGGCCTATATCTCTCTTCCTGACTGGTGCCTCGGTTTCTCCAATCCTGTAGTTTCTCTCTCTCTCTCTACTCCTCCTTTCTCCCCCCCTTCTCCTTGTGTGAATCTCTGTATTCATGGTGTCTCCACTCCTGGTGGTGTCTCTACTTCTAGTCTCTCTCTCTTTTACTCCTGTTGTCTGTTTCTTCTCCTGGTGTCTCTTCTGGGGGCTCTGTGTCCTGATATCTCTCTATACTCCCAATATCTCTCTGCATTCCTGGTACCTCTGTTTTCTGTGCTTTAGCCTCACTTTGTTGTTTACTCATTGTTACATTTTTGATCTATGGAAATTGAGACATTTTCTTGTCTGATCTTTTAGGCAACCAAATTAAAATTATAAAATGTGTAAATTCAGTTGCACAAAGTCATGTTTTGGGTCTTAACTTAAAGTTCTAAATATGACCGGCAATAAACTTGTTGTCTGCAATAATGCACATATTAAAGGTTTGGGAAAAGCTAGCAGAGGCACTGCTACATATATACAAAAATTTATTCGGAAAGGGAATAGTTCCAGGTGACTCTTAGCAACTAATGTGAGTCTTACATTTAAAAAAAAGATAAAGCAAATACACTGTTGGAAGGTGTTAGGCATAGTTCAGTATGTCTTAACATATTTGTAATCTTTGGTAGTTCAAAATAAATATTTATTAACTACTAGATACTATAGACATAGGTCCTGTAAAAGGTCCATGATAGGAGGTGTATCCATGCTTGATTCTACATACAGCCCTTTCCAACATTATACTGATACCTAGGTGCAGGTCATGTCTTCTAATACATCACTGGGGGTGGTACTGCTCAGTCCCACACTCACTCTTTATGTGCAAGCCCCTTATACTATACTTCACCAAAGTCTTTATCTAATATCCCAGTTTACCTCATGATGATTTACATTATCATGACTTCCCCCCTCTGGTCTCTGAGTTCAAAGGTTCAGGCCATCTGGAGATTTCATAGCCCTTCCCTATCTTATCCTCACTACTGTCAGAGGAATGGTAGGCTGTTTCGCTGCACTAGAATTTTGTCAAATTGGAGGTAGTTCTGGCATTTGGGTGTCTTTCTATCTTCTTTTTCCATTCCTTGGCACTGAATCAATCTATGTTGATTTCCCATTTTTTTGTTATGGATGGTCATTGGTTTATCTCATTCTTTACAGGGAGAATGAACACTCAGCTCAGCATATTTTCTTTGCCTTCCTTTGTGTGGCTCAGTGCAATGCACATTGAGATTGGCATTTCAAAATTGGGACCTTCACTCCAATTTGTTTCATGATTGCACCCAAACCTTTGATTACTCTCTTGTTTTCCAGTTGTTTTTCGAGCTTACTGGTCTTTTCATTCATTTCTGAAACTATTCTGGTAAGTTTAGTCGTCTTTTTTTTCAGAATTATCAGTGGATCTCTTATATGAGTTTAAGAATTTCACCTGTGTATTCAGTTTCTTTTGGAATCTTTCTTCCATGGTCACTGACTGCTTCTTAGACTCTTTCAATTCATTTATCAAATCTTCAATTTGTTCCCTGGAATTTTCCTTTTCTGCTTTTAATGTCTGGATCTGTTCTTCCATGCAGCTTATCTCATCCTGCATGTTGCTCTGATTGGATCAAAGTTTAAGAATTTCATCAGAGTTGGTTAGTAATTCTGCTTTCAAGCAACTGTTCTGATGCAACAACAATCCTTTCTCCTACTCCAGGCATTTTCCATCATGCTTATTAGAGACTTATTAGAGACCTTGAAGTTCATCAGGTTTTAACTGAAGATCTATCTTTGCTGAATTTGTTTTGACCACTTAGACATTTCAAGTCCTCTTTCAATGTTCTACTTCCTGTGAGTAACATTCCACTATTCGCTTCAGTTCTCATTTTTTATCAAACTCATGTTTTGTACATGTAAGCAATTCTCATATATGTATCAATTTATCCCATCAGAGTATAATTCCTCTACACTACCTTTCAAGTTCACATTCTATAACTGCTCATCTGCCAATTGTTTCTGAGACTTCAAAAGTTCTTTTGAGAGAACATATACTTTCGCTTGCCATTCTAGGTTTTCTTTTCTTCAAAAACCTCTTTGGAAATGTATTGTTTATCTAAGTTTTCTTCCAAATGTCTAACTTTTTTTTCCAGATCTTCCATCTCTTGTACCTCCTGGCTTCCTCCTGAAGCAGAATGTTTTGGCAAAGTTCCATTTCATTTGGGAAAAGTGGAGAGTAGCCCACTGGCAGTGTTGTTGGGTTTTCCCACCATATTTTTAAACTGATTGCCAAAATAATTAAAGATGCAGGTCCCATTAGATCATGTTAGTGGGCCAGACTCTGATTGAGCTTGTTCCATCAGCAACTTCATGAAAGGGATGAAGGGATGTAAAAAAAAATTGAAACACACTCACCGCCCCATGAAACTACCACCCCCTCCTCCCCACCAACATGAAACTCCTTTTCACCCCCACAGAATTCCCTCCATGATATCTCTCTCATGGAATTCCATGCCCTCCCTCCACCACCTTGGAGCCCTCCCCCACGGAAACAGAAGCCACTTCCACACGTGCAACATCATTCCCACAGTAACTCCCCCCGGCACTGTCCAGGCAGTGCCAGGTACTGCCCAGACATAACCCCTGCCCCCTGAGGGCTTTACTCACCTGAGCAGCTCTGATGGGTTCTGCTTGCCAGGAGCACATCGTGGGAGATCTGACATTATTCACATCAATCTGCCCTTATGCCAACGTGAATGGACAATTTAACATGGGGCGGCTATCAGGCACCAAATGTGCTGACATTTTCAAAAAGATTTATCTTAAAAATTTCTGGAAGTTTCCCTGTCTCTCTGGCATCCTCATGTGGTTTGCTTAGGTCATGTATTCCTCT
The DNA here is from genome assembly GCF_965287045.1 of Carcharhinus amblyrhynchos. Taxonomy (NCBI): domain Eukaryota; kingdom Metazoa; phylum Chordata; class Chondrichthyes; order Carcharhiniformes; family Carcharhinidae; genus Carcharhinus; species Carcharhinus amblyrhynchos. The sequence continues at coordinate 163,632 of NW_027649918.1, read as the reverse complement.
TTTGTAACTTCACTGGAGGTTTTTATCTCTTTTTTATGCTTGGCAAGATTTCCAACTTGAAGATTAAAGTATTTGCCAAAGGCTTTTAATATTTTATCAAAGCTGGCTAAGGTTTCATCAATGCATTGCATTAGAATTACTTCACTAGCCGATTCATCGAATCAGTATAAAATTATATTAATCTGGATTTCTGCTTATTTTCTAATTAGACCTAATGTACTCCAGTAATTTAAATATTTTATTCTGCAGGATATCCAGTTTTGTGTCTAGTTTGGCTTTTGCCTGAGTCCAAAATGACCTGGAAGAGTGAATTTCTGATCCATGGGTAAATTTCTTTAATTGCAGTTTCAGCTTTAACAGGCTTCAAAAAATCCAAGACGGCAGAGCCATTTGCTTTTTTTGCAAAGGGTTTTCATGCTTCCCAGTTTTGATCATGATTACATTGATGGGACAGTAATCTGATAATATTCAAGTTGATGAAAATGGGGATCCTGACTTTTAAAGTCAGGTTCTCGTTATTTCATTGGGTGGGGCAGGAATAATCAATTGCAGAAATTCCACCAGCCTAAAAGCCGGATTGAAACTCCTACATGATTCACCACCATTCCCACCCCCCAAAACAAGAGCAGAAAATCTCCACCTCGAATATATCTGTGTCTACTCTGCCAACCGGTACTTCAGTTCTTTCAATGTGACATTAAATTGATTTTGCTTTTCTTCATAATTTTCCAGAGGAACAAAATTTGGACCTGAGGGATCCTTGTAGCTTGTGAATGTCTTTCAAAAGACTTTCCTTTCTTTTGTGAAGCTCAATTGCTTCAAATTCAGTTTTCTTATAATTCAACAGAGTTTCATTGAGTTCATTCTGCTGTTGGTCTATTCAGCTGTTCAAAGCATTCTTAGTTTCTTCGTGTTGTTTAAGAGTTCGGTATTCCTTTGCATTTCATCTTGGAGGACTTTTGATTCAATGTTCTTTCAACTATTTATTTCCTTGTTGACTTCTTGCCAACTCATGTTCTGCTTCAGTGCATTATTTTCTTCCTACTGTTAGTTCCAATGCAGTTTTTTCTGAAGTTGTTTTTAACTTCATTTTTAACTCCTCATATTTTCCAGGGGCATTGACTCTTCAAAGAATCTTTCAGGGCAATAACTTCCTTGAGTGCATTTTCTGTTTGTGAATCTTACTTATACCTTTCTTTCTCTGCCTGCCACAGAGCTTTATCCTTATCATTCACTTCAGCCTCAGTGTTAGCCAGGTCAGCCCCCAGTGAATACTTAACTTGTTCCAGTTCTGTAATGGTGCTGCATATGATATCATTTTTCCTGGTGGCAGGGAACTATCCACAGCTTACCCCCAACCATAGTCAGCTGGCTCAGTGCTGCCACTTGTTGTTGCAGTTCAGGAAATGTGTTGACATTTTCAAAAAGATTTATCCTGAAAATTTTTGGAAGTTTCCCTGTCTCTCTGGCACCCTCATGTGGTTTGCTTAGATCATGTATTCCTCTTTTGTAACTTCACCGGAGGTTTTTATCTCTTTTTTATGCTCTGCAAGATCTCCAACTTGAAGATTAAAGTATTTGTCAAAGGCTTTTAATATTTTATCAAAGCTGGCTAAGGCTTCATCAATACATTGCATTAGAATTACTTCAAATCAGTATAAAAGTGTATTAATCTGAATTTCTGCTTATTTTCTAATTATACCTAATGTACTCCAGTAACTTAAATATTTATTTTCCAGGAGATCCAATTTTGTGTCTAGTTTGGCTCTTGCCTGAGTCCAAAATGATCTGAAAGAGTGAATTTCTGATCTATGGGTAATTTTTTTAAATTGCAGATTCTACTTTAAGAGGCTTCAAAAAAATCCAAGATGGCAGAGCCATTTGCTTTTTAGCAAAGGGTTTTCCATGCTTGCCAGTTTTGACTAGCTTCCACGGGAATGGCATTCATGTTCTCAACTTTTAAATGTTCCAACAATGGCTATTAACAATGGCTGCCTGAACTGATTTTGGTAGAACCCAAACTGAACATCAATCAGCAGGTTATTGCTGAGCGAGTACTGCTTGATAGCACTGTTGATGACTCCTTCCATCACTTTACTGATGATCAAGATTACATCGATGGGACAGTAATTGGCCAGGTTGGATTTGCCCTTTTTCTTGTGTACGGAACATACCTAGACAATTTTCCACATTGCAAGGTAGATGACAGTATCATAACTGTACTAGAACAGTTTGGCTAGGGGCATGGCAAGTTCTGAAGCACGTCTCCAGTAGTATTGCGGGATATTGTAAAGGCCCATAGACTTTTTAGTATCCAATGCCTGCAGCTGTTTGTTGACATTATGTGGAGTGAATCAAATTGTATCCAGTGCACAAAAAGCAGGATAAATCCAACCCAGCAAATTACTGTCCCATTAATTTGACAGAGGTCATCAGCAAACTGATAGAAAGGGTTATCAACAGGGTTATCAAGCGTCACTTACTCAGGTATGACCTGCTCACTGATACTGTGTTTGGATTCCACCAGAGCCACTCAGCTCCTGACCTCATTACAGCATTGGTCCAAACATGAACAAAAGTGCTGAACTCAAGAGGTGAGGTGAGGGTGACTGCCCTCGACTTTAACACAGCATTTGACCGAGTGTGGCATCAAGCAACCCTAGCAAAAGTGCTGTCTATGGGAATCAGGAGAAGGGTAATACCATCCTGAATCCCCACTGTCAACTTTGCAGAGAGTAACTCACCTCCTGACTCCAGAAAGCCTTTCCACTATCTACAAGGCACATGTCAAAGGAATTCCTTCTACTTGCCTTGATCAGTGTAGCCTCAACAACACTACAGAAGCTTGGCACCATCCAGGACAAAGCAGCCCACTTAAGTGGCACCTCATCCGCCTCTTTCAACATCCATTCACTTCACCACTGACATGCGGCGATAGTGTGTATGATCTACAAGATACACTGCAGGAACTCATCAAGGCTCCTTCAACAATACCTTTTGAATCTGTGACCTCTATTACCTAGAACATGGGTAGCAGATGCATGGGAACACCACTACTTGAAAGTTTCCCTCCAAGCCACACACCATCTTGACTTGGAACTATATCGCCATTCCTTCATGGTAGCGGGGTCAAAATCCCTCCCTAACAGCACTGTGAACTGCAGCAGTTCAAGAGGGCAGCTCATCACCACCTTCTCAAGGGCAGTTAATGAAGGACGATAAAGGCTGGCCTAGCCATCAATGGCCTCATCCTGTGAAAGAATATAAAAGGCAAGTTTCTAGCTCATCCTGAATTTGGTTCTTTACAGGAAACACCAAAGTACCATCCTATCTATTTGTCTGATTTCAACAGAAGCAACGACTTCAATGCCTGGGCTAGGGGAGCAATCAGCCTTGGGTTCTGCTCTCTGGGATTTTTTTTTCTGCCAATTTTACTGAGTGCAGAAATGAGTATACGGGGTTGGAGAGTAAATGCATAGACAACTGATCAGAACAGATTGGGCCTATGATGCCTCCAACAGTCAAATATCCTGAAAACAATCATTGCCCGGTTTCATAGCAGCCACTTGTGAGATCACAGTAAGGAGATGGTGCTGATTTCCAGTGCACACGGATTCGGTGCACACAGGAAAGGAGGAAAAAATTCTGCCATCCCTTGTACCCAAGCAGGTGGTGGTACATTGCCTTCTTGAACTGGTGTTTGTCTATCCCTAGTAGCAGTTTAATAGCATTGAATATCTTCCTGGGCCACTCCAGTGTTAGAAGTCAATCACATTGGAATGAAACTGGTGTCGGATAGAAGCCAGATTGACTAATGACAGCAAGTTTCTTTCTTTAAAGGATGGTAGTGAATTGGTTGAATTTTTACAAAATCTGAAAGCTTCATGATCATTTTTATTGACACAAATTTTTAATAACAAATTTTGTCAAAATAAATTTAAATTCCCAAACTGTGACAATGGGATCTGAATCATTAGTCCAGGCCTCTGATTAAGAAAATCACCCTGTTACCCTATCCTGATAGATGTCTGTGCTCGAGACTGAAATAAATTAAATCAGATTGTAAGTTTACAGCAGTCACTGTGGCAAGAACGTGTTTCTCCGTGGGTCCTTCAATCTTGTTGATGCCATGCTCAGCTAGTGGGCTAGCTAGCTAGCAGGAAGACTTTTTAAAATGTGAATCAAGTGTTTTCAAACAATTATAAGCATTTCCCTAACTCCTTTAAGACTTCTAGGGCAGCATTGCTCAGATCCAATGTTACTCCTGAGTTGAAAAGAGAAGCAGATTTCACACTCTGGCAATGTTATCAAATAAGTAACTGCACCCCCCACCTTCCCATCAGATCAGTGCATGTTTAGAAGTATGGTCAATGACCAGTTCAAAGAGCTGCCTTGAGGACTGTGCAGCATCGTTGCAGGCAGGTTGTTCCACATATTCCACGAAATGTTTCCATAGTGATGTCCTTGGTTGCTCCCAACTGTTCTGACAACAACATTGACCCCCACAAGAACCAGTATTTAACTCAGCTTCTACTAAACAGATTGTTGATGTCATAGCCCATTCTCAAACCTAGGATGGCTTATTAATGATATCAAAACACCAAACAGCTTTTTGTGACAAATGCTCACTTCTTGTATTCTGTATGTAGAACAATAATTGACCTCAACTGTGGGTTCACTGGACCTGGGGACCCAGAGCTGCCTGACAGCTCATATTGACAAACTATTGCCCAGCAGAGAGTATCATAGGGCAATTCCATTCTGTCCTCAATTACAATCTATAGATGTACATGATGGTCATACTTATGTACTGTGAATTTACATTCTATGTACAGTATATTTACACACTGTGTATAGTATATTTACACTGGATATAATATACATGTGTATATAATATATTTACACTGTACAGTGTATCTGTTTTTAAAGTTTATTTATTAGTGTCACAAGTAGGTTTACAATGAAGATACTGTGAAAATCCCTAATCATCACACTGAATATAGAAGATTATGAGGTGATCCAATTGAGGTGTTTAATATAATGAGGATGATAAATAACTCACATAACTCTAAAATTAGAACAAGGCTATTCAGGGGATGACCTGAAGAAACCCTTCTTCATATAAATGATAATGAAAATCTGGAACTCTCTCCCACAAATGGTTGTTGAGGCTGGGAGGGGGAGTCAACTGAAAATTTTGAAACTGAGATTGACAGATTTTTGTGATCAAGAATAAACATATTAAGGGTCAAAGGTTATGGAACAAAGGCAGGTACAGACCTACCATGGGATAATTGATAAACCTTCTCCTGCTCCTACTGGACCCTCAATACATATACTGCATCCACACGGATATTTTAGCAGATTCTCAATGTCTGATAGTCAAAGTCTTCTAGGCCAACTAGAGAGCAGGCTATTCTAGGCCTGGTAATGTGCAAAGAGACAGGATTAATTAATTTTGTCTTAATGACCTCATGGTGAAGGCGACAGTGATCTAGGTAGCAGTAATTATAACATGATTGAATTTCACATTTGGTTTGAGGATGAGAAGAGTGAGTCTATGACTAGTGTTTTAAACTTAAATAAAGGCTATTTCAAGAGTATGAAGACAAAGCTGGCTAAAGTAAACTGTGAAATTAGATTAAAGAACAAGGCACTAGAAATGTAGTGGCACACATTTCAGGAGATATTTCATAACACTCAGCAAAGACTCATGCCATTGAGAAAGAAAGACTTGAGGAGCAAGATGCACGATCTGTGGCTAACTAAGGAAGTTAGTGTCAAAATGAAAGAGAAAGCATACAATTTGGTGAAGGTTAGTAGTAGTTCAGAAGATTGGACAGAATTTAAAATCAAGTAAGGAATGAGTGGAAGAAATGAGGATGAAATTAGAGAATGAGGGAAAGCCAGCTAGAAATAGAAAGTCAAGCAAGAGCTTCTACAAGTATTTAAAAAGAAATAGAATAACAAAAGAGAGCATTGGTCCACTGGAGAGTGAGAATAATGAATTAATAATAGGAAATGAGGAAGTAGCAGAAACATTGAACAGATATTTTGTATTTTCACTGTAGAGAACACATGTAACATCCCAGAAATGCTTGTAAATCAATAGCTTAAAGAGAGGGAGGAACCTAAAACAATTACAATCACTAATAAAAGGGTATTGAGAAAGCCATTAGAATTAAAGTCTGATGAATCCTAAGGACCTGATGGTCTTTACCCAAGGGCCTTTAAAAGAAGTGGCTGCCAAGAAAGTAGCTGCATTGATTGTAATTTTCCAAAATTCCATATATTCCAGAAAGGTCCCATCAGATTGAAAAATCACAAATGTAACTCTTCTATTCAAGAAAGGAGGGAATAGAATGTAGGAAACTATAGGCCAGTTAACCTAACATCGATCATAGAGGAAGTGCTAGACTCTATTGTTAAGAAGGTTATAGCAGGTCACTGAGAAAATCTTAATGAAATCAGGCAGAATCAACATGATTTTGTGAAAGGGAAATCATATTTGGCTAATTTATTAGCGCCTTTTGAGAAATTTTGGATTTGACCTGCCACCTTCCCCTGCATCCCATGAAATCTCAATTTTATGACCAGTCTGCCATGTGGGATTTTATCAAATGCCTTACCATGTAGACAACATGCACTGCGTTACCTTCTTCAATCCTTGTTGTTACTTCCTCAAAAAATTCTACTAGGTTAGTAAGACCTAGCCCTAATAAACCCTTTCTAAGTGATAGTTTATTCAGAAATGTTTCCAAAAATTTGCCCACCATCCAAATCAGACTAACCAGCCTATGATTTTCAGGCATATCCCTAGCACTCTTTTAAATATTGGTAGCCTGTATCTGGTGAGCATTGGAAAATCATCCTCAGAGCATCCAGTATTTCTTCCCTGGTCTGCTTCAATAGCATGGGATACAATCCACCTGGCCCTGGTGATTTATCCACCTTCAAGTCCTTCCACTCTCACTATGCTTATTGTATTTAATATTTCACTCTCGCCCTCTTTAACTAGAATGTCTGCATCATCCCTCTTCTCAGTGAAAACAGAGTTGGAATCCTCATTGAAAACCAACCCCCATCTTCTGCATCAACCCACAAATTACCACGTACATTTCTAATAAGCCCAACCTTTTCCTTAGTTATTCTCTTGCTCTTAATGTATTCATTAAACATCTTAGGATTTTCTTTGATTTTCCCTGCCAATACTTTTTCACATTCTCTTTTATTTTTCTAATTTCCATTTTTACTTGACATAGAATCCCTACAGTACAGAAGGAGGTCACACTCCACTTAAGATAATTTTTTGTTTAAAGCTTGGCACCAAGAATTTGAAATTGAGTTCAGTTGGAGGACTGCACTGGAAGCTCTGTGAAACTGGTCTTGGTATTGTGGCCAGTTTATATAGTGTTGAACTGACCTAATCCCATGAGGTTTAGGTTGCAGTGGTATTTGTCAACTCTTGTTTTGCATGGGTACCGAGACTTCAGTATTTTATAGATCTGGTAATTAGGTCCCTTGATGAGACGTTAAACTGGGCCTCTCTTGTATTCTTTGTTGGTGTTTGTTATTTCAAGCGCTTCAAACATTGAGTGACTCATGGAATAGATACCAAGATGTCCTGTACTTGATGGGTTTCCATAAACTGCAGACCTGCACCTATACAGTCTATGAACTCTGGCATTGTGACCCAAAGACCTAGATGGTTCTTTGTGCTTCCATTTGTTGGCTTGTCTATTTCATTCCAACACTAAATGTTCAGAAATAACTTAATATCTCATAGGTGGATAAATCCACGATAGAAATGTCAGGATCTTTTTAGTGTTGGCAATATGAGCTGCATGCAAAGTAATAGAAAGTCATTTTTAACATTTTCAGCTTGCCAGTCTTCGTGGACCAGGATGGTGCACATTGGGTAAAATGTTCTTTCGGAGAGTCGGTGCAGATTTGGTGGACCGAATGACCTCTCATCCCTGTACTTTCGATGCTCTTCTAATCTTTCTATAGTGTGATAGTTACGTCTGTCATAAATTTTCTTTTTTTACTTTATCATGGTCTCTATGCTTCTAGATAACCTTCAAGATTTGGTAGCACCATCCTTTTTCTTTGTGAGGACGTTTACATTTGTGTCTATAGATTCTTGCCATTGAATGTCTCCTACTATTTGACATAATATTTGCTTCTAATAGCTATATTCAGTTCACTGTCACCAGCTCATGTCTCAGCTTTGTAAAATATGTCTCCCCACCAATTTAGCACTGTTATGGCAAATACCAGAATGGCCCCAAGGAGGGAGAATCCCATAGCTCTGAAGTTTACAAACACTGGTGACACTCCTCCAGGCAATGACAGACCAGCGGGAAATGCTTTTCTATTAGAAGCAAATACTGTGTCAAATAGTAGGAGACATTCAATGGCAAGAATCTATAGACACAAATGTAAACCTGTCCCCACAAAGAAGAAGGATGGTGCTACCAAATCTTGAAGGTTATCCAGGAGCATAGAGACTAAGATAAAGTAAAAAAAAACTTATGACAGTTTAGGAAGAAGATGAATGATCTCATCCATTCCATTAGAGTAAGATGACCTTTTTTTCACTCTCAACTCACACTCTCACAAGGTCATCAGGCATTTGGAGGATTATAGTCCACAGGAGTCACACACACGACCAGCACAAGGGACATCACCATTGATTCTCTCAAATACACTTATACATCTTCATCTCTTTTCATATTTTGCACAAGTAAGTCATTAGCCCTGACACAAGTCCATTCATAAAGCTGGTGTGCATATCATCTGTTTCGGCATCCATCCTGCTCACAGTATATCCATCTGTTTTTATGCAAGAAAAGATTGCCCACAATGGGGAGAAATCCAGACAGGTTGGGGGATGCTGGAACCCAGGCCACTCAGCCCCTTTGAGAAGCAGGGTGCAGACAAGGTGAGGACAAGGACCATGCCCAGGTCTGCCAACAAGCCAAAGAAGCCCTATCAACACTAATTGTCCATGGCCAAAACTGAGCTTGCTGTTTAATGTTGATGACTATGCAGCCAGTCACTAATTGTCTCTTCTCTCTATAACAAGCACCAGCAAAAGGAAGGTGCCCATCAGCAGCCTGCTCTGCCAGCCTATCCTGGATCACCTCGGATGAGGATCCTGAGGACCCACTAGACACAGACTCTTCACAGCATTCTTCAAATCTTGCACCAGTACAGAGGCACAGACTTTGTTGAAATCTAGTTTTATCACAGGCTTGAGGTCACCATCTGATGAGCACAGCAGAAGTAGTGACAGTCAAGGTTACCAGTATTCAAAGAGCTGCTGGAGGCTAGGCTGCTGCTGAATTGAGTCCATGATGAACCTCTGGACACAGCCCTTCAAGAGATGTTGGAGATTCAAAGACAGAAAGGGGCACATCAGGCACCGTTGTAAGAGGCAGTCACCAGGTTAGAACGGAGGATGGATGAGTCGATCCATGTTCAACTTAATATTCTAGCACTAACATGCCAGCGCATCAAGGTCACCGATGAAAGGGTTGCACCTGCTCTACCCAGCAGGTTGTGCTCAATATACATGAGATTCAGCACACATTACTTCAGCAATGAGAACGTTCCAGCAGTAGTTGTGTGAGAGGGAACAGTGCACCTCAATCTCTGTCTAGGAGTCCCTTCTCCTTAGGACTTCAGAGGGGTTCACGGACATGCAGAGTAATGTGGCAGCTGGACACCCTAAATCCATTCATCCAGAACTTTCCTGGCCTAATCATTACTCCAAGTCCTTTCCACCTGTAACGGTCTGTAGCTCCTCAGGTTAAGGAAGATGTACCTGCCCCCAGCAGGAGATCCAATGCCAGCCAGGTCTCTCCAGGCCTTAGCCCTCCAGGGGCCCACATAAAGTCAACCAGGATTGGCAGTCAGCAAGCTGCCTCCACCCCTGCTGCGGATGTCAGGAATGCAGTTAGATATAATGATAAATTAGGAAAAACTAATAAATTTTGAGAGCAGAAAGATGACACAGGTGCTTACACAATTTATATACTTTGCACATGCATAAATATACCTTGTTTCTGTGAACTTTTCATTGAATGAATGGTTCTTCTATCTGATACAATGTTCCGAGATCATGCAAGTTTAGCAGATGACCCCCTCCTCACATATCCCCGTTGTATGCTTCCCGTCAATGGTGTCTTGCACCATCCTTTTTAAAATTCATTTATGGGATGTGGGCATTGCTGGCTAGGCCAGCATTTATTGTCTATCTCTGTCTGCCCTTGATAAGCTGGTGGTACGCTGCTTTCTTGGAACATTGCCATCCCTGGGATGTAGTTATATTACAGTTCATTGCCTTTTTTTTGTGTACAGCAGGGACATGAGCAAGGTCTCTACCTCAGGAAAATGGTTGTTTGACAATGCATACCTGAGACCTGCATCAGAGGATCATGTTGTGTGGTCTGAGTATAGATGTTACAGTCTGGGTTTGAGTATAGATATTGCATTCTGCACTGAAGAATGGTCAATGTGGACCTTAATGGCGAGCACATTGGAGTCAATCTCACTTAGTGCATCTTTTAATGGGCTCCGTGTGGCTGTCATGCTTGAACATGGATTACCTATCCATCAATATTTGGGGATGTTAGGCACTCATATCCCTATAGTTGCCCCCAGTTTTCTATTAGCATAATGCAAAGCCATGGACCTAGCTAACACTCAATGACTCATGAAATGCCTCCTAGAGGGCAACAACAATGAGATCAGAGGTGTGTGTCAAGGCCTCAAATGCCAGACTATTCCGTGGGAGGATGATCCACTGGACCTTGGACTGGCTAGCATGACTTGCCCAAATCCCTGAGGCTATTCTCTGAAGGACAACCATGGTTTTCTGATCATGAGAATGTTGTCAGTGTGCCTGCTTTCCTTATGAGTGTCTATCACTTCTGAAATGGAAATGTGGAGGCCTCAAATGGGATTAAAGCTAAGTTCTACTAGATGATATGTGTTCTTTATTATCAGCAAATTAACTAATTGATGACTAAATATAGTGTCGACATTCTCAGACCCACAAATGCAAAAGCAAGCTGCATGGAAATTGGGATACTTCAAACTTGGGCATAGTCAGGAGCAATTGTTTGTGATCAGACATTGCTGCTGTTGAAACTCTCACATTGCACACAAAGCTAATCTGACTCACTGGTTCACATCCATGACTGAGAGTGACATTGTTTCCTGAAGAATTATCTAATTTTGTGGACTCAGTATGATGACGAGGCCTGAACAGTAATCTTGCATGAGGAATTGCCTGTGGAGAAATACCACAGCCTAGGTTCATATCAGACCTCAGACATCAAAGCAAGAACCAATGAATGATGATTGTCCTTCCTGAGGCACCTTGCAACACTCCAGATATGTTGCCAAGTGCCTCAAGAAGGCATAACAGCCATGAATACCTGTCATGGGAGTTCCCAGGGTATCTTGCATAGATCTGCATCATCTGTTTCTGGTGCAGCTCCAATAATCGAGAAGCTTGACACCTTCCAAGACAGATAACCTGTTGGATGCATTGATGGGCTTGGGATATGCCATAGAAGTCCCCATTGGAGTCCTGGAACAAACCACTCACAAAAAAGTTCATTGCAGTGTCACCTTTAGAACTACTGGTAATGGATGGTATTCCAGCCTCAGCGGAGTCATCTCCTCTTGAAGAACGTTTCAGATGTGAGCCACCACGTCTTGACAAGCAAAGGCATCTATAGGATTGTCTTTCACGCATCCATAGGTATGAGAAACGTGTTCAGCACAACCTTGGTCATGCTATATGCCTCCGTGGAATGGGTCTGTCAGCCTCAGCTTTGGGTCTTCATGGTCACCCATGTTCATCAAAGCGAGCGAGGATCTCCCCTTTGCCTTGCCTGATGGTGATAGGTCCTTCTCCTTGTCAGTTGTCTGATTGCGAGGAAAAAGGCAGCATTGCTTGCTGCATTCATTCTCCACTCTGCCTCCTCTCCGCGGAAAAACTGAACGAATACATGATTGAACATAAACCTGTAATGATCACCTTCTGCTCACAAACTTGGGAGTCATTGTGAATCCCTTGTTCTCATTCCAGGCATTCCATCTTCAGATTATCCTTTGCAGCTGTAACACAGCATTGAGTATCAATGGAAGGGTCCCCCTCCCCCAAAGGCCCCAGGCATCTCAGCATTTTAAGAATGGGGGTGGATCTGGATGACTGCAGCCAGGTGCTAATGGTCTAAGTTCAGGACTCTGTCAGGCTGGCTCCTTTGGATTACACTTGAGCCCAACCTTGCACTGATGCAATAACACTAATCGGGGAGGCATGAAAAGCTTGGACCTGTCATCTCCCAGGTGTGATGGTCTTTGGGGCATTAGGCATACACACTTTACAACTGAATCCTTCCGAGGATTGGGCATTTCTGGAAGTGACAAATGGTCATTGGAACACAATCAAAATATGGCCCCAGGGCAAGGGTTTCTTGCAAGGATGCACACCATCAGTTAAAGAGCCCAAATCCTTCAACTAGTATGAGCTTTCCTAACATGTCTTAGCTGTTCAGTGATCTCCATTTGGTAAAGTGCAAATTAGTAGGATGTCCCTTCACCTGGTCCAAAAATGCACTATTTGATTTTTCCCACAGCTCTTCGACCTCTACACTGGCGATTATTTTTGTACTACACCAGTGGGTTGGCTTGCAAAACTGCATTATTATGAGACCAACCCTCCTACCTCCATCAACATTGAAGTTGCTCTATCATACCAGAAGATCATTTGTACAGGTTTCTCTCCTTTGATCGCTCTCCTTCCTCCCCCTCTAATCCTGGGTACTATCATGATTGTTGTTGATATCCTTGTCCTCTCCCCAAAATGTTTGATGTTGATGCACCAAAACCCCATTTTGACCTGGTCCCTCCCCATCTTGAGGCTACTTTGCACAATGTCTACTGACACCCCTCTTCTTGCCAGGACATTATCAAGTGCCCCCAACTGTCCTATGTGGTCCCCATCTATAGGCTGCTGATGCCTCCCTGACTGTGACAGTGTCATGTGCGGCCCACTACCAACTGCCAGGACCATATGTGTGAGAGATTGACCATGCCGGAACACCAATCTCGCATGTCTGACACAGGAAGGCTAGGCCTTTCCCTCTCTGGACTGGTCCCAGGACTATCTACACTTTCTATCCCAGACTACTTATTGTATTGCTACCCAGGACAATCTGCTTTGTGGTCACGATTAACTTTCCCTGCCCCCTCCCCCAGGTTATGTGTTTCCATCCACCCCCTTTCCGGGGTTCAGTCACTGCCAAGCCTTTGCCTTCCGGCCCTTTCCCTTCCTCTGTCAGGTCTCATGTCCCCCGCCACCAAGTCACTGCTTTGCCTTTGAGCCTCTCTCACTTGGCCTCCCTGCTGGTCTTGCCTGAGCAAATTTAGCATGCAGTCAGAGCAGCACTGAGTGCAGGATGGTGAAAAGTAGGTGAGTGCTGCACACTCAAACCTCGAGGCTGTGAGTGGTCATGATTCATGCCGGTCTAATTTGCTCCTGGAAAGTGGGTGTGATTCAGCCAAGCTGAGTTTTTAATGAGTATTCATGATATTCAAATGCATGCAAACACATTTCCTGAGAGTGGGCTACAGGAACAGAAAATTTCCAACTATTTTCACACTGGCGGGAAATTCACTTTTGGTTGTACTCGTAAATTTTTCCATACTGCCTGCCATGTCTGTCACTGGCATGACTGGAAAGTACTGCTCGTTAACATGGGTAGATGACTGGTTAGCTAACAGGAAGAGTAGGGGTGAGTAGCTCATTTCTGAATTTGCAAGTTGTGACTAGTGGATGCCAAAGGGCTGTGCTGGGCTTCAACTATTTACAATCTCTGTCAAAAACTTGGATGAAGTTTTTTTTTTAGTTTATTTATTAGTGTCACAGCTAGGCTGACATTAACACTACAATGAAGTTACCGTGAAAATCCCCCAGTCACCACACTCCGGCGCCTGTTCGGGTACACTGAAGGAGAATTTAGCATGGCCAATGCACCTAACCAGCACGTCTTTCAGACTGTGGGAGGAAAACGGAGCACCCAGAGGAAACCCACGCAGACATGGGGAAAGCACGATAACACAGTAGTTAGCACTGCTGCCTCACAGTGCCAGGGAACCGGGTTCAGTCCCAGCTTGGGTCACTGTCTTTGTGGAATTTGCACATTCTCCTCATGTCTGCATGGATTTTCTCCAGGTGCTCTGGTTTCCTCCCATAGTCTGAGAGATGAACTAGTTAGATGCACCGGAGTATGGCGACTAGGGGAATTTCACAGTAGCTTCATTGCAGTGTTAATTACAAATGCCTTACTTGTGACTAATAAATATAAATAAATAAATAAAAACATGCAGACCCAAGCTGGGAATTGAACCTGGGTCCCTGACACTGTGAGGCAGCAGGGCTAACCACTGTGCCACCATGCTACTCACTGATTCCCTGATGAAGGGAATGAAGGAGATGATTGTTAAGTGTGCTGATGACACAAAGATAGGTTGAAGAGTAAGTTTTAAAGAGAAATAAGGAACCTGCAAAGGGATAGAGATAGGTTAATTGAATGGGCAAAAATTTGGCAGATGGAGTTTAATGTGGAAAATGTGAACTTATTCGTTTTGTCAGGAAAAACAGAAAAGCAGTATACTATTTAAATGGAAAGAGATTGCAGAACTCCATGGTACAGTGGGATCTGGAAGCCCTGATACATGAATCAAAAAACAGTGGCATGCAGGTACAGGAAATGATTAGGAAAGCAACTAGAATGTTTGTGTTTATTGCAAGGGGAATTGATAATAATGTAGGGGAGTTTTGTTACAGTTGTACAGAGCTTTGGTGAGACCATAAATGGAGTACTTTTGATTGTTTCCGTCTCCTTACTTAAGAAAGGATATAATTGCATTAGAAACAGTTCAGAGAAGGTTCTCTCGATTGATTCTTGAGATGAAGGGGTTATCCTATGAGGAAAGCCGTATCTATTAGAGTTTAGGAAAATGAGAGATGACATTATTAAAATATAAGATCCTGGGGGAATTTGACAGGGTGGATGCCAGGAGGATGTTTCCCTGTGTGGGAGAGTAGAACAAGGAGACACAGTTTAGAACTAAGAGGTCTCCCGTTTAAAACAGAGATGACTGGAATTGTTCTTCTCTCAGAGTTGTGAGTGTGTGGAATTACCTTCCCCAGAGAGAAGTGGAGGCAGGGTCATTGAATATTTTTAAGGCTGAATAAAACAGATTATTGATTAACAAGAAAATCAAAGATTACAGGGGGTAGACAGGAAAATAAAGTGGCCGCAATCAGATCAGCTGTGATCTTATCAAACAGTGGAGTAAGCTTGAGGGGCTGAATGGCCTACTCTTGTTCCTAATTTGTAGGTTTGTAAGTATGTTTGTAAAAGTTTTGCTCTTCACATGTCATTCTTTTTTCTCCAGTCTTTCCTTTTGAGTTGAAAATTTTAGAATAACTGTTGTTGAAGTGCAGTTTGCTAAGTGCATCTGAATGGAAGGAGGTCCCACACATTGGCGGCTGAAATACAAAAGTACTAGGCTGAATTTTACACCTCTCCGCTGGGCATGTTTTTGGTGGGGAAGGGGTATGTAAAATATATCGGGGCTAACTCAACAACATCCTGCCCACACCCGACCTAACCCCTATAATATACCTGGAGGGTGGGCACTGACAGTGGCAGCCCATCTGCCACAGTTAAATAAATAATTCATGGTCAATTAGGCTTATTAGCAAACCTATTGACCAAGATAATACCTGCTTATGCCATAACATGGTTGCTATGGGCAGGTCGCTTTTTTATGGCCTAAATGAAAACATCCCCCTTGCCTTGTACACAGTGAGTGTATACCTCCCAGGATTTCACTCCCCTTCCTTCTACATGCCAAAAACCCAACCTCTTTCCCTCACTGGGCTCTCAGCTGTCTTCGCCCTAAAAGCCCAGGATTTACCGTTCTGCAGCAGCCATCACTCTCCTTCCTGCAGCTCCGGCAAACCCCACTACCTTGCTGCCAGCAGCTCTCGAGGTGGGACTTCCTCCTACTGAGAGATAGAATTAAGCTCTCGAGGTGGGACTTCCTCCTACTGAGAGATAGAATTAAGTGGGGTTTAAGTCCCACTCTCAGCTAGTTAAGCTCACCCCCCAGCATGTTAAGGCTGTGATGTAGACTTCTTTCTGGTGTGCTGACTCTCCTTTCATTTTCTAAACCTGATGGACTCACTGTCACTGCTCAGTTACTGCTACTGAGGAAGGATCATCTGCAACAGTGCTGGAAACCTAATTTGAGTGGCCTGTCATTCATACGCCTTTCAATTCTCCACATAGGCTGTTGACTCAGTACTAGTCTTATCCCTGACGTTATCCCTTCATGGTAATTTACAGGGTCTGTCAGCACCAGAACTCAACTAAATCATTGCCCTCCCTTCCTGGTTGGAAAACAATCATTTAACAAGCAGTGTGAGAGTAGAAATATTGACTTCAATTTACAACAGTAAAGAAGCAGTCATGCAGTCTCCCAACACAATGTCACCCGTCACTCAGGTGAGGTCAGTTCCCACATTCAGCTGTCAACACTCCATACATAATAACCGATTGGCTCAATAACTCATCCAAGCACCTTCAGGTGACCATGGAAACTATTTAATTCCAGGTGAAAACTGTTGCTTTGCATGGTCCCTAAGTAAATCTGATGAGCGTGAAACTGGAAGACACAATGATGGATGAATCGGATCTGAAAATTAAGTACAAAGCAGAAATCTGTTGTATTAAACCACAAATTAGAGAGCTTTGTGAAAAGAGCAGGGAGAGTGGGACTAATTAGATAGTACTTTCAAAGAACTGGCACAGACATCATGGGCAGAAAGCCCTCCTTCTGTACTGTATGATTATGTGATACAAACTGAGAAGTTGAAACAGTAATATTAAGCATCAGATCAGGTAGTCATGGCTTTACATGTTCTTATAACTGAGCCCCATCTCACCCTCCTAGTTTGCGATGCCTACCAATCAATCTTCACCAATACTCTATAAGTCAAGACAACGGATCAAGTCAACTTATCAGAGCAGACTCTGCTCTTCCCTACCACTCAGATTGGTAGACATTGGGGGTGAAATTGAAGGACGTTGCAAAGGCAGCAGGCTGCAGTGCTGTCTGCCTCGGTAACATTATGCAAGTCTGTGTAGTGTACTTAAACAAGCTCCCCCCATTATGTTTCTGAATCCATACATGTAAACAGTCAGTACTCACCACTGTTCCCTGAGACATCCTACTCAGCACATCACCGAGCAAAATCTTTTCACACCCACTCAGTATTTCTCCCAGCATTGACTGCTGAGACACCCTTTTCAGTACATTTCTCCCGCTGGTATTAATCCCTGAGACACTACGCTCAGTCTCCCAGAAGGTCAAAAGATAAAAGCAAATTACTGCAGATGTTGGAATCTGAAACCAAAAGAGAAAATGCTGGAAAATCTCAGCAGGTCTGGCAGCACCCGTAAGGAGAGAAAAGAGCTGATGTAACAAGTCCAGACGACCCATTGTCAAAGCTTTAATTCCAGGTGAAAACTGTTGCTTTGCGTGGTCCCTAAGTTTTGACAAAGGGTCATGTAAACTCAAAACGTCAACTCTTTTCTTTCCTTCCAGATGCTGCCAGACCTGCTGAGATTTTCCAGCATTTTCACTTTTGGTCCCTGGGACACACCACTCAGTAAATCACCCAGCACCAATCCCTTTGTACCTGCTCAGCACATCTCCCCCAGCATCAATCCAAAATCATTACAAAAGTGACTTTGTGATGCTCATGTTGTACAGAGTCCTGGTCAGACTCCATCTGGACTTTTGCATTTAGTTCTGATCACATCACAGGAAAGATATACTGACCTTGGGAGGGACACGTTACATATTCACCATGATACAGGGGTTGAAAGGATTGAATAATGAACATATTTTCAAGAAGTGGTTTCAATTCTTCTGAATGCTGATAGTTAAGTAAAGTTTATTTATTAGTCACAAGTAGATTTACATTTACTGTGAAAATCCTCTAGTCGCCACACTCTGGCACCTGTTTGTGTACACTGAGGGAGAGTTTAGCATGGCCAATGCACTTAACCAGCACATCTTCTGGACTGTGGGAGGAAACTGGAGCACCTGGAGGAAACCCGCACAGACATGGGGAGAATGTGCAAACTCTGCACAGACAATGACCCAAGCCAGGAATCGAACCTGGGTCCCTGGTGTTGTGAGGCAGCAATGCTAATCACTCTGTCATCGTGCCTGTTAAGGGTTGTCAGATTTCAGCAAGGTTTTTAAAATGATACAAGTACTTTGATAAGCTAGATAAAGAGAAACTACTTTGTTTGTGGAATCTAGAAAAGGGGAGCATAACCTTAAAATTAGAGCCAGTCTGTTGTAGAGTGAAATCAGGACACACGAAGGGTAGAGGAAATCTGGAACTTTCTTCCTGCAAAAGTCTGTGGATGCTGAAGGTCAATTGAGATGTTCAAGAGTGAGACTGATTGATTTGTGATGGGAAAGGGATTAAGAAATATGGTGGGTGGGTTAAAATACAGATAGAATCCTGTTGCTATTGTCCCCAATGTGTCAAGCTTCTATTAACAGCCTATGAGTTTTACAAAAGGTGTTTTGGAAATTTATGTCCATTACATTATTGGGCATCTCAAAATTCACACAGGATGTCACTTCCCCAAAGAAAGCTGAAGGAAATGTCTTCGCCTTCTAACAGCATATTGTCCACCTGTCCAAAATAAACAGCTGAAGCATTTTGAGCAGCTTATATGCAATTAGCAAAGTCTAATTAACTTCATCCCCTAGTTTCTTCTTGTCTACCAAAAATCACTTTTTATCTGGTCTAACTCTTACCTTTAATCCACCACCTACTCTTTCTTCATCTCTTTCCTTCCATGAACTCACTATTTCCTCTGACCTTCAGTACAACTTCTGTGTCTCCTTGCTCTTGTTCTAATCTAATTTACTTTGTATTTCCTGTATGGTTTGTGCTGTGGTTTTCTGGTTACTCTGCATATTTACTCTGTGCTGTCTCTGTAATTTATCTTTATTCTCTAGTTTTGTTTCTCCAATTTTCTCTGTGTCGGACTGTTGCGTTTTCTGATTTCTCAACTCTTCATGGTTTTTGTTCTTCCATTTGTTTATTTCCTATTCTCTTTGCAATTGATATTCTTTCCCTGCTTCTTCTGCACTAGTTTTCTCATGTTCACAATTCAGTTTGAATTCATTCTTCTGTTTTTAGTATTAGCTTGCTGTGTTCTCTGTTTCTGTTCTTTCTCTGTTATTCCACTTTATTTAACTGTTTGTTCATTCTTCAGTTTGTGTTCATCCTCCATGTAATTTCTCTGCTATCGCTTCTTCTGTGTCCTCATTTTGTTATTTATCTGTTCTGCTTTGTTATTTGTACAATTGTGTTAATTCTATTGTTTCTCTGCATTTATTTTCTCTATATTTCTTCTGCCATCTGTTTTCTTTGTCAGCTCTAACTTCCAGTAGATTCTCCATAGTTTGTATTCTTTTTGTGCTCTCTCTTCAGTTTGTGTACTGGGTCTTTTGCAGTTTGCTCTGTTTTCTCTAGAATATTATGTTTATTGCTATTGTGTGTTCTCTCTATTGTTCATATTCCTTCTCTGTCCTAGTTTGCTCTGTATCCTATTTGTTTGTAATCTGCCCTGGTTTGCTCTGCAGCTTCCCTACAGACCTTGGTTGCAAAATTTGGCTCTGTAGTGCCATTCATCTCAGTGTTATCGAAGCTTGCGCCATTGTCATACTAGGGGCAATAAAGCAGGCATCCCATGTGTGTGCAAGGAGCACACAGGAAGGGAAGAAAATGACCTCAGTCAACCTTTAATACTGATTTGACTCACAGGTCCTCACACACCAGTCTCGTGTACACCTTCAGTAAATACACAAACAAAATATTTAAAGGCATCAGTATTTAACTTCCAAGTGAAGGATTTTAACTTTTTTTTATGAATGCAAAGTTTGTGGAAGTAATGTGCTGCTGGAGGGGTTGACAGAAATTATTCTGGTCAGAAGGGTCTGGTGCTGGAACCTTTGGAAAGGGTGTTGTGAATTTGAAAGATCTCTGAGCATAACACTTGCTCTCACTCATAGGTGCTGTGGTTGCAGTTCCTCTTGAG
This sequence comes from Carcharhinus amblyrhynchos, assembly GCF_965287045.1. NCBI lineage: Eukaryota > Metazoa > Chordata > Chondrichthyes > Carcharhiniformes > Carcharhinidae > Carcharhinus > Carcharhinus amblyrhynchos. The sequence continues at coordinate 143,407 of NW_027649918.1, read as the reverse complement.
CTGCAGCATGACAGACAGCAGGTGAAGCTGTTAGCAGAGGGAGGAGGATAGAACTGTAAGTAGGTGACCTTACCATCTAGGATTCTCTCTCCACCCCCTCAAACTGGGGCTGCAGCCACAGAGACAGCACTGCCAAGGTTACTATGGACATCAATTTCTACGTCAGCAGATCCTTCCAGCCAGAAGCTGATAAGATTGCCAACATTTCTCAATTTACTGTGCATAACTGTATCTGGGAGGTCGCTGGGGCCTTGTATGCACGGAGAGGGAATATCATTGTTATCTCTCTTAACAGAGAGAAGGAGGAGTCGTCCATGGCTTTGTAGTTGTAGTTGGCTTCCCAATGGTGCAGAGAGCCATCAATTACATGCAAGCAGCTCTGCAAGTGTCGAACAAGAAGAGATATCACAACCACAAAGAGTCCCAATCCCTGTACTTGGTGTTCAACCACACACACATCATCATGTTGCTGAATTCCCACTATTGTAGCAGATGTCACAACGCTTCCATCCTGCACCATCTGGGGAGGGGATGGGGGAGGAAGGGTGCAATGGCAAAATGGTAATGCTACTGGATTAATATTAAAGGCCCTGACTAATATTTCAAAGGCATTAATAATAAAATCTGATATAAAATACTAGTCTCACTAAAAATAGTTATAAACCTCCAAGATTCAGCAAGGCATTCGATAAGGTCCCCCATGCAAGACTTCTTGAGGAAGTGAGAGGGCATGGGATCCAAGGGGCTGATGCCTTGTGGATCCAGAACTAGCTTGCCCGTAGAAGGCAGAGAGTGATTGTAGATGAGTCTTTTTCTGCATGGAGGTCGGTCACTAGTGGAGTGCCCCAGAGATCTGTTCTGGGACTCTTGCTGTTTGTAATTTTTATAAATGACCTGGATGAGGAAGTGGGGGGATGGGTTAGTAAGTTTGCTGATGACACGAAGGTTGGTGGTATTGTGGATAGTCTGGAGGGATGTCAGAAGTTGCAGCGTGACATAGATAGGATGCAAGACTGGGCGGAGAATTGGCAAATGGACTTCAACCCGGATAAATGTGTAGTGGTCCATTTTGGCAGGTCAAATGGGATGAAGGAGTATAATATCAAGGGTAAGACTCTTAGCAGTGTGGAGGATCAGAAGGGCCTTGGGGTCGGGTCCATAGGAGTCTTAAATCGGCTTTGCAGATAGAGGATATGGGCAAGAAGGCGTATGGTGTACTGGCCTTCATCAATCGAGGGATTGAGTTTAGGAGTCAGGAGATAATGCTGCAGCTTTACAAGACCCAAGTCAGACCCCACTTGGAGTACTGTGCTCAGTTCTGGTCGCCTCATTACAGGAGGGATGTGGAAGCTATTGAAAGGCTGCAGAGGAGATTTACAAGGATGTTGCCTAGATTGGGTGGCATGCCTTATGAGGATAGGTTGAGGGAGCTCGGTCTTTTCTCCCTGGAGAGACGAAGGATGAGAGGTGACCTGATAGAGGTTTATAAGATGTTGAGAGGTATAGATGGGGTGAATTCTCAGAGGCTATTTCCCAGGGCTGAAATGGTCGCTACGAGAGGACACAGGTTTAAGGTGCTGGGGAGTAGGTACAGAGGAGATGTCAGGGGTAAGATTTTCATTCAGAAGGTGGTGGGTGAGTGGAATCAGCTGCCGTCGGTGGTGGTGGAGGCAAATTCGATAGGGTCTTTTAAGATACTTCTGGATGAGTACATGAGACTTAATAGGATTGAGGGTTATAGGTAGGCCTAGTACGGAGAGATATGATCAGTGCAACTTGTGGGCCAAAGGGCCTGTTTGTGCTGTAGTTTTTCTATGTTCTATGTTCTAAGATTATCATAAAAATCCATTGATTTACTAATGTCCACAGGGGAACTGCTGTCCTATCCCAGTCTAGGCTACATGTGACTCCAGACCCACGGCTGGTTCACACTTAATTGCCCCGACTAATCCATCAGATGTACTGCTACAAAAAAGTTAAATAAGAATAAAACCAGATGGACCATCCAGCATCAACATAGTCAATGGAACTGACAAGGACACACCCTGTCCACTCAACCCTAAAAAGTAATCCTCATTAGCATCTGGGGACTTCTGCCAAATTTAGATAGTTGTTTCTCAGACTAGACAAGCTACAGCCTAACACAGTCATATTCATATAACCATACCTTACATATTTAATGTCCTAGACTACTCCATACTATCCCTAGGAATATCCTGCCTCATTGGAGATGGTGCCACAGTGGTGTACAATGAGGAGGGAGCGGTTGTGGAAGTCCTCAAAATTGATTCTATTCCCCATTAAGTCTCAATTAAGTTTCATGGCATCAGGTCAAACATGTCAAGGAAACCTCCCACTGATTACCACCTACTGCCCTTCCTCAGCTGATGAATCAGACACACTACTGAACCCATGTCTAGGAGCAAGTGATTTGTGAAGAATCAGGACAAAGTTCTGCAGCATGTGCCACACCACATCAGTAAACTTAATCAGCTCTGGAAACAACCAAACACTTCTAAAATCATACTAAAAGACATTAGAACTCAATCAAAAACTAAACTGAAAGTAGTTGATGACCCCTTAAAATAACACAAGTGTGGATCCTTCTTACCACTAAACATGTATTCAGCTATATAATGTTAAGAGAGGGCATTAGCTGGAGTGTTAAGCTCCACAATAGCAATGCTGGCATCAAATCTATGTTACATGATGATTAACTTCATGATCTGCCTAATCCACATTCTTGCAGTGGACACTCCCTGAACACTCACTTAACACCCTCACCAAATGGTGTTGAATGACTACCACCTAATAGAGCACTCGCACTGCAGGTGCCATTTTGGACATAAAACAGCACTCAATAGTGTCAAAAAAGTAGGTGCTCCGCAGACAAATTTCAAGGCCCTTGTTATTTTCCTGATTTAGTTGGCTTAGCTATGATTACATAGGATATATGGCAAAGGAACAGGCCATTTGACCCAACCTGTTCAATTGGCATTTATGCTCGACCCAAGCCTCCTCCAATCTTTTTAATCATCTAAATCTATTATTGTAACCCTTTATCCATTTCTCCCACATTTGTTTGTCTAGCTTCCTCTTAAATGCATTACATTATTCACTCCAACCACTCTCTGTGGTTGCAATTTTCACATTCTCACTATTCTTAGGTTAAAGATATTTCTTCTGAACTCCCTATTGGCTAATTGGTGATTATCTTGCATTGATGGCCTCTAGTTAAGCTCTTCTTCCTATGTGGAAACATTCTCTCTATATCCACTCTATCAAAACCATTCATAATTTTAAATACCTCAACACCCCCAGCCTTTGTTTCTCATGAGAAAAGAGATCCAGTCTATCCATTCTTTCCTGATATGTATACTCATCCATTTCTGATATTATCCTTGAAATCTCCTTCGCACCCTCACCATTGCAACTATATTAATTTTATGATATGGCAATCAGAACTGCATGCAGTATTCGAAGTGTGGTCTAACCAAGGTTTGATATAGGTTTAGAATCATTTCCCTGCTTTACAATCCCATCCCTACATAAACAAAACCTAGATCAAAATTCACCATTGTTCATGCCAGCAGGATTTTCCCACCCCGCTGCAGTGAACAGAGTGGGTGGGTGCCAAATTCACCCACCTTGCTGCAGCGGCAGCGTAGTGTGAACGGCCAGTAAGATCGCGTCCCCAGTGTTTAAACTGCTCTTTTTACAGCCTTGCTAACCTGTGATGCACTTCTAATGATTTTGTATTTGTAGTTTGAGATCTCTTTTTTCCTCTACCCAACCTAGACATACACCTTCCAAGTAACAAGCCATTCCCTATTCTTTCTACCAAAATGTACGACTTTATTAATCTTTTTTAACTTTATTTGCTGATTATTTGCCTATTGTGAAACTGTATGAGTATAATTTGTTTAAGTCCTCTTTAGTACTGAATATCTCTACATTTTGGTGTCATCTACAAATTTAGAAAATGTGGTTTTGATTCCAAGACCAAATCATTAATGTAAATTGTGAACATCAGTGGTCCCAGCAAGGTTGCTGATGGAATACACATCCCACCCTTTACCACTCTGAATAATAACTCTTTGCTCCCACTCTCTGCTTTCCGTCTTAAAGCCAACTAGTAAACCACACTGGCCCTTGTCCCCTGATTCTGATTTTATTCATTAGTCTATTCTTTTAAATCTATATTTCTTCCTTCACCTCTATATTTCTTCCTTCACATTAATACATGGATTACACGTATTAATGTGACAGATCCTTAAAAATCTTTTACCTCTATCCATATAGATTCTATTTCTGTCTTGCTAATAGCTGTGTTATTTTTCTACTGCCATTATTGTATCCCTAATACACAGGGCTACTCTACCTCCCTTTTTTCCCCGTTTTTTAAATGTTATGCTCGGCAATGTTTTGTTCCCTTTTTTTGTCATCTCAGAAATCCCTACGACGTCTGGTTCCTCCCACTGCATAGTGGCCTTGAGTTCTTCTATTTTATTACAAACACTGCATTTTTGTATTTTTAAATTATTTTTAATAATCAAGCATAATAATCAGCATAATCAAGAACGACCCCCCCCTTGTCATTTTCTCTTCCATCTTAATCCATCGGTTCGAGAACACATACCAACTAATTTAAGAACAGCTTCTTATTTGCTGCCATCAAATTTTTGAATGGATCTATTATATATTAGGCTGATCTTCCTCTTCACCCTATCTGTAACTGCAACACTATACTGTGCACCCTCTCCTTTCCTTCTCCCCTATATACTCTATGAACCTATGCACTCACCTGGGGAAGGAGCAGCGCTCTGAAAGTTCATTATTCCAAATAAATCTGTTGGATTGACTTTAATCTGGTGATGTGAGACTTCTTACTGTACTCTATGAACGGTATGTTTTGTCTGTGTCGTGTACGAGAAACATTACTTTTCACGGCATCCTAATACATGTGATAATAATAAATCAAATCAAATAATAAATCAAATGGGATATCCTCTCACTTTATGCTTAGACATCTTCTCAGACATATTCTATAATTCTATTCATTCCCTTGCCAATAAACACCTTCCTTTATCTTATTCGTTCCTGTGTGCTACTTCCCCGTTTTGTTCAGACTGCTTACATTTCTTGTTGATTCCTCATACCATCTTACTAGTGTATAGCCTTGCCACTTCCATACATACCATTTCCACTAGAATACGGAGCCCATCCCTCTTCTGATGGAGCCTGGCCCATCAGTATAACTCCTTCCAGTCCCAGGACTGGTATCAGTCCCTTGAAAAGGAATGAACAGGAACACCTCTTTCTCCCACCAGCCTTTTAGCCTCATGTTCATTCTCTTTATCTGTCTGCTCCCATGCCAATTTGCATGTGGTTTAGGCAATGATCCAGAGATCTCTCCCCTTGAGGTTCTGCTTTTTAATTTTGAACCTCTTTCTGCATGTCCTCCTCCCTGTCCCTATCTATTTTTGTTCCAATATGACAAGTGAATTTGCCCATCCCTTTCCAAGTTCCTCTCCAGCTATCATGAGTTAGTCCAGACCCTGACACTGAGTAGGCAACACACCCTTTCAGATTCTTGTTCTTGGCTGCAGGGAATGCAATCTATCTCCCTTTACAGAGTGCCCTGTTACTACCATGGATGAATTTTACAGCTCCTACCACCAGTGAGATCCTCTAGTCCTGAAAAGTCAATGGAGTTTCTAATAGCTCACTGCATTTTTCTGGACCCTTCATCTTGCACTTCTATTCTACTCTTTTCCCCCCACCCCACCCTCACCTCAACTTTAGACAGCTTTCTGGTCATGGTGCCTTGGTCTGCATTGTGGCAGTCCTTTCTTTTATCTTTCTCCTTGTCTTCACACTGAGTACATTGGACCTGTTGGATAGAACAAGTGTCTATAGGGCTTCCTTCTCGAACATTCCTAAACTGCTACTGTCTTACTCTCTATCAGTCACCGCCCCACTTTCCTGGACCAGTGCTTTTTCCTAGGGTGTGACTATATTCTGGATAAAAAAAATTCCAGAAATTGTTCCCCCCCCCTCTTGTGTTGGAGTCTTTCCAACTTGCACACCAGCCAGGGGGATTTGAGATAAAGACATATCCTGCAGACGTGTTTGCTCAGGAAAGTCCCACCATTCAAATATTCTCAATTCTTCAGTGCAAGACACAGAACCTGTTCTGCCATATCTGAGACTAACATTATTTTATTTATTTATTGGCTAAAGATTTTATTCAACAATTATTTGCAGCTATATTAAGTAGTTTAACTAGTTAAGTTATAAATTTAGCACAGTATTTATATTTTCCCAATACTACTTTAAAATACTGCCCTTTTTGAAAATAAGCCTTAAAGCTCAGCAACCAATCACCTACCTAGCCACCTATTGCCCCTAGACTTCAGGTCTCGCTGTCTCTTCATTCTTCTCTCAGACCATTCCTTGATTTGTAGAAACCAGATCTGCACTTCTTTGCTCACTGCACCGAATTCTCTCATTCACCAAATTTCCCAAGTACTCGATCAAAACCGTACCACATCAAGCTGGAGCTCTTGCTTCTTACTTTGTACATAGCAAAAGCCTTCCACCTTTGTGTTTCTTTGTATTATGCACTTTCTATCAAACTGGTTTTTCTGCTCTAGTTTGCTCTATGTCCTCTCCATAGTTCTGATTTTTTTCTCCACTTTAGTTTGCACTGTGTTCTCACAGCAATTTTGGGTTATTTTGCTGCATTATTTTTCTAGGTCTACCACGGAGCTTGTGTTCCTTTCTTGCTCTAATTTCCTGTGTCCTCTCTACAGTGCATCCATTTTTTTCTACTCTAGTTTACTGTTTTGTATCCAGAGTGTGTTCTTTCCTGCAGATGTTTTCTTTGTGTTCCCCCTATAGATCCCGCTTTTTCTCTGTTCTAGTTTTCTGTATCCTCGCTACAATTTATATTGTTTCTTTGCTCTAGTTTGCTGTGTCCTCTCCACAAATTTGTGTTCTTTCTCTGCCCCAGTTTGTTGTGTTCTCTCTACAGGTCTTGTTGTTTCTCTACTCTAATTTAATCAGTGCAATTTGTAATCATACTTTGCTTATGTGCTTGATATCTTCTTTGCAATTTTCATTCATTACTGTAGTTTGCTTTGTGTCCTCTATACAGTTCTTGTTGTCTCTCTGTTCTATATGTGTATTCTATTCAGATCTTGTTCTTTACCATTCCAGTTTTCTGTGTAACCTCTCTTACCATTTTGTTGTTCTCTGCTTTAGTTTGCTCGGTCTCTCTCTACATTTTGTGTTCTTTCACTGCTCTAATTTCTTCTGTCACCTCTACAGATCTTGTTATTCTTCTACTCCAATTTGATCGGTGTTCCCTCTGCAATCTGTGTTCTTTATCTGCACCCTCTCAAAAGATTGTGTTCCTTTGCTCCTCTAGTTTACTCTGTGTCCTCTCTACACTTCTGGATGTCACCTTTTCTCTACTTTACTCTGTGTCCTCTACAGATCTTATTTCTCTGTTCCAGTTATGTGTGTTCACTCAACGCATCTTGTTTCTCTACTTCAATTTGCTTTGCATTCTCTTTAAAGGTCTTCTTGTTTATTTGCTCTAATTTGGTCTGTATCCTGTGGTTTGTATTCTTCCTTGGCTTTAGTTTTCTTTCTGTGTCCTCTCTACAGTTTGTGTTCCTTCGTTGCTCTAGTGCATTCATCCTTTCTCCAATCCTTAATCTTTCTCTTGCTGTGGGTTGTCCATACAGACCTTGTTCTTTCAGTTTTAGTTGGGTGTGTTCTCTTTACACATATGGACATTTCACTCTTCAGAGCAGGTTTGCTGTCTTCCCTCCAATTTCTGTTATATCTCTGCTCGAATTTGCTCTATGTTTTTCTTCAGGTCTTGTTGTTTCTCTTCTCTAATTTGGTCTGTGTCCTATCCCCACTTTCTGTTCTTTCTCTGCTTTAGTTATCTACGTCTTCTCCACAGTTTGTGTCCCATTGCTGCTCTAGTGCAGTGTCTTCTATGTGGTTCTTGTTGTTTCTATGCTGCAGTTTGCTGTGACCTCTCTGCAGTACTTCACTTTTTCTTCTGTAGATTGATGTGGGCCTTCTACAAATCTTGTTTTCTGTTCTCCAGACATGTCCTGACTACTTTTTGTTGTTACTCTGCTCTAGTTTGCTATGTAACCTATACAGATTTTGTTTTATCCACAGTTTGCTGTTAACTTTCTATCGTGTTGTAGCTTCCTTGATTTGTGTCCTCTCTACGTATCTTGTTGATTTTCTGTCTAGTTTGCTCTAATTTATCTCTACCAATCATGCTGTTGGTCCTCTCTGGTTTGCTCTGTATGTGTATTGTTCTTTCTCCACTATAGTTTTGTGTTCTCTCCAGTTATATTATTTCTCTGATCTAGTTTGTCTGTGATTTTTCTGAATTGTTACTTTTTTCTGCTCTAATTTGCTGTGTTCTCTCCACAGCTTCTATTCTTTATGCCCTGTGACTTTCCTAACAGATCTTGTTGTTTTCCTATTCTAGTTTTCTTTTTATATCCTCTCTACATTCTCTGCTCTCTCTCCTCTACAGATCTTGTTGCTTCTCTGCTCCCTTTCCCCTCCAGAGATGTTTTTCTGCTCTGGTTTATTCTGTGTCCTCTGTACAGTTTATGTGTTTCCACTCTGCTGAGACTTAGTTTTATTTTACTATTCTTGTTGTTTCTTTGCTCCCTTTCCCCTCTACAGATTTTGTTGCTTTTCAGCTCCCTTTCTCCTCTAAAGATCTTGTTTCTCTGCCTCCGTTCCCTTCTACGGTTCATGTTGTTTCTCTGCTCTCTCTCCCCGCTACAGATCTTATGTTTTGACAAAGGGTCACCTGGATTTGAAATGTCAGCTCTTTTCTCTCCTTACAGATGCTGTCAGACATGCTGAGATTTTCCAACATTTTCGCTTTTGGTTGTTGTTTTTCTGCTCTTTTTTATCCTCTCCACAATTCTTGTTGTTTCTCTGCTCTCTCCCCATTACAGATCACGTTGTTTCTCTGCTGTTTTCTTTATACCTGCTACAGTTCTTGTTGTTTCTCTGCTCTTTTTTAACTTCTCTATGGTTTTTGTTATCTGCTCTTTTTTATCCTCTACAGTTCTTGTTCTCTGCTTTATCCCCTCTACAGTTCTTGTTATTTCTGTTTTTTATCCCCTCTACGGCTCTTGTTGTTTCTCTGCTCTCTCGCTCCTCTCTACAGTTCTCGTTCTCTTCTTTTTTCTATCCCCGCTACAGATCTTGTTTTTTCTGCCTTTTTTATCCCGTCTACAGATCTTATTGTTTCTTTACTCTCTCCTCCTATCTCCCCTCGACGGATCTTGTTGTTTCTTTGCTCTCTCCTCCTACAGATCTTGTTATTTGCTGTATTTTAATCCCCTCTACAGATCTTATTGTTTCTTTGCTCTCGCCTCCTCTCTCCCCTCTACACATCTTGTTGTTTCTCTGCTGTTTTTTTTATCCCCTCTACAGATCTTGTTTCTTTTCTCTCTCCTCCTCTCTCCCTCTAAAGATCTTGTTGTTTCTCTGCTTCTTTTTTAATCCCCTCTACAGATTTTGTTGTTTCTTTGCTCTCGCCTCCTCTCTCCCCTCTACAGACCTTGTTGTTTCTCTGCTTCTTTTTTAATCCCCTCTACAGATTTTGTTGTTTCTTTGCTCTCTCCTCCTCTCTCCCCTCTACAGATCTTGTTGTTTCTCTGCTTTTTTTTTAATTCCCCTCTACAGATCTTGTTGTCTCTTTTCTCTCTCCACTACAGATCATGTTGGTTCTCTGCTCTGGTCTGTTCTGTGTCCCCTGTGCAGTCTGTGTGTTTCCAGTCTGCTGTGACTTAGTTCTCTTTTGCTGCTCTTGTTGTTTCTCTGGTTTCTCTGCTTTGGGCGGGAGTTTCCAGGAAGAGCGAGAGACAGGGCGCTGCGCAGTAACACAGGAATGTGCCAAAAGGACAGCTTGACAAAAGAGTGCGCCGCTGTCCCACAGGCCGAGGCCGGCGAGCAGCCGCCGGGAGCAGTGGGGGCTGGGCGGGTTGCGGGGTGCCGGCAGGCGGGCGGCGGGCCAGCCGGGGCCGGGCGGGGCGGCGGGGCTGTTTGCGGGGGCTGGGTGGGAGCCAGGGGAGGGTGGAAGGAGCGGCGGCTGCCAGTGAGTGCTGCAGCCCTGAGTACACTGAAGAGGGGAAACCGGCTTAAAACCCGGACTGGATTCCGAGAGGCTGCGGCTGCAAAAGCTGCAAAAAAACAAGCTAACCGCACTCGGTGCGGGGCAGAAACGGCGGCAGGCTGCTCCCCGGGGTGTGCTGCCTCCCTGTGCACCCGGCAGCAGTGGGTGTCGGTGCGGGAATGGGGATTGTGGAGGGTTTGGAGTAAATGGAATCCATCTCCCAGGGGAGCTGCAAGCCTGCTCTCTCTGACCTGCACACAGCCTGCATTAAAACAGGAGCATTTCACACAACTCGCAGCCTACTCCACTGAAACAAAAGAAACTGCGCAGCAAACCAGCATTTTAATCAATAAAACATTTAATGGACTTCTTATTGTGCAATGGGATCCATTAGTAGAAAGTTGGGCTGGTTTTAAATGCAAACGAGGGGGGGGGGGGGGGTTGGTGTAGAGAGTGAGAGAGCCCAGCCCGATAGTCAGTCACACAAAATAATCAGCCTCCATGAGCAGCAGTGTTTAAAAATAGAGCCTTGCCTGCAACACACAGTCCCAGGATTGCAATGGAGTTGTGGTGAGACTCACTCACTGCTGGCAATGTGATCATGCTGACAGCTGGGAGAGAAACAGCAACACACAACACTGGGGCCGCAATGCCAAGTGTACTCAATTCTCGAGGAATAAAATACTGGATGTTATTATTTTTTTAAGTGACCTACTTTACAAAAAAATGCACACAAAAAAAAATTGGGACGATTAAAGGGATTCAAAGTGTGTGGTTTGTGTACATGTTCTGCAGGCGAATGTTGGAGTTTAAAATGATTGTAGTTTACATTTACATTTCTTTTACATCCAGTATGAAGACTGTGAACGTTACAAATTTATTTTTTTTTAAGATTTAATTGTGGTAAATCTGATAGAATCAGTCAGAAATGGAAAATTCCACTCGGGTAAAATGGCCTTAAGCAGAAAAGCCTTGCTTCAGAAGTGGTGACAATGATTAGTTTTGGGACAGAGACAGAAGAAAACTGTCTTAATTTTGAATCCCAGAAATTCAATGTGAACTAAATTATATCAAGACATTTTCTGTATATTCTGTACAATATTTCTGCCTTGTTTCTCTCTTCCTGCTCCTCCCTTCTTTCTCATTCTCTCTCCCTTGCTTCCTTTCTCTCGCTCATCCCCCTCTCGTGTTTTTATCAAGATCCTGCACGTCTCTTCTCATGGTTAAGGACACATTAAAGCTTTATCACACTCAGTCAGCAGAGAATTTCATAGAGCAGAAACAGGCCATTCAACCCATCAAATCTACACCAGCACTTTTCCCTGTCTTTCAGCTGAGATATAAAATGGAGGCCCCACATTCTCAGATCTCATAAAGGATTTCATGGTACTATTTCAAAGAAGGTAGGGGAATTATCCCCAGCATCCTGGCCAATATTTATCCTTCAATCAACATCACAAAAACATAATCTGTCACATTGCTGTTTTGTGGGAGCTTACTATGTGCAATTTGGCTACTGTGTATCCTACAGTACAACACTGACTACACTTGAGTAAGCTTTTAATTGGTAGTAATATGTTTTGAGACATCTGGTGATCATGAAAAATGCTGCACTCATGCTGCCCAGAAGAAAAAAACAGTTCGGACCAGTATTCTTATTTCCCCGTTTTACTGGTGTTCCATTTTAAAATATAAGACCAGTTCAGACCAGTACTTTTATTTCCCCATTTTGTTTTTTTTCCTTCTGGGAAGACTTCCTTTCTAGTCTACTCTGTTCTCTTACTTCTTATATTCTTTAAGATTTATCTTTTACAAGCAGCTATATTGAATTTTCTTCTGAAAGAATTAATTGGCTCTGTTCCAGCAAAGATTTGTGGCAGAGAATTCTACACTCTAACCATTCATTGTGTAAATAATTTTTTCTAACCTCCGCTTTAATTCTTTCTTCATTAACTTTTGCTATCTTGTTACCATCTCACTGACTAGTAGAAACTATCTGCCACTGTTCATTTTATCATAATCTTGAGGACTACCTTCAGGCTACCCGTTAATTTTATCATCTTCAGTTAAAAGATGCCTAGCTTCCTTGTCTGTCTTTGTAACTGGGACCCCTTATTTCTGGTAACATCCCAGTAAATCTACACCTGTCCCATATTTTTATGTATATATAATAATGGGGTTCCCAAAATTCACAACACTCCACTTGTGGCTAAAATAAAGCCTTGCACAAATCCAACATTACCTTATTGCTTTGTGATCTGTCCTCTACTCCTTTTAAAATCTGAACATTTTTATTCCCCTGTTCTTATTTCATAGAAATCATAGAAACTCTACAGTACGGAAAGAGGCCATTTGGCCATTGAGTCTGCACCGACCACAATCCCACCCAGGCCCCTCCCCCCATATCGCTACATATTTACCCACTAATCCATGCGTCTCAGGACACTAAGGGCAATTTTAGCATGGCCAATGAACCTAACCCACACATCTTTGGATTGTGGGAGGAAACCAGAGCACTTGGAGGAAATCCACGCAGACATGAGGAGAATGTGCAAACTCCAAATAGACAGTGAGCCAAGCTGGGATTCAAACCCAGATCCCTGGAGCTGTGAAGCAGCAGTGCTAACCACTGCGCTACCATGCCACCCATTTCTACAATGTACCACTTCGCTTTTTCTAACATTGAACTGCAACTATTTCCAAACTGCCCATCTTGCTCATCTAGTCTGTCCATCTTACCCTGCTGCCCATCCCTCTCATCCAATCTAAATCCTCCTGAGACTTCACAGCCATCATAGCAATTTGCCATTTGGTGTTATTAACATACTTTAATGTTGTTCCTCCAGTTCCTGTACTGATCATTTGTATATACGTAAACAGTAGCAGTCTAATGCAGAGACTATGGAACATCACTCGCCACCAAGAAGTGTGAAAATAATCAATAAAATCCATGCTCAGAGGACCAGCTCAGTTTTTGAAACATGTGAGTTTAAAGTGGGAATTTTTGGCAGTGTGCTTGTTATCTACCTTTTTGTTCTATTTATTTAACTCCATTTTTGTTTCATTTTCCTTCCTAAAATATCTTTTGCTTCCCATGCATCTTAGACATTCTTCCATCTCACATTTCATGTTAGTTTTCTCTCTTTGTTGCAATTTGTTTCTGGCTATTTGTTTATTTGGGTTTCTGCTTTGTTCTTCTCTCACACACTTTCTCTCTCTCTCTCTTTGTATCTCAGTACCACTCATTCAGCACTTCCATGTCCTTTGTTCTCTATTTCCCTCTATATTCTTTTCTTTCCCTATTACACTCACTCCCTCTGTCTGTCTCGCTCTCTCTATTCGTGTCACCTCTGAATTTTCTGCTGGCTTAGCGCTCCCTCACTCACTTTTCCCAATGTTTAAAAATGTATCCTGCGACATTTTCCTATGCCATTAATTAAATATTGTTTCCAACTCCCTTCCCACCCCAATATTTTCACCTAAGTTAAGGCAATTGACAATTAAAAATAACAGAGGCAAAATTAGGGATTGGAAAGCACTAACTGATGGTAGATAAAAAAATTAATGATATCCATCAAAAGGGAATTAGATAAGTATTTGAAAGACAAAAAGTTGAAGTAATAAGGGTAAACAGTGGAGAATGTGACAAACTGCATTATCCTTTATGGCCACTGGAAACTTGGTGAAACCAATGGACCAGTGACTGTACTATTCTATGATTCAGTGTTGTTTGCTCCCCTTCCCAGTCTTTTCTATATGCTCCTATATTGTTTTCCTCTACCTTAATCTCTGCCAAGTCTATCCTCCACTATTCACTACTTTTCTGCTTTTATCCCTTCTCTTGTTCCTTTTTTCCTCATTCCATTCTTTCTCTCTCAACTGTTCCTTCTTTTTCTTTCTTGTCCTCATCCTTTCTTCCTTGTTTCCTTTCTGCCTTAATTTTAGGATTCTCGTTCCTGTTTTATGGTTTTGCCCCTACCTGCCTGTAATCTTCTCAAGTCCCACAGGTCACAAATATCTACCCTCCTTCAATTCTGGCCTATTCAGCATCCAAGAATTTGAAGGCTGTGTCTTCAATTGCCTAGATCCAAAGGTCTGGAAGCTTTTGACGATCTACACTAAATCTCCTTGTATGGTTCAGTGTAAATTTTTGTTTTCTACCACACCTATGAATTACCTTTGGATGTTATTTAATTAAAAGTGCTGTATAATTTCAAGTAGTTTTACCTCCACTCTCATCTTCACTTTTTTCCTTCATGTTCTTATTCTTGATTTTCTTTTTTTGACCCTCTCTATTTTGGGATGATATGAGAAAGCAGGTTTTGTAGTGAAAGTCTGGAAATATCTCCCCCAAAAATCTACGAATACTGGGGGACAATTGGAGCTTTCATAACCAAAATCAGGAGATTTTTGTTGGGTAAGAATATTAAGGGATATGGATATTTTTTAAGAAAGCGCATAAATGCTGATGAGGTACAGATTAGCCATAACTATTGGAACTCAATCATTTCAGTCTCAGGATATCACTATAGGAGTTCCATAGGGTAGTGTCCTAGGCTGAACCATCTTGAGCTGCTTCATCAACAACCTTCCTTCCATCATAAGGTCAGAAGTGGGGATGTTCGCTGATGATTGCACAACATTCTGCACCATTCCCGATATCTCAGATACTGTAGCAATCAGTCTGTATCCATTTGCAGGCTTTGATAAGTGGCAAATAGAGTTTGTGCCAGGCAATGACCATCTCCAACAAGAGAGAATCCAACCATATCACCTTGACATTCAGTGGCATTACCACAGCTGAATCCCTCACTATCAACACCGTAAGGGTTGCCATTGACCAGAAACTGAACTAGACTAGCCATGTAAATTCTGTGGCTATAAGAGCAGGTAATTCTGAATGGGTAACTCAGTTTCTGACACAAGGCAGGACTATGATGGAATACTCTCCACTTATCTGGATAAATGCAGCTCCAACAACACAATGGAAGCTCAACACCATCCAGGACAAAGCAGCCTACTTGATTGGCACCCAATCCACCACCTTCAACATTCATTGTCTCCACCACTAATGCACAATGGCAGCAGTGTGTACCATCTATCAGATTCACTGGAGCAATTCACTAAGGCTCTTTTGAAAACACTTTCAAAACCTGCAATCTCTACCACTTAGAAGCACAAGGGCAGCAGATACATGGAAACTACACCACCTGGTAGTTCCCTAAGTCACTCATCATCCATTCCTTCACTGTCACTCAGTCAAAAGCCGGGAGTTCTGTTTATAACAGCACTATTGATGTACCTACACCACAAGGACTGCAGCAGTTCAAAAAGCTGGCTCACCACCATCTTCTCAAGGACAATTAAGAATGGGTAATAAATGCTGGCTGAGCCAGTAATTCCCACCCACATCCTGATAAGGAGTTAAAAAAAATCTATGGAATGGTGGAGCAGTTTCAAGAGACAGAATGGCGTATCCTTGTTCATACATTATTTTTTCCCTTGTTTTCTATCTCTCCCATATCACTTATCCTCCTTGTTTTTTCATATATCTCTGGTATTGGTTAAGTTTGAGAGGTCCTTGCCGTTGTTGCTAGGTTCTTTAGCTGGTTCTAGCATACCTGGCATCTCCCTGCATTCTGTAAATATTGAGCTAATGGAGTACAAAAGCAACAAAATTTTGCAAAACCTTTAGAAATCACTGGTAAGGCCTCAGGCCTTACCAGTGATTGTATCCAGTTGTGGGCAGTGCACTTCAGGAAGGACTTAGAGAGGGTGCAGAAGAGGATTGTCAGGATGGTATCAACGATGAGGAATTATAGTTACATTGAGAGACGAGAGAAACTGGGATTACTTTGTTCAGAACAGAGAAGGCTAAGAGAAAATTTGATTCAAAATCTTGAAAGGTTTTGATAGAGAAATTTGTTGGAGAAAGTGTTTCCACGGGCAATATTTTTGGTAGTCATTTGACTCAGATCAAAGATAATTGGCAAAAGAAGGAGGGCATATGCAGAGATTTCTTTTTACGCAATGACTTGGAATGATCTGTAATGTAGTGCCGGAAAGGCTGATAGAAGCAGATTCAATAATAACTTTCAAAAGGGAATTGGATAATGACATACAAATGCATCACCATGACAGACTGAAAAAGACCCTCATGGTTCAACCAGTCTGATCCACGCAGTTGTGGTACCTTGTAAATCACAATATATACAGTCCACCATGCAATCTACTGGGAGAGGTGAAAAAACAGATAAAAACCAACATGAGGTAAAAAATTGGGGAATCCCTTTCTGACCTGCTCTTGGTGATCAAAATGAGTCCAGGAGAACACTTTGGCCCTGATAATTCTAAGTAGTAACTACTCTTTAGTACAAGGGAATATTTGCTGCAAATGGAAACAGGTTCAGCTCTGACAGCAATGGGCATTTAATGAACAAAGGCTCAACCTGTTCCAGAGGCCTACAGTTCTCTGAGAATAGAACCATCTCCTGGAATCAAACCTGGATTTGTCTTCATACAACATAAAATTGTGATCCCTCATCCCCACAATACAATTAATTGGATAAAACTATCAAAGTGAACACAATCATCTCATGAATCTCTATCAGATCACAAATCTACGCATCTCCGAAGTGTAGAGTCCTGACTCTTTTCACTATCTTGATAAATGTTTTAAAGGTGGAATTAGACTTGTGGACTGCCTCTGCACTTTTTCCAATGCCTCAACATCATTCATTCTGTAGGGAGGCCAAAAAGCCCATGGTATTCCAAATGAGGCTTGACTCACAAGGGCAAAATATAATTCCTTGCGTTATAGTCAATTGTCCAATAAATGCACCCCAACTCCTGCTAAAATTTCATGTTGTTGGTCATGTACCTTTGAAGATAGATGGATCAGAACTTGAAAAGGAAAGAATATCACAGGGCCATGGAAAACAACTGGAGGCTGGGACTAATTGGATAACTGTTTCAAATGCCATCACCGTTAAATGACCTATATGGCCTCATTCTGTGCTGTTAGGTTCTATGAGTTTGTGATCTCTCTCTCAACTCTCCCTCTTTTTCCTATCTCTGCATCGCTCCTTCTCTCCCCACCTGCTGACTGCAATCATTCAGGTCAACATAATGGATCCTGGGCTAACAGCAGTGAAATGTGGGGGAAATTGCTTATGAGCTGCTTCACTGTCTTTCTGCCTTTTCCCAGAACTCAGATTGGAAGTGACAAGATATCAAATATGTCAGTCCAAATATTAGCTGGGGTATTTCAGCACTATGCAAATGACAATGTACCATCCAATATATCCATTTAGTCCAACATTTGTATCAAGATAATCTTGGTTGCAGGACATGCCTATTTGTCTATGGTATACGGTCACCATGGGAACTGGGGAGGTCTGTTAAAAAGTTAAATTAAAAAAAAACTACAAGGAAGTTTGACTAGAAAATCACTGTGACCCTCAGCTCAAAGTATTTGCTGGATTCAGGGGCACACCCCTGGAGTGAGCAAATATTCTCGTGTGAATGCAATATCCAAGCACCCGTGACAAATTTCAGCTTAGCTTTGTAATGTTCTTACATTTGGGTCAGACATGGCCAGTTCAAGTCCCACTGAAAGCCTTAGAATATGATCCAGGTTGACAACTCAGTGCAGTGATACGTGAATGTGGCACTTTAGCAGAAGATGTCTCTTCAAATGGGGCCTTAGGCCCAGACCCTGCCTGCTCAGTTTAAAGTTAAAGTTTATTTATTAGTATCACAATAGACTTACATTAACACTGCAATGAAGTTAGCGTGAAAAACCCTAGTCACCACACTCTGGCACATGAGGGAAAATTTAGCATGACCAATGCACATAACTAGCATGTCTTTTGGTCTGTGGGAGGAAACCGGAGCACGCCCACACGCTGACACATGGAGAACTTGCAGGCTCTGCACCAACAATGACCCAAACTGGGAATTGAACCCGGGTCCCTGATGTTGTGAGGCGGTAGTGCTGACCATTGTGCCACTGTGCTGCTCAGATGAATACCACAGATTTTGTAGCACCATTTGAAACTGTACAGGGTTTTCTCCTGGAACGAAGCTCAGTGCCAAAAAAATGCAGACTAACCAGTCATTATCTAATTGCCTTTTGTGGCTTCAATTTCATTGAATTTCAAAAGCCTAGAAATTGCATGGTGCTAGAATTGGACACAATTCTGGTGCAGTGCTTGCTACATATGCCAATGAAACTGGTGCTAGAATGATGGAGATTGGTTCACTTGTTCATTAGCAGTGAGACCAAGAACCAACTCACTGAATGGGGTGAAAAGCATGTTGGGTCACTCAAACACTAGCTGAGGGGGCTGAGCAGATGTAGAAAGGGAAAGGGGTGAGCAACCCTTGGATTTAATTAAGTTTATTTATTAGTGTCGCAAGTAGGCTTACAGTAACACTGCAATGAAGTTACTGTGAAAACTGTGGAGATGGGGGGGGTACTCATACTCATCCCAGTTTCATAGAAAAGGTGAGTAAAATAGTTCAAGCATATGTTTCAGGTAGCAACTTTCAGGGGTGCTTTTGGGCAATGTTGTTTGACTGCCAAGTTTTCAGATAGGTATTAGATTCTCTGTTTGAATATGAAAATTACCAATAACAACTTACATTTCTACAATAGTAAAACTTTCTGAGGTGTCTCACTGCAATGTCAAACAAATTTGACACCAAGTCACATAAGGATATATTAGGACATATGATGAAACACTTGGTCAAACAAACAGATTTTAAGGATCATCATAATGGAGGAGAGGTTGAGAGGCAGAGAGATTTAAGAAGGGAATTCCAGAGCTTAGGACCTAAACAACAAAAAGCTGTCAATGATGGGGTGTTGGAAACTGGGGGCCATTGTAAGTCAGCAAGCATAGGGCTGATGAGTGAATGAGACTTAGTACAATAGGGGTGAAGCTCAAGTCAAGATCAAATAGGATTAAAAAGGATTACATAAGATTTACAGTGTGGCAGAGAAACAGGCCATTCAGTCCACATTGGTGTTTATGTTCCACTCGAGACACTCCCATCTTTTCCCATTCAAATCCATCATCGTAACCATCTATTCCCTTCTCTCTCATATGTTCTAGTTTCCCCTCAAATGCATTTACACCATTCTCTTCAAACACTCTCCATGGTAGTGAGTTCCATTTTCTTGATACTTTTTAGGTGAAGAAATTTCTTCTTATTCCCAATTAGATTTCTTTGTGGCTATCATATATTAATGACCTCTATTTTGTTCTTCCTCACAAGAGGAAATGTTCTCTTTGTATCCACTATACCCCCTCATATATTTAAAGACCTCTGTTAGGTCACCTCTCAGCCTTCTTGTTTTACGAAAGAAAAGATCCAGACTATCAATCCTTTTCTGATATGTATACAAATGTATTTCTGGTATCATCCATGTAAATCTTCTTTGCAGCCTCTCCAATACCTCTATAACCCTTTTTATATAAGATAGTACTCTAGATAGTACATAGTATTCTAAATGCTGTCGAACAATGTTCAATACAGGTTTAATGTGACTTCCTTACTTTTCAATTCTATCAAGGTTTGATACAGATTTAACATGACTTCCTGACTTTCCAATTTAATAGGATGCTAAAGTAACAAAAGGTTTTGTTCAACCTCAGACAGTGACCACAGGAATGAATTATTGTCAGATTCCAAAGGTAATGGCTTCAGCTTGCCCAATATTTGATTGTAGGACATTTAAAACATAGCCACTAGAATTGCAGAGGATCCTTTACCAAAATGGCAGATGGCATGCTTCCAATATGGAACATGCCACTTGCCATATTAAGTGCTTAGGCATCTGTTTTAAGCCTGACAAATGGCATAGCTCCAATTGTATATAAAGCATTTTGAACTATTTCTGATAAAAGAGGACAGCAGGTTTCTTTCTTTCATGATTTTTTTCTTGTTCATATTCTCTTTCTCTAACGCAGCACAGTGGCACAGTGATTAGCATTGCTGCCTCACAGTGCCAGAGACTTGGATTCGACTCGCGGCTTGGGTCACTGTCTGAGTGAAGTTTGCACATTTTTACCGTGTCTGCCTGGGTTTCCTCCGGGTGGTCCAGTTTCCTCCCACAGTCTGAAAGATGTGCTGGGTAGGATGACTGGCCCTGCTAAATTCTCCCTCAGTGACCAAATAGGCGCCTGAGTGTGGCGACTAGGGGATTTTCACAGTAACTTCATTGCAGTGTGAATGTAAGCTATTCTATTTGTGACTATTAAATAAACTTTACTCTTTCAGCTTGTTTTTATACACCCTTCTTCCTATTTATTCTGTCCCCTCCCTTTATTTTCTCTCCCACATTCTTACTCTGTTCCCTATCATTCTCTTATTTTCTCATTCACCTTTTCCTTTGTCTTCTTTCTTGCTTCTAATTTCCTACTGTTTCTTTTGTCATGTTCCCTTCTTGTCTTCTTATTTTCTCTTCTCCCTCTTTGCTTGTTTTTTTCTGACATTTCTTGTTTTCTTACTCGCTTTCTCTCATTATGTTCCTCACTTTTCTCCCTACATTCTCTACCTTTCATCTCTCTTTATTTTTGTCATTTTCCCAACTCCTTTTCTCACTCTGTTTTTCTATCCGAGTCTCTATTTTCCCTCTCCCCTGTTATTTTGTCTCCTTTCCCACATTTGTCCCTCACCCCCTCCATTCTCTCTTCCGTTTCATTTCTCCTTCTCTATTTTTCCCAATCCATCTTTTTTACCAATGCCTCTCTCTTCCTATCTCATCAAATCTTTCTTTTCTTTGCTGAATGTCCTCTTCTTTGTTCTTGCTCTACTTGCTTTTCTCTTCTGTAGCTATTCTCCAACGTCTGCTCTTTATCGCTCTTCCTCACAATTCCACCTTCTTTTATGTTTCTCCCATCTTTTTTCAGTCATTCCCCTCCCCTCCGCACATTCCTCTGTTTATTTCCTTACACTCCCTCTTCCCCATCACATCCCTTCCCACCCCTTCATCTTTTGTTTTCTCTCCTCTGAACATTCAGATGATATTACAAGTTATTACAAGCTTCTTTCCATCAAAAGATTTCACAATGTTCAGTACCATTTGCAACTCCTCAAATAGTAAAGCATTTCATATCGAAATGCAGCAAGACCTGGACAATTTCCATGCTTGGGCTGACAAGTGGCAAGTAACAATCAGTCATATAAGTGCCAGGCAATGACCATCTCCAACAAGAGAGGATCTAACCATTGCCCCATGACATTCAATGGCATTACCATTGCTAAATCCCCCACTATCAACATTCTGGGGGTTACCATTTACCAGAAACTGAACTGGACTAGCCATGTAAATATTATGACTATCAGAGCAGGTCAAAGGCTAAGAATCCTGCAGTGAGTGACTCACCTCCTGACCTCTCAAAGCCTGTCCACCACCTACAAAGCACAAGTCAGGAATGTAATGGACTACTATCCACTTAACTGGAGGAGGGCAGCTCCAGCAACACTCAAGAAGCTCAATTCTATCCAGGACAAAGCAGCCGCTTAATTGCTACCCCTTCCACAGACATTAATTTACTCCATCACTGACGAACAGTGGCAGCAGTGTGAACCATCTACAAAATACACTGCAGGGACTCATCAAGATTCTTTAAGCAGCACCTCCCAACTCACAACCATTACATTTAGAAGGACAAGAGCAGCAAATACCTGGGGACGTCACCATCTGGAGGTTCCTCCAAGTCACTAACCATTCTGACTTGGAAATATATTGTTCTCCCTTCACTGTCACTAGGTCAAAATGCTAGAAATAACTGTGCTGTGGGTGTACCTACCCCTCAGGGGCTACAGCAGTTCAAGATGGCAGCTCAAGGCCAACATTTTGAAGGGCAGCTAGGGATGGGCAATAAATGCAGTCTTAGCCAGCTAAGCCTACATCCAGTAAATGATTAAAAAATGTTTTAATAAGTAGGATGGTTCCATACCAACAAGGTATAGGAAGTTTTTATTAAATGCCTAATGCGATTGAAAATTAGTTGACTTTAGAGGATCTACTACATGAATCCATTTTTTATACATTCTTCTCACTTCTGGTAGTAGAATGTGCAGGTAAGTGTCTAATTAATTTAAACAGATAAAGAATAAAGAAGCCACATATCCCTTAGAAAACAAAGGTCTGAATGAGACAGATGAACAAAGTGAATATAAGGGTAAAGATATGCAAATCATTAAAGATGTGATTGCCTTTTAATAAGACAATGAAAATACAGTAAATCAAGCACTGGGGTTAATTTCTTGGGTGGGGGGTAGGGGATAGATCTGAAAAACAGAGGAGTTATGTGGAACTTGATTAGAACTTGTGGTTCGTCCATGCTTGAAGCACTTTGAATAGTTCTGGTTGCCATATTACATCAAGGATATTGAAGCATAGGAAAAGGGACACAGAAAATAGACAAGAATAATACTGGAACTGAGAAGTTATACTAAGCAGAAGAGACCAAGCAAACTGGGGCTCTCTTCTCTGGAATAGAGAAAACTGTGGAGTGACTAATAGGAATTGGTAAGACTATTACAGGGTTTGATGGGATACATGTAGAGAAAATTAATCCAGAAACTCAACTAATGTTCTAGGGATCCAGGTTTGAATGCACCGTGGCAGATGGTGGAATTTGAATTTGATAAAAAATATTTGGAATGAAGAGTCTACTTATGATCATGAAACCATTGACAATTGTTGGAAAAGCCCATCTGGTTCACTAGTGTCCTTTAGGGAAGGAAATCTGCCGTCTTTACCTGATCTGATCTACATGTGACTCCAGAGCTGCAACAATGTGGTCGACTCTCAACTGCCCTCTGAAATGGCCTAGCAAGCCATTCAGTTCAAGGACACTAGGGATGGGCAATAAATGCTGGCCAGCCAATGATGTCTATGTCCCACAAATGAATAAAAGAAACATAAGATAATCGTTAAAAAATTCAATAGGGAATTCAGGAAGAGCTATTTTCCTAGAGGGTGATTAGATTATGCTGATTGGTGTTTCTGTGCTTTAAATACTTTATACATTTCAGTTCTAAAGAAGGGTTCACGCCTAAAGCACCCAGAGGACAGTTGCTGACATAGGAAAGAGTAGGCCATTCAGTTTTTTTGAGAGGGTGGGACAGTGGCGAAGTTCCAGACTTCCACAACATTTGCTTCTTGAAATCACATCTATTCCAGTTCTATTTTAGACCTATTACCTTCTTCTGGATTCTCATAGTGGAGATGTTGTTTTTATGTGTTAAATTCCAGAAATAGTCACTTATTGTGGAGGTATGGGTTGACACACTGGCTTGAGGCATGATCCCCTTCACCCAAGTTTTTCATCTGCTGTGTGTATGTAAGGTCCCTTTAGGAAAGGGAAGAAGGCTGGGCTAGCGGTTGGAGAGGAGGAGTGACGCTCAATATTTAGGGAAGGGAGGACTTGATTTTGGGGGTGAGTGAAAGTGGTTCAGAGTTGGGGGCAGGGGAGAATAGGGCTCAATGTCAGGAGAAGGAAGAGCAAGGCCTGGTTTTGGGGGCAGGGATTAGCATTGGAGAAGGGGTCTTGGCATTGGGAGAGGGGGACTGGAGCTCTGCATTGGGGAAGGAATTTTCAATATCAGGGAAGGCGAGAATGGGGCTTTATGTGGGTCCAGGTATCTGGAATGGGAGAGCAGGTTCATGCTGGGGACAAGATCTTGTTGTCAGGGAGAGTAAGTGAGACTCTACATTGAAGTCTCAGTAGCAGGGTAGTGTGACTCCATGTGTAGTCAGTACCAGTATAGTGGGATTCGCTTTTAGGGTCCCAGTGTTTGGGAGTAGGGCTATGCGTTGGGGGAGCAAGAGTTAGTGGATGAGAAGTTTCAGAGTGAGGAAGAGTGGCGCTCCATGTGGGAAGGTTGATGTTAGAGAGAGAAGAGTTAATTTGTGTTGGAGGAGGAACTCTTGGTGTCAGGAGAAGGGGAAGTGGGTTATGTTTTGGGATGATAGGGTATGGCAATGGCACTTGGTGTTAGGGGAGGATGTCGGTACTGGTAGAGTGGGACTTTGTGTTGAGGTCTCAGTGTTGGGAGAGAAAGGCTTGGTGTTGGGGGATAGAGAGTGTAGTAGAACTTGCAGTTGCATCTCAGTGTTGGGGAGTAGGGCTAGGTGTTGGGGGAGAGAGTCAATACAAGTGGAGTAAGACTTGCTGTTGGGGTCTCGGTATTAGGGAATGGGGCTATGTGTTGGGGAGAGAGTACGTACCAGTAGAGCGGGATGTGCTGTTGGGGTCTTAGTGTTGAGGATTAGGGTTATGTGTTGGGGATGAGTTTGCATAGCAGTGGGACACGCTGTTGGGGTCTCTGTGTTGGGGAGTTGGGCTATGTGTTGAAGGAGCAAGAGTCAGTACCAGTAGAGTAAGATTCGCTGTTGGTGCCTCAGTGTTGGGGAGTAGGGCTACGTGTTGGAGGAGAGGGTCTGTACCAGTCGACTTGGTCTCACTGTTGGGGTCTCAGCGTTGGGAAACAGGATATGTGTCGGAGGAGAGGGTCTGTACTAGTAGAGAGGGACTGGTTGGGGGGAGAAGGGTTCCATCTTGAAGAGGGTCTATTGGTGGAGTGGGGCTAAGTGTTGGGGACTCAATGTCAGGGGAGTGGGTCTTGGTGCTGGGGTGGGGGTAGAAACCCCCAGTCTGATTGATAGGAAATGAAACTCCACCCTGGCCCCTCCCCCAGGTTGGGCTCCGCTCCCCTCCCCTCCCCCTCCCGCTCCGCTCCGGGTTTTGCCGCCGCCCCCCACACAACATGGCTAGTAGTTCTGTCAGACCGCGTGTTGCGCTGGGCCCGAGGCTCCGTTAGACGGGCTCGGGCTGCCGTGCTCACCCACACCCAGCCATGCGGAGCGGCAGCGCCACCGACAACGGCACCGGCAGTGCGGCCGTCTGAGCGTCACCGCCCAAGGCAAGCCAGGGAGCTGAGAGACAGCGAGCTGAACGGCCGGGCGGGGACAGAGAGCCAGCCGAGCGGCCGAGAGCGGGAGCGGGGATCGGGGCCGCCGAGCCGAGCCGGGCACGGGAGGGAACGAGCCACCGAAAGCGAGCGAGGCGGGGGGATCGCGCGGGGCGGCGGGCAGTGATGGCCGCTCCGGTCAGCGCCCTCAGAGACACCGACATGAGCCAGGCCAAGGCCGGCGAGTTGGCGGCGTTGAAGCCAGGGACTGGGCCGGGCCCCACCGCCGAGCAGGAGCATCACTTGCCGGGCAATGGCTCGGAACCGGGCGCTGCTGCCAGGGAGACCTTCAGTAACCACCGGCTGAGCGCAGGTCCGGGCGAGCACAGCGACGAGGACAGCGGCCACCAGCCGCACGGCGACCCGGACGGGGCCTCCTCCTCGGAACAGAGTAACGGCGGAGCGGGCTCCGGGGAGCCAGAACCCGGCCGGGCCACCGCCACCAGCTTGGCCCTCCTGAGCGGCGACCAGAGATTCGACCATTCCAGCAACAGCGGCGGCGGCACCGGGCCCATGGCCAACGCGAACCCAGGGCCCAGCCCCGGGCCGGGCGCCGTGCCGCCCACCGGCTACGGTTACAACCATTACCGGGGCCCGTTCCACCAACATGGCGGACAACAAAGCCCCGGCATGGGGGCAGCGCTACAACCCGGCGGCCTCGACACCTTCCAGCCCAACTCTCACGAGGCCTTCGCGGGCCACTACAATAACTACACGGCTTATCCAGCGGCCCGCAGCGGCTACATCAACCAAGGCTACGGCCTTAACTCGCCGCGGGCCGGGGCGGTTGGGCCTAAAGCCCCGGCCTCGGGTATGGTCGCTACTTTCCAGCGCTTCGGTGGGCAACAGCAGCAGTCGACACCGGGCCCCGGTCTCCAGCAGCATCAACAGCCGCAGACGGCGTCTAGTACCCCGACCCTCAACCAGCTGCTCACCTCCCCGAGCGGGGCCCGGGCCTTCACCACCTATAACCAGGCCCACCAGGACTACAATAGCCAGGAGTTGGCCAAGGGAGGCGAGCTGGGAGCTCAATATCCCAGCCCGGGCTGGGCAGCAGCTCAACAAAGGAGCCACCATCCGCCCATCAGTCCCGGCAGCAGCGGACAGCCCTTGCCCAGGACTCAGGTAAAAAAAAATACTAACTACTAGTTAACTAGTATAACCAGGGGCGGAGAGTGGTAGTTGTAGTGTTAGTTAGTGGTTTGTGATGTGTATGATATATATGAGGGGGACCGGGCCGTGCTTATGCTTCTCTCTCAATACAAAGAATCCGCTCTAAAATGGCCGGCTTTGTGCGAGAAGAGCAGCAGCTCTCGGTATAAATTATGTAAAGTGAGGCCCGAACCCGAGCAGGAACAGTTCTTCTCCTCCCTTCCCCCCCTCTCTCTTCCCTTCCCCCCCTCTCTCCTTCCCCCCTCACTCTCCTCTCTACCCTTCCCCCTCCTTCCATTCCCTTCCCCCACCCCACTCCTCCCCTCCCCCACTCATCCTTTGCCCCCTTTCATCCTCCTGCCCCCATCGTCACCCAGTATTTAAGATTTTCACTTAATGTATCTCCTTGTTTTAAAAAAAAGAGAAATATCTGTAAAGGATTTGGGTAAGTTCAGTGGAGCAAAACAGGCTGAATGAGCGTTGGGGTTTTGCTGCATGTTGTGGAGCTGGGGGACTGACTGATTTCTTTGTTTTAGGATTCTGATCCCAGTGAGTTCCCCCCTCCTTTATTTATTATGTGTTCAGTTAGTGTCTGCTTTTGTCTTATTGTTTTAACGCTGTGTGTGTACCTTTACTGCCTTTCTCACCTTGTTTATTTCCCTGCCCCCCCACACCAGCCACCCCCCTCCCCCCAATCCACACCCAATGTTGTTTTTCTCCTCTCCACTGCCTTGTGTGCAACCTTGAGCTGGCTCACTTTGCTAGTACTCGCCGGTACTAATGCACAGGCTGGTGATTTGAGTAAGTGCAGATTGCACGGGTTTGGGATTTGAATTATGGAGGTAAAATCCTTCTGTCAAAGCCAGGAGACAGTTGGTCTTAGGGTGACATGCTATCTGTAATCTGATTGGTTCCTCAGCTGCTGCTTCTGGCCATTTATAATTGCCTCTGATGTAATGGCAAAACAACCTGATTAGCTCATAAACTGGAATATGGTTCATGTTACACCAGTGTGTGCAAGGGAGGGGGAAAATAAATACAGGTAATGGCCATTGTTTCAGAGGCTTAGCTTGGGGTGGGCAAGAGATGCTGTGGAAACAGCTCCTGACCTTGAAATGCTGAGCAGCTGACTGCACAGGGACAGCACCACAAACAATACCGGCCGTGTCAATGTGCACAGTCCCATTGTGTGATGGTAGGGAGCTTATGGGGGTTCTACAATCTTAGCACTGACCTTGGACTGCAATTTTATAAAATATATCCCACAAGAAAACAAAACCCAGTTTCTTTTTAAAAGCAGGTTCATCACATTAGATATTATGCACTGTTTCAAATCATTTACCCGATGGCTCAAATCAGCCTAGGCTTCGGATGATCAGCAGTAAAGCATTCTGCCTGGTTACTTATTTCTCTAAGTGCTGTGTGTGTATTGTAAATAAGGGATTGATGATGTACGAATTGATGCAGAGCTCTGCCTAATGAATCTTCTCTTGGTTAGCATAGGTCACAGTAATAATCTCACATTTCAGGTCACAAGTTGCATCTTCAGAATCTGTTTTAAAAGTTAAAGTGGTGTCTTTAAATTTAGAGTTTTACTTTAAACTCTAGCTTTTAATGACCCTGAAAACTCTTCTGTAAACTGGATTCTGATTTAAAAATAATTGTAGGAGTCTTTGTTGTAGAACCTTGTTTGCTTGTTGAATCCTGGATCACGATTTGGTGCCTGTTGCTGGCAGGGGAGGAGGCTTGCTGTTTAATTTGGAAGACTTGGTACTATTGTTTAAGGTACAGTAGTTTATTATCTCCAACTCCCTTTTTTTATATGTGATCTGGTACCAAAATTCATTTGCTTTTTCTAATATGTAGGTGCTCTGATTGCATTGGAATTGACTACCTATTATGTTGGAATATTTGGTTGTGCTGAGACTGATGCTCAGAAAACAATCTTTAGTTGATGTAATATTTGAAGATTCAGATGTAGCACATGTATGTTTTGCTGAGCCTTGTATAACAGTCATATACACTATGATATATCAGAACTGGTATCAGATCCAGTCTATTAGAAACACAGCCAGATCTGGTATATTAGAGCTGGAGTGAGGTCCAGCATCAACCTCTATCAGAAACATGGTAACATTTGGGACTAGACCTGGTACAGTTTTAGAGCTGGGGTCATACTCGGGGCTAAGTCTGAAATTAGAATTAGGGTTACACAAAATGCCTGACCTGGTACACCTACGAAAAATAAATTGTTTTACCAATTAGACTCCAGTAGTTTAACCAGCCTTCCGGGCGAGTGAGCCAACATTCTAATGTTCCTTTGGATGACACACAGATTGGGTTATTGGGGACCATCATATAGTTGAGGTTTTTTGTCTCATTTTGTGTGGCAGCTGAGGGTGAATTTTGTTATTTCAGTGTTATGGAGAGGAAGGCTGTTTCATTGGTGAATCAAATGAAATTTTGATAAAATGTTAGTCCTATTGTCATTGCTGAGAATGCATTGCAAACAGCACTGCTGAACTAACATTTGATATTCTATAGTATATATTTGTACTTGATGTAAATATTGCACCTGCAATGGGAAATGTTGATATTTTAAAGAGATTGAAAGGTTGTTGGAGATTATGATACTTCAATTTGGAATAAGGAATTTTTTTTTCAAGAATTCTTACTCAGTTAATGCAGAACATGGATAGAACCTGAGACTTTCTGGGTTCCTGGCTACATAGGGCACTTGGGGATAGTTAACATAATATATCAACCTGGACCATCACTATTATTCCCATGATGAGGTCAGACTGGCAAGACCAATTTATGGAAGAGTGAAGCGATCATGTGAAATATGATCTGAAAGAGTAAGGATGGGTGAGGGTGTTATTAGTGGTGTAGGAAAAATTGTAATAACTGGTTAGGGGTGAGGGAACAGTTGGACTTGAGGGCACCTTTTTAAAGCAGTTTAAAATTGGTTGAGTTCTGTTCTTGGATTGCTTCTATTCACTGTATATACCAGTTATTTGGGTTTGGAGAGAGTAGTTTTAAAATTTGCTGGAATAACTGGAAGTACAAGAAATAATTTTGAGGAGCAAAGGAAACTAAGGGTGTATTAATAAAATGATGGAATTTGTAAAATATCAGAATTCAATAGTGAAATGTAAATTTTATTTGAATATAGCTTGCATAGTAGAAAGCTGGATGATATATGGAAGAGGAGGTGAATTTCGTGAAACACAAATAGCAGGGGCTCAAGCTTGTAAGGCCATTAAACAAGTAAATGGAACACTGGGTTTTGTGGCAGCAGGCGTGGAATATGGAAATTAAGTTATGATGCGGGATTCTATATGGAATCTTGGGCCACAGTTGGAGCACCGTGTGCAGCTGTGGACTCCATACTCCAGGAGAAATGTTGAGGCATTACTGAATTTAGAACTGATTCACCAGGATTCTGCCTGGTGAGAGAAAATGCACATTTGAAAAGTTGGGACTATTTTCATTAGGATAGAGAAAATTACAAGACTGTTTGAAGAAGACATTTAAAATTGACTGATAAGATGGAATAGATGGAAGCAAAGTATTCCCAGCGGTTAGGATTCTAGAACATTGAATAGGAGTGACTTCTTTACAAGTGAGGCTGTGACATGCTTAGAATTGGCAATTGCAACAACATGTCAATGTTTAAGAGCGAATTAGATTGGTGGTTGGAAAGAAAAGATGAATGAAGGGATGGGGAACATCTTGGATCGGGATACCTGCTGCTCATGAAAAGAATAAACACATGCTAGTTGGGCCAAAAGACCTGTTTCCCTGATGTAATATCTAACTGAGAAGCTTTCTAATTCACTTCAGAGATAATTAAGTGTTGACCAGGCTGGGATGATACGTTAGTTACCCTTCGGTGAAGCATATTTGTGACCATGTTGACTTTTTGCAACAGTTTGTTAATTTTACTACAGTTAACCAGATGACTAGGATTTAATTTCACTGTACACTCATGTAATTATAACTTTGAGCACTGGAAGTCAGAGCTTTTATTCAAATATACTGAGATTTGATCCATGTCATTGACATACACCCAGGTTTCTTGTATTCTTTGATTTAAGTTTCCAAAATAGAAAAATCTTCTTGACCCACCTGTCAAATTATCATTGTTGCTCAATCAGACAACCTTGGGAAGGTCCCACCATACATAGCATTAAAAGCTATTGACATACTGGAGTGTGAGGTGTTTTGGCGTATACATTAATCTTGAGTTCCAATCTAATTGTTTGGAAATGAATGATTTGGGAAGAATTTCAGCACTAGATTTGCGGAGGTGTGCTTCACTGGAGATAATTTTCCATTAAAAGCTTGAGACCAAGATTTTGATATTGAATTCAGTTGGCGAACTGCACTGGAGCTATGTGAAGCTGGTCTTGGTATTGTGCTCAGATTATATAGTGTTGAAGTGAACTTATCCCATTGTTTTGCATGGGTACCGAGACTTCAGTATTTTATAGATCTGATCATTTGGTCCCTGGTGATGAACTGAGTCCTTCTATTCCTTGTCAGTGTTGGTTATTTCAAGCACTTCAGTTATTGAATGGCTGATGGAATAGATAACCAAAATACCCTGTACTCGATAGGTTTCCATTATCTGCAGACCTTGATTTTGTACAGTCTGTGAACTCTGGCATTGTGACCCACAGATCTAGGTGTGCCTTTACGCTTCCGTTTGCTGGCTTGTCAATTTCACTCCTATGCTAGATGTTCAGAAAGGGCTTGAAGCCTCATTGTTGGATAGATCCACAATGGAAATGTAAGGATCTTTTAGTGTTCTCAAAAAGAACTGTATACAAAGCAATAGAAAGTTGGTTTTGATGTTTTCAGCCTGCAACTTTGCATGGGCTGGGATGGTGGCACATTGGGTAAAATGCTTTTTTGGAGAGTCAGTGTAGACTTGATAGGCTGAATGGGGCCTCATCACAGTACTTTCAATGCTCCTCTAG
This sequence comes from Carcharhinus amblyrhynchos, assembly GCF_965287045.1. NCBI lineage: Eukaryota > Metazoa > Chordata > Chondrichthyes > Carcharhiniformes > Carcharhinidae > Carcharhinus > Carcharhinus amblyrhynchos. The sequence goes on along the minus strand of NW_027649918.1, from coordinate 112,099 downwards.
GCTTTCTATAGTATGACAGTTATAAGCTTTCTTTTTCTGCTTTATCAGGGTTTGTATGCTTCTGGATAACCTTCAAGAATTGATAGTATCACCCTTTATTTATAGGGACATGTTTACATTTGTGCTTCTAGATTCTCGGTATTGAATGTCTCCTACTGATTTGACAGCTTGGACTGGCATGGTAGCACTGCTGCGTCAGAGCACCAAGGATCCAAGTTTGATTCCTGTCTTGGGGCCAGTATGGTGCTTGCATGTTTTCCCTGTCTGTGTGGGTTTCCTCTGGTGCTCTGGTTTCCTCCCACAGTCCAAAGATGTGCAGATTAGATGGAGTGGCCATGCTAAATTACTCCCTTTTGTGTCCAAGGTTAGGTGCATTAGCCATGTAAATAGGGGTGAGGGTAACACCTGACTAAGATGTACTTTTGGAAACTTGGTGCAGGCACAAGGGTTTGAATGGCCTTCTTTTGCATTGTAGGGATTCTATGTCAAGCAGTTAACAGAACCCACTGAAAGAAAAACTTGGATATTTTTCTCTAAACTTTAAAACTGAGACAGTTTCACTGCTGCACCTCAGTGCCAGGTAAAGCTTGGCAGAGTGAACATGGATTTATTGTTTCATATCCTGCAATCCAATCCTAAACTGACTGAAGGGGCCCAGTCAAGTGTATGGCTTAGTTGGTGGAGAGGTGCAGGACAGTTCACAAAGAAACACTTTTCTTGTTATCCAGCAGTGAGAACAATTCTAAATATTTCAGGTCATTGGGTGCATTACATGAAGAAGAACTATTAGAGGGGAGTGGAAATGAAGGAATGGACATGATGGATGAAATGTGCAGGTCTGTCACTCATGATCTCTTTGTTTTACTCTATCTCCTTTAGTGGAGAATGATCTTTGGTATGATTGTCTTTTTGTTTCTCTCCTTTTCCTGTAGAGGAGAACATTATTTGGCACTGTTCCTCAAGTTTTCTCTCAAGTTGGTGCAGAGCCTCTGGTATGGGTACTGATGTTTCTTGGGTATCTCATCTAAGTGACCATTGTAGGAACTTGGTTGGTGTGTCTCAATGGGTTGCTCACCTTTAAGAGTGTGGTTACTGCTGTTAGCCCTCCCCATCCTAATTAAAGAACAGGTGGTCTGCCATTATTGTTGTGCTTGTAATGTGCAGGTAGCTGGGAATAGACAATCCCAAGTTCTTGTTGCTGGAAAGTGTATTTGTAATTGACTATCAATTCAATATTTTGATGTGCTTGAATGAAAAATATGATCCTACAATCTCATTTTACATGATATTGACTTAAATTAATAAGGTAATTGTAAATGCATATGTATGTTGGTAAAGACAGTATCAGATTTGAGTCCTGAATCCCCTGATTGTGTGCCCACACTTGGCATGCACAAGTGAATGTCTATTTGCCTGGCATTGGAGGAGATCACTGCTCCTATCCTTCTATATCTTATTTGGTAGCACACAGGATGATGGGGTGAGAAAGTTGCTGATGATTGAAAGGAACCCAACAAGTCTTGGAAGAAATACTTTGATTTAGATAGCTACTTTCACAACCTCAGTGTCCCAAAGCACTTTACAAATAATGGTGTACTTTTGAATGGTAGCCGTAGTTGTATGAAAGGAAATGCAACTCTCACCAATATCAAAGTGATAACCAGGTAATCTGTTTTTGAGATGTTGATTGAAAAATAAATATTGGCGAGGGATAATTCCTCTGTTTTTAAAAATAGCACCATAGGATATTGTGCATATATTGGAGAGTGCAGAAAAAGGTTTTGATTTAATGTCTCATCTGAAAAGTAGCAAAATCGACAAGTGTAGTACAGATGCTGTTGATTCAGAAGTTCCCTTTTTATGCAAACTTCATTATAAACTGTATGGCCATGGATCATGGATTTTCAACATGTGGCTGGAGACTAAGGCTTGTACAGATATGGTTAGAAAGTGAGTTGTGTGCTCTCAGTCTTTAGTTGTTAATTCTGAGAAGGTGCTGGGACTGAGAATTCCTAAATTTGTATCAAGGCCCCTTCTGACCAGTAAGAGTCTGAAGCTGTAATGTTGTTCTCAGTTTTGACATTGAGCAGCTTAGTATTCTTCTGCGGTTTGTACTGAAGTCTGAATGTTTCTGAGAAGTTTGGGTCCTGAGAAACAATGCTGCTCCTTGAGTGAAGTGGCGTGCTTCAAGCATTTAAAAACTCTTCTTTCTGTAAGCGCCAGTTCCAGAGCTCATATCCCTTCACTTTGCTGACTTTGAAACTAGCTGACCTGGAAGGTGAAAGGAGGAAATAATTTTATCTGTGGTGGCTACACTAGTCAGATGGTTTGTGGAAACTCTAAGTCAAATTGCGATATTATTATATGTACTCTGGCCCTACTGTTCCTCTGTCTCAGTTCATCTGCTGAGATTCATATATGAATTTGTTGCCTCCAGACTTGCCTACTTCCAATTTTCTCTTGGTTGGCTTTAAACCTTCTACCCTCTCCAAGCTTTCTTACCCAAAGTTCTGTGACATGTTTTGCCAGGGCAGCATGGTGGCACAGTGGTTAGCACTGCTGTCTGAGTGCCAGGACCCTGTTTCCATTCTGGTTTCGGGTCACTGTTAATGTCAAGTTTATACATTCTCACCGTGTCTTTGTGGGTTTCCTTTGGGTGCTCCAATTTAGTCCCACAGTCCAAGGATGTGCAGATTAGCCATGATAAATTGACCCTAACCAATGGGTTAGCAGGGTAAATGGGGTTACCGGAATAGGGCCTGGGTGGGATAATGGTCAGTGCAGACTTGATGGACCAAATGGCCTCCTTCTGCACTGTAGGGATTCGATGGATTCTGACTTGCAATCTGTTTGTCCATTATCCTTTTCTAGCTGACGTACTTGGCTCACAGCTGGCAAAACTGAATTTTAAGCTTCTACCTGGTTTTCAAATCTCACCATGGCCTTGGCCCCCTCAATCTCAAACCATGTTCAGCCCAACAACCCCAAGATCTCTGCACTCCTCCAATTCAGGCCTCTTGCCCATTGTTAATCATGCTGTAATTGGCAGATATGCCTTCTGTTATCTGGGCCACAAAGAACAGCACTGGAACAGGCCCTTCGGCCCTTCAAACTATGCTGATCATGATGCCCTAATCAAACTTTTAAAAAAACACCTTTTGCCCTTACTTGGATCATATTCTATTCATGTACCCATCCAGATGCCTCTTAAATGTTATTAATATGCCTGCTTCCACCACCACCTCTGGCAGCGCGTTCCAAGCACCATCACTGTGTGTGGAAAAACGTCCCTAGCACATCTCCCTTAATTTCACTCCATTAAAACCCCAAGCTCTGGAATTCTCTCCTGAAATTCTTTCCCACTCTCCTATCCCACACCCTTCTCCCTAAAGATGCTGCTTTGTTCAAATATGTGGTCTGGCGACAAGTTTTTGTATGGTAGTGCTTCTATAGAGTACATTGGGGGTGTCTATATGAATGCAAGTTGTTAAGGAACTTGGAAACTTTTGCTGATGTTTTAGAGATCGTAATCTAATTTTACCTTCTTTTTCACAAACCCCATGGTCCTGTATCTGGCCAAGAACCCCCAACAGAAATTGACAGATGGGATTTTGGACTGATTTCCATCAATACTTGTTATTTCATTGATTATCCTTGTGCAATGCTTCCAGATGGATGTGAGAATGCAACACAGTCTTGGGTCAAGCCTGGTCCTATTCTGCACTTGCAGTACTTGTAATTAGCCAGAAAATTAGATAAACTCCCTTGCCATCTTCCTTAGGAATACAATGAGATGTTGGCTATTACTTAGCAAGTCATAGAATCATAGATCGATATGACAGCGAAGGTAGCCATTTAGCCTATTAGGTTTGTGCTTGCTCCCTGCAAAAGTAATTTAGCTAATCCCAATCATTGTCTTTTTCTCATAGCCCTATAGATTCTTCAGGTGTTCATCCAATTCCCTTTTGAGAGTCAGGGTTCAGTCTGCTTCCACGCAACTCTTAGGCATTACATTCCAAATCTTAACCACTCACTGCTTTAACAAAAGACTTTCCCATGTAACCAATCACCTTAAATCTGTGTCCTCTTGTTTCTGGCTTACCAGTGTGAACATATTTTGTCCATCCACTCTGTCCAGATAGAGCATGAGGTTTGAAAATCTATCAAATTTCCTTTCAGCCTCCTTGTTCTATGAGGAATCTTCCCAGCTTCCCCAAGTTCTCCACATAACTGAAGGTCCTCATGCCTTGAAACAGTTCTTGTATATCTTTAAAACCTTCATGTTTTACCCCAGAATTCTGCACCTCTCCAGTTGAGGTTCAACCAATGTTTTATAAAAGTTTCACCGTAACTTATACTTTTTATTATAAAGCCCAGACCCTTTTATGCTTTTTAACACTTTCTCAGTGTGTTCTTCCATTGTCAATGATTTGTGCCTGATTCCAGGTGTCTGATTTTGTATAACCTTTGGGATGGTATCCTTTAGTTTATATTATCTCCTCTTGTACTTCTGCTCATTTTCATTGCATACCTGATGTAATCCTTCTGGATTGTTTGACTCATTATTAAAGTTGAACTGCTGGCTCTGCCTTTAAAACAACTTCTTCAAATGCTACTTTCAATTTTTACACTTGGACTAGATTATGCATTAGTTGTGAGGAATTACTAGAGAAACTGAGTCTCATTTCAATGGAACAAAGAGTGTTAAAGAGATTCAATAGCAGGGTTCAAAATGATTCGATAAAAATAAATTGTGGCAGAACTATTTCCATTAGTTGGCAAGTTGGTGACAAGAGGACATAAATTTAATAGCACCAGAAGAATGAGGGAATTTATAAGAGGAATTGGGCATATGGAATAGTCCAGTGTATCTGAAACTTTGAAGCAAAATCTAGAATAGATTGCATGAAATGATTGGCAAAGCCCTCTGTTTTGAAATAATCAAAGTGTCCCCCCCCCCCCCAATCTCTCAATACATTTGGTTAGCACAGGTCTATCAATCTCGTACTTAAAATTTACAATTAATTTAACATTGCCATTTGCAAGAGAGTTCCAAAGATTTACTGACCTTAATACAAAGTGCTTCCTACTTTCATTCTTCAAAGGAGGTCTGGCTCTAATTTTTAGATTTTTCCCTCAGTGTCCCTAACAAGCAGAAATAGTTTTTCTCTCTTTACCCTATCTGTTCACCTTAATATCTTGAAAATTTTGATCGGTGCATTCCTGCCCTTCTGCATTTATGGGAATAAAGCCCTTAGTTTGAATAATCTCTCCTTGTAATTTAAACCTTAGAGGTCAGATGCTTTCATGTAAACCTATGCTGCAGTTCCTTCAAGTCCTCCACATCCGTATTAAGATGTGGTGTCCAGAACTGCTCTTGGTGCTCCAGGTGTGGACCAGGTTTGTGTAGCTGAAGCATGACTTCTGTTAATCATACAATCATAATATTTTACAGTGCAGAAGGAGGCCATTTGTCCATTGAATCCAATGACTGCAACCCCCCCCACCCCATCCCCATCCCCAGAACCCCATGCATTTCCCCCTGACACTAAGGGGCAATTTAGCATGGCCAGCCCACCTAACCCGCACATCTTTGGACTGTGGGAGGAGACGTATGCAGACACGGGGAGAATGTGCAAACTTCATACAGTGACCCAAGCTAGGATTCAAACCTGGGGCCCCGGTGCTGAGTCAGCTAGGAATGGAGTCACATATAGACTAAACCAGGTAAGGACTGCAGAGTGCCTTCACGAAAGGATATTAGTGAGCCCGATGGGTTTTTAATGAGAATTGATAATTTCACGCTCATCATTGCTAAGAGTAGCTTTATATTCCAGATTTATTAATTGGTTTGAAACTTAACCAGTGGTGGGATTTGACCCCATGTTCCTGGTGATGTGTAGATCTGAGGAAAGTCTGGTTTGTTTCACCAGTAGCACTGTAATATTTCCTCACTGAGTGAGTCACTGGAATGAGGATGGCAAGTGGATGTTATTGACACGATGAGCCCTTGCTTATCAGAGTAGGATTTGGGCAATGCAACACTTTCCATTTCTGGCTTCTTGTGTTAGTACTATATATACACTGTTGAGAACAGAACTCCCTCAACAGTGCCCCAATAATGTGCCTCACCCCCACTGTCTGGTGTAATACTTCTCCATTTTGCACACAGCTATTCTGTGACTGCTGAGTGAGATTATCAAACTGCAAGCATTTTTAGAATGTGTCTACCAAGGTACAAGTTGAAACTGCAAACTCTTTATGCGGGACTTGTTTTGCCAGCAGACAGTACACGTTCTCACCCTGCTAACTAGATTTGGACCCATTAGCTGAGTTCATTATCATCTAGACCTCATTTGTAATAAGTGCAATGATGCTTCAGAGTTCAATCATTCTAATAATTTTCAAAAATATTTTTTACATCCGGTTGCACGTTTCTTGTAAAATAACATAAAACAGGAAAGAAGTATAGGCCAGGATCGACTTTGTGGACTTGGGTAGTTTATAAGTGAATGAATACTTGAGTGTGAGTTATAGGCTGGAATCTAATTGAAGGATTTAGATGGCATAGACAAATTGGAAAGATTTTCCATCTACATGTGAAGCTAGGTGGGAATATAGCTTTGCAGGCATGGCATGATTTTCTAAAAAAAATGGCAATCTTATTTTGCTTTTGGGAGTTCAGATGTTTGCTGAGGTGCTTTGTTCAGAATCAGCAACAAGGTTTGAGTGAAAGTCAAGTAAACTGGTGAAATGTATAAAACAATTTTTGGAACCATTATGCAGCTTTTACTTTAAATGGGGCTGCTCTGTTAGTAGTTGCATCAGAAAAGGGACTGTGGAAAGCAGGGTGCCATTGTCACCTCTGAGGTAAGTTTAAGTGTAAACTTGGGAAGACTATGTTCCACAGCTTGCAGGTTGAAGCGAATTTGAGGGCAGTCTGACTGGACATCAGTAAAGCAGGGTGGTGTGTGAGCTTGTGTACAGGGCTCCATCTTGTGACTCCACCAGCTTCTGCTAGTCCGTCCCAATCTAGATATCTTAGTATATAGAAAACTCTCTGCAAATGGAAGCTTTGCTTTTGCCATCAAATGTTGACCCTTTCCATATTAAACTGCTTCTGCACTTTGTATAAAAATCATTTACTTTACAGGATCTGTGGCCGCCAATGTTGTCATCTGCATTGCAACGTGGCAAACCTAAGTAGTACTTTGGAGTAATGGGAAAAGAATATGACTTAAATGGCAAGATTTTTGTTGGGATGATATACTCAGGTTATACAGACCATTAAAGGGAGAAGTAGCCATAGAAAAACAATTGGAGTCCTTGAATTTTATATTTGGGTGAACAGGACAGAAACACAGCAAAGATGCAATGTTTAATTTGAACTAAGATTGCACATTGTTCTTCGAAAGAATTATCCAGTTATTCCCATTTGAGATTCTTTCTTCACAATGCTGTAGATTTTTTTCTTTTGAAATATACATCCGGTTCGCTTTTGAAAGTTATCTACTTCCACTATTCTTTCAGGTCATATATTCCAGGTCATTATTAGCTTGCTGCATAGAAAAAGATTTTCTAACCCCTTGTTTGCCAATTACCTTGCATCTATGCCCTTACCTGCAGTTATGGACCTTTCTATGTTGTGATTAACTTGAGTGAATCTTTTCATGTATTTTTGCTCTGAGGAGAGCTGCCTCATTTTTGCTGGGGGTCTTCACGTAGCTGAAATTCCCCCCTGCTTGGGTGCCATTCAAGTATATCCCTGCACTCTGTCCAAGGCCTTGACATCCATCCTAAAGTCTAATGCTCAGAATTGGATACAGTACTCCTACTGAAGGGTAACAAGTATTTTATATAGGTTGAGCATAGCTTCCTAGCTCTTATACTGTATTTATAATTCTATATACTTTATGAACAGCCATCTCAACTTTTCTGCTGCAGCCAAAGATTTCTGTGCGTGCCTTGAGGTCTTTCTATTCCTGCACCACCTTTAAAATTGGATTACTTGTTTAAAATGCATTACTCTTTCACCTTCCGAAGTGCATCACTTCACACTTCTCTGCATTAAACTTGCATAAAATTCTGTTTGCCATGTGCCTGTCCATTCCACCAGTTTGTTTTCTTAAAGTTTCTTCCTCATTGTTCACTGCATTTGAGTTTCTTCGCATTTGCAGCTTTGAGAGTATGCTCTGTATACCCAAGTCTATGTTATTAATAATGTCTCTCTCGGCTGGGGGAAAAAACATACGTTGCATTATTGGAATAAAGTCCATAAATTCTGTTGAAAAAGTATAAATCTTCCTTGATAAAGAGGAATATGAAAAAGTATGGTGAGTGAATAGGGTAGATCGTGTAACTAAAATATCTGGAAGATTTGATGAGCTGAGTGACCTGTTTTAGTCCCGAGAGGGTTGAATGTGTTCAGAACTAAACAGTGTCAATATTTGAATGTTTTACAGGGCTGATCATAGTTCATTCAATCTCCCTATGGACCACATTCTCATTCCTTTCACGCCACTTTCGGAGGATATGTTTTCAACCACTTGGGTCTAATGCTCTGGAGTTTCATGTCTCAAGCCATGCTGCTTTTCACCTTTTTTCTTCTTTAAGACTCTCCTTAAGACCTATCTTTTATGGTCAGGCTGGGCCACCAGGTCCCAATTGAATTTCTTGGTGTCCAATTCTGCTTTAATTCTGTTTTTTATCAAACCTGGTATGTTTTTGTATCCGAACTGAATTCTGTAGTCCACTGATATCCAAAAACACACGAGCATTTGTGAGCAGGTGTCACTGGACAGTGATAAGGCCTAGGAGGCCTTGCTGACTACTTCATGGGTTTATAATTTTACTAGGCTTTTGCTCAGGATGAATCATAAAATGGCCAAAGCAATAAGAAGGCTGTTTGCCTGTGCTGGGGCACTGCAAGAGCAACTCAGTTAGTCCCACTGATTCCCTTTCCCTGCAAATCTTTTCTGTTCGGATAATTATTCAGTTCCCTTTAGAAAGCCAAGATTGAGTCTTGACTCTCATCAATTTCATGTGGCTGTCTTCCAGATCCTAATGATTTGTTGCATAACATTTTTTTTCCCCTTTAGTTCTTCTGTTATTCAGCTTAAAGCTGTGTCCTCTGGCTCGTGATTCTTCCACCAGTGAGAACAGTTTTGACCCATTGCAAAATTGTCCTTTGTTAATTGGTCTTGAGATGTGCATGATACCAGCAGGGTAGTGTTTATCCTTCCTGAGTCACAGCAAGAGTATTAGAAGTTAGCCACATTGTATAGGATTGGAATTGTGTGTTGACCAGACCAGTGAGATGGCTGAAAGGTATTAGTTAATTAGTTTTTTTCTCATTTGACAAAGATTAGTGCTCAGCCACAGTATTTTGTCCAATTTGGGGCCACTTGAAGGATGTTATGATATTGGAGAGATTGCAGAAGAGATCTCTTAGAATAGTACCATGGATGAGGAACTTCAGTTAGAGAGAGGAAAACAACTAAAGTGGGTCTTCTTGGAGGAGAGAAGGTTAAAGGGAAATTTAAGCAAGGTATTTGAAATTGTGGGATTTTAATTAAGTTGGTGAGGAGAAACTGTTTCCACTGACATGAGGCAACCATACGACGCTTGAAACACGATTTGAGAACTTTTCCATGTGGCAAGTTATGTGGAATGCATTAAAGGGGTGCTGGAAGCAGATTCAATAATAACTTACAAAAGGGAACTGGATAGTACTTGAAAAGTATGTGAAAAAAGCAGGGCAATGGGACTTCGGGAAGTGTAATGGAGGACATACCCCTGTCTACATCAACGGGAATGAAGTGGAAATGATCACGAGCTTTAATTTTCTAGGTGTTCAGATCACCAACAACCTGTCCTAGTTCTTCCATGCCAATGCTGTAGTTAAGAAAGCCCACCAATGTCTTTCTCAGGAGGCTAAAGAAATCGGCGTGTATGCTACAACTTTCACCAACTTTTACAGATGCATCACAGAAAGCATCCTTTCTGGTTGTAAAACAGCCTGATGTGGTCCTGGCTCCCATCTGTTGACTGCTCGTTGCCTCGGAAAAGCAGCCAACATAATGAAGGACCTCACGCACCCTGGATGTGCTCACTTCCGCCGCCTTCCTTTGGGGAAAAAGGTACAAAAGTCCGAGGTCACGTACCAACCGACTCAAGAGCAGCTTCTTCTATGCTGCTGTTAGACTTTTGAATGGATGTACCTTATGTTAAGTTGATCTTTTGCTACACCCTTGCTATGAATGTAACACTTCTCTTCTCCATGAATGGTATGCCTTTTCAGTATAGCGCAAGAAACAGTACTTTTCACTGTATACTAATACATGTGACGATATTAAATCAAAGACTGTCAGATAGATGTTTCAAAGAATCTGTACTGATATGGGTCAGTTAGCGGCCTCCTGTGCTGTTTCTATGACCATTTTTGTGTCAGCCCATAAAGCACCAGGTTCATTGAATTCTGTGTCACAGCCTTCATTGGTGTTATCTAAACTCTAGTCCAGAACCATAACCACAGTTCTTTATGCCCTAACCTCCTCTCTTTGTCCATCCCATTGTATTTGAGAATTCTGTGCATTTGCAATTATTTTGACTTGCAATTATGAATATCTTTGAAATGGTGTGACGAGGAAGTTTCTTAATGTAGAAGAGCTGGCTATACCTTTTTTTTGTAGCTATGGATGGCTGGTGCCTACGACGAATAATAAAAGATTTGGTGTCCCTATTGTGAAAGAACTTTGCTCAATGTTATTTTTGGCCATTTTCATTTTCACATGTAGCCAGTGAATCATTTTCTGCAATGACTAGTCCTGGGGGCTGGGTTGGTCGTCTAATATTTAGAATCTAGATGAATGAATGGTGAAGCAGCTCTGGGACTGCGTGTAATTTTCCTGGTTAGCAACCGCAAATCTGCCGCTAAGCGTGCAACATTACTTCACACACTTAACAATACGAAAAGTGAGATTTGTGAACCTAGTGAAAATGCTTTTTTTAGAACAATGAACAGTAAAGTGCAAGAGCAAGCCCTTTGGCCCACCAAACCTGTGCCAATCACATAGTCCTACCTAGGCCAATCGCCTGCATCCCTCTATACCCCACCTGTTTGTGTGCCTATCCAGGTAAGTCTTAAATGTTGCTAATGTATCAGCCTCAACCACCTTGCTTGGCCAGTGCATTCCAGGCCCCCACTACCCTTTTGTAAAAAAAAATCCCCACACGTCTTTACTGAACCTTTCCATCCTTACCTTGAACTTGTACCCCCTTGTGATTGTCATTTCTGCCCTGAGAAAATACGTCCAGTTGTTCACCTTATCTACGCCCCTCACAACTTTATAAAGTTATATCAGGTTGCACCTCAGCCTCTGTCTTTTCGGTGAGACCAACCCCAATTCATTCAATCTCTCCTCATAGCTAATACCCTCCATACCAGGCAACATCCTGGTAAATCTTTTCTGTACTCCCTCCAAAGCATCATTGTTATTGATAAGCTGTTTTGTTTGATAATCATGTTGAGATTAAAAAGATTGTAGTTGATCACCTGTTGTATAATTCCCTACATCTTTATTCTTATCCGTACAATGGCACATCAGCTCCAATCCATCACACTCCGTGTTTTGTGAGCATTTGATGCAGTTCATCCTTCATGATGAACTCCAAAACGTGAAATATTATTGAACGTAGGTACATCATAGGAGCAATGTATTATCCACAAACTGAAGTAGTCCTCAGAACAGTCATGGTAGTGGGCCCTTTCATTTTCAGAAAGCCCTGGGGTGCTTAGGCAAAGAATGTACCAGCCTTTTGGGCTTCGACTAAAATGGTTTCTAGGTCCTTTTACCTGGTAGCTTTGTGCCAAGAAAATGTAATTCTCCCTAACTTGTAAGGCTAATGTTTTATTAGAGTGATAGAGTAAGAATTTTATTTTGGAAGGGGCTACTTAACCACCACCTCTCATGACTACTTCACTGTCGCTAAACTATCAAACTGCACATCCGATATCTGGTACTAATGAGCAGAAATTTCTAGTTAAATATTGGAAAGACCTTCAGTCCCTTCTTTAAGCTCTGTTCCCTAGCCACTGACACCATCCCTTTATCTCACAACAGTCTTGAGATTAAACTAGACTGTTGCAAACTTGGTGCTATATTTCACTCCACGCTGAACCTTTGACTGCACATCTACGCATCACTGAAAAGGCCTATTTCCATCTATGTAATGATGTCCAATTTTGTCTCAGCCCCAACTCATCTGCTGCTGAAACTCTGATTCTTGCCTTTTATCTCCAGACGTAGCTATTCTAATGCACTGCTGGCTGGCCTTCCACAGAATCCCCACACTGCAGAAGGAGGCCATTCAGTGCTGCACTGACAAGAATACCATCTAGGCTTTATCTCGGTAATCCCATGTATTTATGCAGCTAGTCAGTCCCCCTGACACTAAGGGGCAGTTTTGCACGGTCAGTCAACCTAATCTGCATCTTCTACACTCTGCAAATTTGAGGTCATTCGTAACTGTCTCCTTCCAGTGTTTTCACTCAGACCAAGTCCCATTCACCTATGACAGATGCGCCCACTGACTTACATTGGCTGCTGGTCAAGCAATTCGTCCATTTTAAAATTTTCATTATTTTCGTTTTCTCCATGGCCTCACCTCTCCCTACCTCTACAATTTTCTCCAGCCCCACAGCTTTCCAAGAGATTTAATTTGGCCTTTTGACTTTTTGATTTTAATTGGTCTGCCTTTGGTCGTCATGCCTTTAACTGCCCGAGCTTTAGAATTCCCTCAGTAAACTTTTATACTGTCTACACCTTTATTCCTACAAGATGCCTCTTGAAACCTGTCTCTTGAAACTTGCCTCTTGACCAAGCTTTTGGCCTCCTTCCCATATCACCTCAGGTGGTTCAGTGTTTAACTATTTTGCTTTACAATGCACACATAAAGCACTTGGGATGTTTATTGGAAGTTGAAAGTGCCATATAAATCAATTGTACGCTTGTTTTGTGTAAGTTTAAACTTCAATCACTGACTAAAGAACTCCTAGGGAAATTGAAAAAAAAGTACTTATATTGCTACGCTTGTATGTGTTGCTTTGTTCCTTCTTGCATGGTAGCTGCCATCTTGAAAATGCTTTCTGGATGTTATGTACCTGAAAGCTGTTCTGATGAGTGTTAATGTTTTGATGTAATCAATTTTGTTGGGCAGCTGGCTTTATGAAGGGTGGAAGGCCACAGAGGAGGCAGGGATTTGTTAATAATATACCAGCGATCAGAAGCTTTAGTTACAAGGTGATGCTAGAGAAAGTGGGGGAAAAAAAGGTTAAGCAATCCATTAGAGTGAAATTAGGAAAGGTTTGGTTGAGGTAAATTTGGGAAAAATGTTTTTGCTTGTGTGTGAATTGGTAACCAGAAGCCTTTAGATCAGCACCAAATTAACAAAATGCAAGATTGATTCTTTTTTTTATGGAGGAAGTTGTTGAGATATGGATCTCCTGACTGGAAACTGAAGCGGAAGCAGAATCCATAATCCTTTTCGAGAGGGATGGGGATAATATTTGAAAAAATCTAAACAGTTATGGAATTAAGTGAATTGCAGAGATCAAGCTGAATGCATTCTGTGCTGTAAAACTCCATTGTCCTTTTGTTTAAATGACGAAAAGCAACTGGATGCGCGTCATAGTGAGAACATAGCTGGTTGTGTTTTTATATTGGGAAGAAAGTTGTGAAAGCCTGTAGGTTACCTCTTGAGGTTACAGTGCTAAAAATCTCCAAATTCTTAACCATGATTCTAGTTTTTACACTGTCGTCTTATGAATTATGAATGAGTTGGAGAATCCTGGTGTCTGGTAAAAGTGTGAATTAAATAATTTTTCTTTTGGCTAGTCCATTGTTCCCTGAGAAATCTTCCAGTCTACCACGACCCTTTGTTTTAAGGAGTTAGTTCTTAATTCAACAAGTTGACATTGAGGAGGAAGTAATCCAGTAATGATTCACACTTCGATGAGATCAGTGTGCTACATTGCTAGAACCCAGTGTATTTACAGAATGTACTTCTGGCAGAACGTGATGCTGTACAGCTTTCAGTATCACACTCCTCTGTCCATTTCCTCATTTGGACTTCTCATTTACATACAGCAACATGTGCAATGCTGATTTCAGATTGAACAATGTACTGAGCATTAGTAGAGTACTGCATGCCAGTGTGTACAGACGATCTGATATGAGTTTATTAGTTTGAGCAGGGTGCAGCAATTTAATTTTACTTTTGTGAATTTTCTCTTTGTTTGATGAGAGTGTCTTCCAAAAAGTTTGTTTTTCTACTCCAATTATCCTTCCCTGTCATTTTGGTATCTGGACGTGTTCTTTTGTGATATGATTCTTGAAATGTTGGGGTTCAGCAAACTAGTTTGAGACATTTTTGACTTGATCATCGCATAATCTGAAGCTGACAGTTCTTAATTGAGACTTTATTTGTATTTCCTTAATAAGAGCAAATTGGAAATCAAGGAAGAAAGTTGTATTCATGCTTTTGTGATTACTTCAGTTTCTGGCCTCCCATCCTTTATCCTCCATGAACTTATGCTCACCCAATGCCGCACCAGATGTGGTTCACCATTAAGTGACAGGATTGCTACCCCTCCCCATGCCCTTGGGTTAAAGAAGGGAAGTCAGCCAGAGGTCCAACTGTTGAGCATTGCCCACTTGAGTTTTCACTTGAATTGGCCACTAGCTGTTTCTAATCAATGAGTGGTGTGCTCTCAACCAAGATGTATTTCAGTACTTTAATCAATCAAACAATTAGGCCAGAATTGGATTCTGACCATTGATGACTTTTGTGTGAGTTTTTTTAGAAGGTGACTGATAGCTGTACAAAGAATCCCAATGTGAGTCATCACTGTCCAAAGACATGGGGAGGTGCTGGGGAGAGGACAGAATGGAATGTTTATGATTTGCAGAAATTTTGTGCATCCAGTTAGGTGTGTTTAAAGTAAGATTGACTTGACTGATTGAAAAGAAGCTAAAGGTGTGGGGTGAGGGGCATGATGTATGGATGGGAGGTGGCTGCGTTTATGATGGATGTAATAGTTGTTGGATGTGCGTTTGGACAACGTTGTTTTGGTTGTTGGATGTCTATGTTGTATAGATACAATAGTTCTTGACGACATATGTGACTTTGGGATAGGAATATGACCATTAAACCTCATTCTGCCATACAGTGTGACCATGGCTGGTCTCATTCTAAATCCAGCATCCCATTATGGATCCCTTTATATCCTTGGCTAACAAAAGTCTATCAATCTCAGATTTAAGGTTATTAATTGAACTTGCACCAGCTACGTTTTGTGAGCGGGTTCTATCCACCTTTGTGAAAAGTATTTCTTAACTTCACTCCTGAATCACCTGGCTCTGATGTTTAAATTGTTTGTCCTTATTCTATATATTCTGTCAGAAGAGAAGGGTTCTCTATGTAGATTTCTTTTTTGTTTCAGAAATTCTAAACCCTCCATCAGATCTATATTCCAGATGAGCCTAATTTGTCATCTGTTATAATTTACACTTAGTTTCCTAGTGACATTGTGATGAATCCGGTGTGCTCCAAGGCCAGTATACTTTTGTATGATGTAGTAATCAATGGTACACAGCACTGGTCTAATTAGACTTTGTATAGCTGTAGCAAAACCTCTTGTTTTTTATTTTGGCCCCAAAATTAATGCTGTTTTTGTTTTTGCATTTGCCTATTATTTTTGTGTTTGGTCTTTTTAGAACTCCACTATAGCTTTCTGCCATTGAAAAATTGCTTTCATTTGTCATTTTTGGCCCAAAGTAAATTAATTTTACTTAACCATGTTGAAACATATCTGAATATGTATTGCTGTCTCAATGTTTCTTGAAATTTAAACTCCCATCCACACTATTTACTATGTTACTGATCTTGGTGTCCTCAACAAAATTGAATATGTGACACTTTACTGTGTTATCATAGTCGGTTGTTCCTAACCTTTTATATGTCATGGCGCACCTCTGTTACATAAAAAAAAGACTTTTCTTCTGTCTTCTTCCTTGGGAACTTCATTTTTAACTTCTATCTTTTTTAAAATCTCTCCTTGTCTCTCTCAGGGCCCAGGATTTTTATGCCGTTTTTGAGTTTTTGCTTTTGTGCGGGTGAATGGGACCTTTGTCTTCAGCTTCAAGTACCATTAGTCATATGCATAGACCTGACCAACAGAAAAAATTTAAACTATGTCTTGTGTGGCTTTTCACCCAGTGGGCTCATGTGTGAGACCCCAAGATTTCTGGGTCTTGGAGATGCCAACCACAGAGCTGAAGATGGAAATTAGTTTTATTTAATTACATGAAATTTGACTTTTTTTCACGAGATTCGTGTGTGCCGTAGCACATTGGTTGGGAACTACTGATCTAAGTAATTATTAAATATAGTTAAAAGGCCCAAAACAGATCCTTGTGGGGCACTGTTAGTCATTTCTTTGCAGGCCATGTGTATGGGAGAGCTCTAGTAGATTTTTGATGTGTGAGGGGATGATGAGTGTAATCATTTTTGTTTTTGAGGGGTATAATCTAGGCACAGTAATGAGGGTGGATTGCATGTCTGAGAAAGGCGTTCTGTGGTGCGCACAGATTTTGGGCAAGTAGACTCGGTGCAGTTTTTCGGATCTGACCCACATCCTTGGTATGGTAGCTGGCAGAGGAGTACTGAGACCAGGTTTGAGGAGTATATCCAGTTTATTTGGCATGATTTTATCAATATTTAGGTAGATAATTTGGATTGTGGATGATTCAATTATGGTGTACAGCTCGATTGTTGGAGCCTTCAAACTTGCTCCAAGAATGGGGGTCGACTTTCATGTTGAGTATAAAATGCAAACTGCCAGTGTGATTTGGTGTTATTTTGAAATGTGGAAAAAAAACACTGATAATTCGTGATTAAATTAATGTGGCATGATTTATTGAATAAATTAATTGCATAAAATTCCATTCATTGCAACTAAACTGTTTTAAAACTGTCAAATTCTGCTTAGTTGTGTTGAAACATATCTGAATATGTATTGCTCTCTCAATCTATCAATTGATGGAATTCATCAATTTGTTTGAGTTGCTTTAGCTAAGACATTGCAGCAAAGATCCTACTCTGGATCAGATGTGGTGCTTTTGTTTTCAGAGACACCCACCATACCAAATCATCATCATCCCTCCACAACAAATCATCATCCTCTCCGTCCATTGAATTGGAGGGTCCACACTTTTTGAACGATCTGATGACACTAATAACATCACAATTTGATAATGAAACCACATAAACATTAAGTGGGTCAGCATGTGTATTTCCATTGTGAAGGGGTTTGATTTAATTTAGCTCACTTAAGTACATATTTATGTATTGCATTTCTAGTAACAATACAACATTTTTGCAGTTTTGTAGGACACATTCTGGTACATGTATATTGAGATCAGGCCAGTGGCTGGTGTGTGTTTTGAGGACACACTTGGTCTAGGGCATTCGCTTTAGGGTGGATTCTTCTTTCCATTCTCTCACCAGTTTTTTCCACTAACACCTAATTCCCTTGCTTCAGCAGTTATTTGATTAATTAGCAAATGGTAAGGCTTTTAGTTTGAAAGTTGTTTGGTATTTTATTTATTTTGTTGGGGGACACCTTTCCATTCATCACTTGCCAGGTATATGTAAATACATGAAAAACTAGGGTCGTGTTACGTGCTGGCTCATCTTGTATACTACGATCTGCGGTATTCAATCTGCCCAGTTTAGGGCTATGAGCTTTTGGTTTCTGGTGTATTGTCATACATGTTGCATGAATATCTGGTTTAAAATTAAGTAGCATGTGTACCAATGCAGGTGTCAAACAGCTTTATTTTAAGTGGATGCCAGTCTGCTTTGTATGCAGCTTTATGGTTTGTCTATACAGCCTAGTTAGCAGCCATGGATAGTAGGCAGTGTTGATTTAATAGAAGCTGGTGTCTTTTAACAATCGGCTTGGCTTCCTTTGCCATGTGGCAAATCACATGACTGCCGTTGTTTATTAGCAACCCCAAGCCATCTGTTGACTCGTCATTATCAGTCATCAGGCAGGAATCCAAGTCCTCCTAGGCAGGCAGGCAGCCCCTGATGCTAACCCTTCAGACAAGAAGTGGTATGGCCTTGGTGTATGCAGATTAGCCATGTGCTGTTAAATGGAAAATGCCATAAGAAAGAGAGAAAGGGATTTCTTCCTAGCATTCATGAGAGGCAGGCAGCATAGGGGTGTGAGTGAACCAGAGACTCCACTTGGAGCCAGTCTGCAGTGTGCTTCCCCACCCCCGCCTTGACGTCACACCATCACAAACCCTCCTGTCTTTTACTAAGTGTCATTCATTCATTGCCAAGACTGATGAAAAATTTACTTGGCAACAATTCAAGCAGTGCACAGCTGTGAGGTTTTAGTTTTTAGGCAGAGTGCCCTCAATTTAAAATGATTTATAAATAGTGTGTTGGAGCCTTCCTTCCCACAGTTGGACCCAGCTCACATAAGGTACAGCAAATTGGATGTGCGAGCTTTACAAGAACACTTCATGGTATAGTGCGTTTTTTGACTAAATTCCTGAAAATCTGTTTGATCTGTCAAAGTGGATGTGAAGTTTCAATGCACATTGTATCTGATGTAATGGTGTCTATATAATCCTCTCTTAGGAGAAAAGGCAACGGCTTAATCCACTGGAGGGCAAAGGTGATTCCCCTTGTTGGTCTAAGAAAGCTGATTTAAAACTCCACAAAGAATTGAATTTCCTGTAGATTTGCTGATGCTTATCTAGTTGCAGTGTGTCAAAGTTAGTGGTATCTTTAGGAGATGAGCAGTGCCACAGAAAGGAAGCAATGTTAATTTGCAGACTAGATAATGGACCTGTGGAAGTTCTTTATCCACTATACAACAGGTTTACTGGCAGACACAGGGTGTTTGAATGTACACAGTGTTGCTAGGATTTCAGTAAAGTGTGATGGGGGTGTGTGCAACTTTGACTTGGAAGCGGTTATTAACACCGGCAGTACATTTACAAATTGATGTCCTCACAAGTTTGGGTTGTCTGGAGGCAACATATTGAGTAATGTAGGGTGAAATTTTGGTGGTTTCACACTTAATCCATTGCTCAACACTGCAGTAATGATACAAGTGTAATAATTTTCCCTTTTGTGTTGATAAATTAAATTAGTCCATATGAGGGCTATCGACTGCCTTAAATTTGTGTTAGCCAAGAACTGGGAAGTGAATTTGGAACTTGTTGCCTTGAGTTCTGCAGAATTTCTTTTGTGATTGTTAAACTTTTGATCGTTCTAGCCATGAGAATCAAGAAGAACGAGTAGTGCAAAGCACCAGAGTTTTGAAAAGTCTACTGCGAACAATTTAAGAATATCAAAAATAAATAAGTTTTAGGAAAAGACAAATGGACCCAAATACTGTATAACTATCTGGCATTTTTCCTTGCAATAGAAGGCTGAATCTTCTGCTTTCTAGCCCAACTTTCTGAAAAACCCTCTGCTGTCCCATCACATTTTATTTCTTTATGGCCCTCTTTAAAATCCAACTTTTATCCAATTTCATGGTCTTCCCCTTGCAATTTCTCTTCCCTTGTGTACAGGTCCATCTTTGTCTGATGAAACCTCTTGGGACTGGTTTTTACATTAAAGGCATTTTGTTAATGGAAATTGTAGTGTTTTGATCACTGGAGAGTAAAACCAATGCTTCCTGATTTATATTATGACTCATTCTAAATAAAAACCAGTTCATTAAAAGCACCTACATAGTAAGGCCATGTCTTATCGGCCCAAATTACTGCTGTCCGTGTGAAATGGGTGACAGGTAATGTTTCCCCTACCAGTAAAAGGGGAGATAGAGCAAGTCCCTGGAATTATAGATCAGTTAATTAATGTCAGAGTTAGGATAGATAATGGAATTCATATCTGATGTAAATAGAAAAACATCCAGAAACCAAAAATCATCAAATCGTAGAATCCCTATTGTGCAGTATTGAGGTCATTTGGCCCATCGAGTCTGCACTGACTTTCCGATAGAGTATCTTATTCCGGCTGTATCCCCATAACTCCTGCTAGTTCTCCTAACCTACACATCCTGGGATACTAAGGGGCGATTTAGCATGGCCAATCAACCTAACCAGTGCAATCCAACCAGAGCACCCTGAGGAAATCCATGCAGACATGGGGAGAACATGCAAACTTCAGATGCAGTCACCCAAGGCTGGCAGCACACTAGGGTCCCTGACACTATGAGGCAGCAGCGCTAACCACTGTGCTGCCCTAACATACTAAGAATAGTCATCATGTTGACGTGCTGATTTTGATGATTGTGTAGTAGCAATGTTACTAGCAATCCAAACACTGCTTTGTATTCCACTATGGCTGATGGTGGAATTTGAATTTGTTTAATACACCTGGAAGTAAAAGCTAGTATCAGTAATAATCACCGTGGAATCATTGCTGATTGTCAGAAAAAATCCATCTGGTTCAACAGTGTCATTTTGGGAAGGAAATCTGCTGCTGTTACCTGATCTAGCTCCAGACCCACAGCAATATAGTTGACTCTTAAATGCCCTAGAAAGCCACTCAATTGTATCAAACTGCTAAAAAGTCTGAAAGAAATGAAATGAAAAAATGAAACCCATGGGCCATGATTATGCAATCCCTATTACCGAGACTTGCTTTTAAGCCCAGATTTATTAATTGAAGTTAAATTCCACCCAACGTCGTCGAGGTACTGGATCAACAACGGCACACCTCATCTTAAAGTCCTCCTTACTGATAAAGTCTTCCTTACTAACATCTTGATTGTTGATCCAAATTTGGGAGCATTGTCTCAGAATAGTAAGGCAACAGCCATGACATAGTCACATCTCTGGAGTCATGACATCAAGATGTGTTACGCCACCACTAAAATCTCTCAGACAGGACAGACCCACCAAAGGATTGCAGCACTGTGCTATACATTTGGCAGGAAATTGCTGTGGGAGTCCTCAACATCATCTCTGGACCCCATGAACTCTCATGCATCATGTCAAACATGGATAAGGAAAGCACTAGTTTGCTACCGCTGGCTAGCTCAGTTGTCTGGATGGCTGTTTCATGATGCAGAGCGACTCAACAGCGTGGATTCAATACCTGTATCGGCTGAGGTTATTCATGAAGGTGCCCCTTCTCAACCTTGTCCCTTGCCTGAGGTATGATGATCCTCGGGTTAAAATCACCACCAGTCTGCTCTCTGTCTTAAAGGGGAGAGCAGCCTCTGGTCATCCAGGACTATGGCGACTTTGAACACTTGGAGGAAGCACTGAGGGTGGAAAGGGCGCACAATGTATTTTGGCTGGAGGTGTCCATTGTCCATCATTGAGAGTGACACAATAGCGGCCTTGTTTGGTTGAATCCTAAAGGGCGTAACTGCCAGATTAGGTCTGCGGCAGGAGGTGAGGAAGCCAAAAAAAGGGATAAACCTACTTGACCTTGTCCTCACCAATTTGCCAGTCACAGATGCATCTGTCCATGACAGTATTGAAGAAGGGACCAATGCACAGTTCTTGTGGAGACAAAGTCCTGTCTTCACATATCCTCTATCGTGTTATATGTACTACTACCATTTTAAATAGGATAGATTTCGAGCATAGCTAGCAGGCCAAAACTGGGACTCCATGAAATCAGGAAATGCCTGAAGTCACTGCATACTGGGCCCTGACAATATTCTGGCGATAGTAGTTGAAGACCTTTGTTCCTGAACTGGCTGTGCTACGAGCCAGTTTGTTCCAGTACTGCTACAATACTGGCATCTATCAGGCAATGTGCAAAATTGCCCAGGTTTGTCTTGTCTGTAAAAGTAGGCCAAATTCAATCTGGCCAGTCACCATGCATCAGTCTACTCTCGATCATCAGCAAAGTGATGGAAGATGTTGTTGATGAGGAGATCAGAGGCTGGCAATTCTGTGGCAAGTAACTCAACTCACTGCCCGACTCCTCAAGCTTTTCCACCATCTACAAGCCACAAGTCAGGAATGTGATGGAATATTCCTCACTTGCCTGGATGAGTGCAGTTCCAACAACTTTTAAGCTCCACAACATCCAGGACAAAGCAGCTCACTTGATTTGCCCCCCATTCAACATCTTAAACATTCACTCCCTGCACCACAGTATGCACCAACTACAAGATGCACTGCAGCAGCAATTCATCATGGTTGCTTTGATTGTCCCTTCTAAACCCATGATCTCTACCACCTAGAAAGGCAATGGCAACAGATGGATGGAAACACCACTCCTGCAAATTTCCTCCAAGCCATATGCCTTCCTGACTTGAAACTATACCATATGCTTTGTTTGTGATCAGAACTCCCACTCGCCTGATGAAGGGGCAGACCCTGAAAGCTAGTGGCATTTACTACCAAATAAACCTGTTGGACTTTAACTTGGTGTTGTGAGACTTCTTACTGTTGAAACTATATCCCCATTCCTTCATTGTTGCTGACTGTCACTAACAAATCCTGGAACTTCCTAACACCACTTATGACCAGGTGCATAGGCCAGTCAGCCCTTCAACCCTGCTCCATCATTTGCTAAGATCATAGCTTATCAGATTGTCATCTTAAATCTGCACCCTGCCAATCCCCGATAATCGATCACTCCCTTGTTTACTAAGAATCTATCCACCTCTGCCTTAAAAATGTTTAAAGACTCTGCTTGCATCACCTTTTCAGGTAGAGAATTCCATAGACTCTGTTCAGAGAAAAATCTTTCCCTCATCTGTTTCAAATGGGTGACCCTTTAGTTTTAAACAGTGACCCTTAGTTCTAGCTCCTCCCATAAGAGGAGGAGACCCCAAATAATCGTGTTTCAATTAAGTCATCTCTTACTCTACTAACTGCAGCTGAGCATGTCCAACCTTTCCAGATATTAGTCTGGTGAATCTTCTTTGAACTGCTTCCAATGCATTTACATCTTTCCTTAACTAAAATGACCAATATTGTACACTACTCCAGATGTGGTCTCACTAGTGATCTGTATAACAGAAACATAACTTCCCTACTTTTGTATTCCATTCCTCTGGACAATTAACATTATCTTTTCTAATTATTTGTTGGGCCTGCATATCAACCTTGTGCAATTCGTGCACTGAGACATCCAGATCCCTCTATTTTAGCTTTGTATCTCTCACCATTTAGATAATATGCTTCCTTTTTATTTTTCCTGCGAAAATGGACAATTTCACATTTTCCCATATTACACTCCATCTGTCAAATCTTTACGCACCATCATGTGTTAAAAGTAAAGTTCAAATTTATTTATTAGTCACCAAGTAGTCTTACACTGCAATGAAGTCACAGTGAAAATCCCCTACTTGACACTCTGGCGCCTGCTTGGGTATGCTGAGAGAGAATTTAGCATAACCAATCCAGGTGATCAGCATGTTTTTGGGTATGCTGAGAGAGAATTTAGCATAACCAATCCAGCTGATCAGCATGTATGTGGGATAACTGAAGCACCCAGAGGAAACCCACAAAGATGCAGAACGTGCAAACTCCACACAGACCGTGACCCAAGCTGGGAATCGAACCTGGATCCTTGGAACTGCGAGGCAGCAGTACTAACCACTGTGTCCTCTATGCAACTTACTTTCA
Source organism: Carcharhinus amblyrhynchos (assembly GCF_965287045.1). NCBI lineage: Eukaryota > Metazoa > Chordata > Chondrichthyes > Carcharhiniformes > Carcharhinidae > Carcharhinus > Carcharhinus amblyrhynchos. The sequence goes on along the minus strand of NW_027649918.1, from coordinate 88,409 downwards.
TATCTATCTTGGTTTCATCAGCAAATTTGGCAACCATCCCACCCACTCCTTCATCAAGTCATTTATTTAAATTGTGAACAGTTGAGGTCCAAGCATTGATCCTTGAGATACACCACTCATGGCATCTTGCCAACCTGAAAAAGACCCATTTATTAGTGCTCTCTGCTTCCTGTTAGCCAGCCGAACCTCTATCCATGCCATATGTTACTCGCTATACGTGGACTGCAGCAGTTCAAGAAGGTAGTTCACCAGCTTCTCAAGGACAGTTGAGCAATTTCTCAAGGCAGAAATGCTGGCCTAGTCAGCATTGCTGACATCACATGCAGTAATAAAATGTAGTGTATTTGGGACTGAAGGCCTTTGATAAGGAACCATGTAGATTTATTATTCACGTCAGAACTTGTAGATTCAGTGCATAGGTGGCAGAATAAATAGCAAACTCACTACAAAACAGGAAACCATAAGTAGTAGCTGCGTGTAATTGCTCAGATGTAAAAGATGGGAAGTGATGACGCATATGGATTGGTACTGGCACAATTGATTATAATGTTAATGATTTGGACTTGGAGATCCAAAATAAAATTTCCAAAATTTCTGGACAGCATGGAAGTGTGTGTAATTAATAAAGCAGAAGACTGGCAACAAAATACAAGACGACACAAAATACAGAATGGATGTATAATTGGCAATTATGTGGTGGTGCATTTTGGTAGGGAGAATAAGTAGGTCAAAAAGTACTTGGAAAATATGATTCCAAATGGGATAAAGGAATGGAAGGATCTGTGGTTACAAATCATTGAAATTAGTGAAGCATGTTAATAAAGTTATACATAAGGAAGCGACCAGGCATGTGGGTGTGTTTTTCCAGAGGGATGGGTTGAAAAGCAAAGAAGTTAAAGTTAAGCTTGTGAGCCACACTTGACTCTTGGAGTACAATGCACAGTTCTATTCATATTATACAAATGGTTATATTTGGTAGGAAGGATTATTACTTACGTGGAGAAAAACTGCAGCAGGCGACGGTGCAGAGGGACCTCGGGGTCCTTGTGCATGATTCGCAAAAACCCAGCTTGCAGGTGCAGCAGGTGGTCAGGAAGGCGAATGGGATGCTGGCCTTCATCGCGAGGGGGATTGAATATAAAAGTAGGGAGGTCTTGCTGCGGCTGTATAGGGCATTGGTGAGGCCGCAGCTGGAGTACTGTGTGCAGTTTTGGGCGCCGTACTTACGCAAGGATATTTTGGCCTTGGAGGGAGTGCAGAGGAGGTTTACTAGGCTGATTCCGGAGTTGAGGGGGTTGAGCTATGAGGAGAGGCTGAATAAATTAGGCTTGTACTCATTAGAGTTTAGAAGAATGAGGGGAGATCTCATTGAGACGTATAAGATGATGAATGGGATGGATAGGATAGAGGTGGAGAGACTCTTCCCGTTCAGAAAGGATAGCAGGACTAGGGGGCACAGCCTCAAGATAAAGGGGGGGCAGTTTAGAACGGAGTTGAGGAGGAACTTCTTCACTCAAAGGGTGGTGAATCTCTGGAATTCTCTGCCCGTTGAAGTGGTGGAGGCTACCTCGCTCAATATTTTTAAGACACGGGTTGATGGGTTTTTGATAAGAGAGGGGATTAAGGGTTATGGGGAGAGGGCGGGAATGTGGAACTGAGCCACGACAGATCAGCCATGATCTTATTGAATGGCGGGGCAGGCTCGAAGGGCTAGTTGGCCTACTCCTGCTCCTATTTCTTATGTTCTTATGTTATAGCGATATTAAAGAAGGTAGTGTAAGGATGATATCAGAACTGAGAGGCTATAACTGTCTTGAATGTCTGAACTGATGAGGGTTCAATTCTGTAGAAACAAGAATGCTGAGTGAGTGACCTGATGGAAGTCTTTAAGATGATGAAAGGGTTTCATAGAGTAGATATGGTTAAAATGTTTTTACAAAAGCTATGGTCATTAAAATCATCTTTAATAAATCCAATAAGAAATTCAGGAGAAACATGTTTTAAATAGAGAATGCACTACCACAAGGAATAGTTGATAGGAATAGCATACATGTATTTAAGGATAAACTAGATTAATGTTAGAGAAGATGGATGTGTTGATAGGGTTATTTGAAGTTGGGTGTGAGGGCACCGTGTTGACTGCAAGCATTATCATAGATAGTTGGGCTGCATGGCCTATTTCTGTTCTGCAGACTCAATTTCACTTTGTACTTTAAACTAACTTTGTTGCTGTAAGCATTGTCTGGCTAATGCCAAGCACCTCGCTATGCAGTCTGGGACAGTTAGTGGCGCTATTTCTGAAGTATGTAAATGATGCCTTTTGAAACAGCCTTTTCTCTCCTTGTTAAACATCGCCAAGTTTGATCAGCTTCAGTTTTTCTAATTACTTTCCTGACAAAATACCAAAGTCTTCTGATTTTTAATTTCTATTCTGGTTTGCAAATATTTTAAAATTTTAATTAACTTCATCAAGCTGCCTCGTAACTAGTTTTCCCATTTACATGGCTGGTATTTAAAGTGTCGTCCTTTAAGTACAGGCAAATCATTTCATGTGGTATCCGTGATTTTCAGAAGGCATTAGATAATTAAGAATTTTTAAATCTTGTGACTTGCAGTTTCAATTGAATACAAATTGATATACTATTTGTAAAGTCCCCACGCTATTAAAACTGACAAGGAGCTAATTCTGTGCATATTGTTTAATGGCAAGTGGGGGTCAGTAAATGGATTCTCGCAGCTTGATGCATAAATTTGCACAGCAGCTTCTGATAAACTATTTCTTAATTTGCACAGTTAATAGTTGCATGTTTTATATACTTCTCATTTACTAGGTATTAGGTGCATGAACAAGTTAAAATGACATGACATGACTAAATAAATGCTCAGATTGAGATCACTCAGATTTGTGTTCCATTGTGTAAATTGTACTTGAGCAATTTATGGATCTGAAAATCAGCTTTCTGAATTATATTCAATATTCTCCTTACTACTAAATAAGAGGTCAGCATAAATATTTCTGTGCCACAGAAGTGTAACAGTTTCAATAATTGACAGTGCTCTAACAAATAATTGGCATGGATATGATGAGCTGCATGGTTTCATTCTGTGTTGAAAGCCTCCATGGTTTTCTAACCTGGCATTCATTTCAATTTACAAACCCAGGACATGGGGCTTAACTGGTAATTGGTGTGAACTCTTTTCTTTATGCTTATGTTATGATAAGTAACACCATGACATGGTTACAACCTGTTTGCTAATAATTCCCATATAAATCTGGGTCTGTTATATTGGGAAGTCCAGAGGTTGTTTCTGTCAACAGTGTATGCCCATACTTGTAGGTGAATGTCTTTCAATGGATCAAACCAACCGTCCCATCTTTCAACATGCCGTCTTTTCACAAACCTGTTTAATTAACTTGTGAACCTGTTTATATTATCTGACGCATGACGCCACAAAACATCAAGCAAAATAGGTGTACCTCTTCTTCCCAATTTCGGAATTTTAAATGGTTGCTGATAATTGAAAATTTCACCTTAACAAATATTTGCTTGGATCAGATTATTATTATTCAAGTCAAAATTTAGGTGACTGACTAACATAAGAACATAAGAAATAGGAGCAGGAGTAGGCCATCTGGCCCTTCGAGCCTGCCCCGCCATTCAATAAGATCATGGCTGATCTGTCGTGGCTCATTTCCACTTTCCGGCCCTCTCCCCATAACCCTTAATCCCCTCTCTTATCAAAAACCCATCAACCCGCTTCTTGAAAATATTTAGCGAGGCAGCCTCCACCACTTCAATGGGTAGAGAATTCCAGAGATTCACCACCCTTTGAGTGAAGAAGTTCCTCCTCAACTCCGTTCTAAAACGCCCCCCCTTTATCTTGAGGCTGTGCCCCCTAGTCCTACTGTCTTTTTTTCAGTGGGAAGAGTCTCTCCACCTCTATCCTATCCATCCCATTCATCATCTTATACGTCTCAATGAGATCTCCCCTCATTCTTCTAAACTCCAACGAGTACAAGCCTAGTTTATTCAGCCTCTCCTCATAGTTCAACCCCCTCAACTCCAGTATCAGCCTAGTAAACCTCCTCTGCACTCCCTCCAAGGCCAAAATATCTTTGCGCAGGTGCGGCGCCCAAAACTGCACACAGTACTCCAGCTGCGGCCTCACCAATGCCCTATACAGCTGCAGCAAGACCTCCCTACTTTTATATTCAATCCCCTTCGCTATGAAGGCCAGCATCCCATTCGCCTTCCTGACCACCTGCTGCACCTGCAAGCTGGGTTTTTGCGACTCATGCACAAGGACCCCGAGGTCCCTCTGCACCGTCGCCTGCTGCAGTTTTTCGCCCCGTAAGTAATAGTCCTTCCTACCATTCTTCCTACCAAAGTGGACCACCTCACACTTGCCAACATTAAATTCCATTTGCCATTTCCTGGCCCATTCGCCCAGCCTATCTAGATCCTTCTGCAGACTCTCCACACCCTCCGCACAATTTGCCGTTCCCCCAATCTTGGTGTCATCCGCAAATTTCGACACCCTACACTTGGTTCCCTCCTCCAGATCATCTATATAAATGGTAAAAAGCTGAGGCCCCAGCACCGACCCCTGGGGCACTCCACTAGTCACCATCCGCCAATCCGAATAGCACCCATTGACCCCCACTCTCTGCCTCCTATTTGACAACCAATCCTCTATCCACGCTAACACTCTACCCCCAACTCCAAGTCCCCTGACCTTCTGCAATAACCTCTTATGAGGTACTTTGTCAAACGCCTTCTGAAAATCTAGAAAGACCCATGGAGTTTGCATGGTCTCCCTGCATCCGCATGGGTTTTCTCCCACAGTCCAAAGATATGTAGATTAAGTGGATTAGCCATGCCAGATTGCCCCTTAGTCTCTCAAGTTATGTAGGTTAGGGAGGGGGTTTAGCTGGGTAAATGTGTGGGGCTACAGGCTCAGGGCAGGAGTTGGACCTGACAATGATGCTCTGGCCAAGAAAAACAACCGACCTGAGGGTTGGGAGCAGGTTAGAATTCAGCAAAGGAGGATCAAGGGACTGATTAAGAAGGGCGAAATAGAGTACAAGAGTAAGCTTGCTGCAAAAATCTGGCTGCACAAGTTTCTATAGGTATGTGAGGAGAAACAGATTGGTGAAGACAAATGGAGGTCCCCTACAATTAGAGACAGGAATTTATAATGGGGAACAAAGAAATGGCTGGCCAACTGAGTACATACTTTGGTTCCGTCTTCACAAAGGAGGGCACAAGTACGATACCAGAAATGTTGGGGAACGCAGTGTTTAGTGAGAGGGAGACCTGAAGGAGATCTGTATCAGCAGAGAAATGGTGTTGGTGAAACTGATGGAATTGAAGGCCAATAAATCTATGGGGCCTGATAATTTACACCCAGAGTACTTAAGGATGTGGCCCAAGAAATAATGGATGCATTGGTGGTCATCTTTGGTCTTTTGGAGTGCCCCAGGGATTGGTGCTGGGGCCTCAGCTATTTACCATCTATGTAGATGATCTGGATGAGGGAACCGAGTGTAAGGTGTCCAAATTTGCTGATGACACAAAGATTGGTGGAACAGCAAATTGTGCGGAGGGTGTGGAAAGTCTGCAGAGGGATCTAGATAGGCTGGGCGAATGGGCGAGGAACTGGCAAATGGAATTTAATGTTGGCAAGTGTGAAGTTGTCCACTTTGGTAGGAAGGACTACTACTTACATGGCGAAAGGCTGCAGCATGCTACAGTGCAGAGGGACCTCGGGGTCATTGTGCATGAGTCGCAAAAACCCAGCCTGCAGGTGCAGCAGGTGGTCAGGAAGGCTAATGGGATGCTGGCCTTCATAGCGAGGGGGATTGAATATAAAAGTAGGGAGGCCTTGCTGCAACTGTACAGGGCACTGGTGAGGCCGCAGCTGGAGTACTGTGTGCAGTTTTGGTTGCCGCACTTACGCAAGGATATTTTGGCCTTGGAGGGAGTGCAGAGGAGGTTTACTAGGCTGATACCGGAGTTGAGGGGGTTGAGCTATGAGGAGAGGCTGAATAAACTAGGCTTGTACTAGTTAGAGTTTAGAAGAATGAGGGGAGATCTCATTGAGACGTACAACATGATGAATGGGATGGATAGGATAGAGGTGGAGAGTCTTCCAGTAGGACTAGAGGGCACAGCCTCAAGATGGGGGGGGGGGGGGGGGGGAAGCAGTTTAGAACGGAGTTGAGGAGGAACTTCACTCAAAGGTTGGTGAATCTCTGGAATTCTCTGCCCATTGAAGTGGTGGAGGCTGCCTCACTAAATATATTTAAGATGCGGGTAGATAGGTTTTTGATAGGCAAGGGGATTAGGGGTTATGGGGAGAAGGCGGGAAAGTGGAACTGAGCCACTTCAGATCAGCCATGATCTTATTGAATGGTGGGGCAGGCTCGAAGGGCTAGATGGCCTACTCCTGCTCCTATTTCTTATGTTCTTAATTATATACCAGTAAGCCTGACGTTGGTAGTGGGGAAAATTCTAGAAAGGATTAGATTTTATTCTAGAATCCAAAGACTTTATCCAAAGACTGATTTCGAGGATGGGAGAGATCGAGTTGCTTAGGATTGTATTCACTGGAGTTCAGAAGAATGAGAGAGATCTCATAGAAACCTATAAAATTGTAACAGGAGTAGACAGGGTAGATTCTAGGAGGATTTTTCTTGATGGTCGGTGAGTCCAGAACCAGGAGTCACAAGGTAGACTGTTTAGGACACGGCAGAGGGGAAATTTCTTCACCCAGAGAGTGGTCAGCCTATGGAATTTGCTTCCACAAAGTAGTTAAGGCCAAAACATGAGTATTTTCAAGAAGCAGTTTGATATAGCACTTAAGTCAAAGGAGATCAAAGGCTGTGGGGAAAAGATGGGATTGGGCTATTGAGCTGAATGATTAACCATAGTAATGAATGGCGGTGTAGGTTTGAAGGACTGAATGGCTGCCTCTTGCTCCTATTTTCTATGGTATAGGAATTGAACCTGCATTTTTGGCATTGTTTTGAATTGTGAACCAGCCAACTGAGCTGAACTGACCCCTTAAAATTTTGGTTCAGAATAAATGGACTGTTTCCAGTGACTGGGAGGTCTTAAGTGCAAGTTAAATGCAGGAAAATCTTTTTTTTAACACATGGTAGTAAGGCTGTGAAATTAACTGAAGTTAATTGATAGATGCAGAGACATTTAAGGAAAAATACATGAAGGAAAGGGAATTGAGGGGGATCTGAGAAGATTGAATGAGGATACCATCTGTGTGGAGGATAAACACTTCTCTGGGCCTCATTCCTGTTTCATATTGTACTTTCTCTAAATTGTTTGAGTGGCTTCATCCTTGATCTGTGTTGAATGAGCTAATCTCAGCAATAGTAGGGGTGCAATAATTAGGTTCAAGATGCCACATTTACTGTGGAAAATTAGTCTGGCATTCCCACTCCTAATTGTTATCCGACGACCCTTGCTGAAAAGTGTGTTTATTGAACAACTTGTTTGGACAGGATAATTTTGGGCTAGTGTAGGATGTCATCCATATTCAGCCGGCTTGTTGAAGCACCACCATTTCGTACTCGAGTGGCCACTTGAGCAGTGAACAAAGTGTTTGCCATTCCATTCTAGAATACAAATTTGTCTTTCGGTATGACAAAGCTGGGGCTTTACCCAGATGGTAACTTTTTTTGAACTTGTGCCTCTCAGTAAAATACTTACTTCCAATTGCTGAAGTCTTGGGAATTGCAGGAGATGAGTGGGTACTTGCTGCACTATGTGTCCTACACCCTTTTAAACAATGGCATCTGCCAGAGGTAGTATTGAAATTTTGCATTTGGGTTATTGAGTAACAGTATCACTGAGTTGCAACATGCTTGTGCGGGGGATTTTGATTCAGTTGGCAGGAGCCTCCAGCTCTGTTTCATATTGTATCTTTCTGAAACACTGGATGTTCTGATCAGTCATACTGTAAATTTTCTACCTGTTAGGCTGATTTATTCACTTCATTTCTGTCCTGCTCCCACCCCAAAAAGCAGAATTTGCCATTTGATGCCCTTGAGCAGAGCGGAAACTACTTCATCCAATAGGCTGTTCATGGAGCTGGTTAGAAACTTTATCTCAACAAATGCCACAAACTCTTCCGTTACCCACCAAATACATTCCTGTCCCCCTAGTGACTGCCTCAGCTAAACTAGACCATTTATCCTGAGCTGAGCTTCAGACCTGAGACCCTATCCATCAATCAGTATACATATATCTACCTCTGTAACATTGCCAATTTCAGTCATCTTCCTCACACCTACTGCTGAAAACATTCTCTTCAGCATCTTTTTTACCTATGGATTTAATGACCCTGGCCAGCCTGTTACTTTTCATGAACAAGCTCGTGCAATTTCCTACATCCTACATCCCACCTCCGACCTTGCATCAAACACTGTTCAACCATCACTTCTGCACTCACTGTCCTATATTGGCTCCAGGTCCAGCAATGTGTCAATTTTAAACTTGCTCATCTGTTTTCTAATCTGTCCTTGTCATTGCTCTCCATATCTTGTAATTACCTACACTCCTATGGTCATCACAGAATGGAATTCCTACAGTGCAGAAGGAGGCCATTTGGCCCATTCAATCTGCCCTGACTCCTAACAAAGCATCTTACCCAGGCCCACCTCCCTGTCCTATCCCCGTAACTGCACACGTTTACTCTGCTAATCCCCTAGCCTACGCACCTAGGGACACTAGATCTAAGGGCTTGACCAGTCCACCTAACCTGCACATCTTTGGACTGTGGAAGGAAACTGGAGCACCCAGAGGAAATCCAAGCAGACATGGAGAGAAAGTCATCCAAGGCTAGAATCAAACCTGGGTCCCTGACTCTGAGGCAGCAGTGCTAACCACTGTGGCACCGTGGTGCTCCAATCTTCTGAGGTCCTTGCACCCTGCCAATTCTGGCTCTCGTGCTTCCCCAGTTTTAATTCCTCCACTGCTTGAGGCTGCAACTTCAGCAGCCTAGGTGTCAATCGTTGCAACTCCATGCTTAAAGTGTCTCTGCCTCACTACATCTTTCCTCCTTAAAGCTTACCTCTTTCATCAAGATTTAGCCACCAATCGAAATATGGCTTGGTATCAAATTTTGTTTGATAATTCTGCAGTGAAGCAACTTGAGATGTTTTACTGTGTTAAAGGCACTGTATAGATGCTAGTTATTGCTGTTAGTCTGTTTGCATGTTCCTGAGCTAGAAGAGTGAAAAGCTGAAAGTGATTGCAGCCATTTCTGCTGACCATGGTTACTGGAGCCACATTGTAGAATAGTCCAACAGCTACCTTTCCAACATCTGTATGAAAAGAGGCTGATTGGATGAAATACTGAATGGGGCATTGAGGGAAATGAGCACTTACTAATTGTATCTGTGTCATGATCAGTATTAATTATATGTGATATTCTGTTGTAATTGCGGAATAAATGGGAGAGACCTGAGCACAGAAACCTTATGTTTACCCCTGTGCAGTTCTGTTCTACTCGTAATCAGCATGTGTAATCCTTTATAAGTGAAGCATTTTGGAAGTTTTAACTGTTTCTTTTTGCATAATGTTGTGTTTCTAATGCCAAGTGATATCTGGCTAATTTTAATTCTTATGAGTTGTGCTGGACTACTGGCAACTTCACTTCTGTTTGTAATCTGTTCTGTGCATGATATCCTCCCAAAAAGGCCCGCTCAGTTTTTCTTAATGTTGCCTTTTGTTCCGTGCCTCCTTCCACCCACTGTCTGTGTACGCGCGAGAGAGATCTGTATTTGGAAAAGTCCTATAATTTGCTCCCATACAATGTTTATGATTTTTGCTTTGCCAGAGAGCATAAGGATTTTATTTTAAAAGCTAAATAGAATAGTTTTCAAACTGCAATGGGTGGATTTTAACTTGATCTCTCAATTATTAGTCTGGATTTCTATCTTGCTAGTGAAACCCCAAATTTTCATTTAATTTGTTTAAATTTCATAGTAGCGGAATAATTATATTCTAATTTATTGATCATCGAAAGTAATGATTTGTGTTTATTTCCTTCAAGTGCCAGTACTCTGAAGGGGCCAGTGACATGAGTTGTAATTCTGCACAAGAAATAATAAACAGTAGATGTACATCATTGTGTGCTGTTGATTGGAGATACACAGATTCAAGCAGTTAATATAAATGGCTAGACCTCCAGGGACCTGACACGTTGGAGGCCAATGTTTTCATGGGTCTCTTAAACTGCTGTCGGATCTTGAAGCTAAAAACATAAGTGAGAGTTGAGCTCTTGGATTGATGCCAGGCAGGAAGGTAAAAGAGGCAGTGCACGGATGTTGGGGGTCTCTGACACTTGCACACAGCAACTTTGTGTGATGTAAAAGACACCTTCATGATATTTTGCTATTTGGCATTAAATATTCAGACTTGCATTTGGTGGAACTGCACTGTTCTTTCTTGGTTTGAGTTGGAGAAACAGAAGTGCTTGACATAGAGTTAGGCTCAGGACTAGGCACTCAGCCCTTTGAGCCTGCTCCACCAGTCAATTAGATGATGACTGATCTGACTGTAATCTCTGGTCTACCTGTGATAACCTTTCACCTCCCTTGTTTATTAAGAATCCACCTAACTCTGCCCTGAACACATTCAAAGACTACTTCCACTACCTTTTGAGGGAGTTCCAAAGATACTCCACCTCTGAGAGAAAAAACATTTCTCCTCATCTCTGTCTTAAATGGGTGACCTCTTAAACAGTAACCCATAGTTCTAGATTGTCCCTCAAGAGGAAGCACCCGCTCCATATTCACCCTATCAGGACCTGCTAAGACCTTGTATGTTTTAATCAAGATTGCAGTTATTCCACACTTAATTTAATTGAAACAAAGATAGTTAAGGAGACCAAGCCCATTTTGAATGGAACACCACCATGTAGAAAATTGAAGGCTCATTGTGGAGGTGTAAGAAGGATTGAGACACAGAACTGGAAGTTGTCGGTACCTATCTAGAACCTGACCTCTTTATTTGATGATGCCATCAAGGGACGGTGCATAGATGAATAGAAAGCAGCCAAGGAAAGATCCTGTGGGACTCCAGAGATAATGATGTAGGAGTGGGAAGAAAGATCATTGTCAGAAATGTGTTGGCCATTGTTTGGTAACCAAATATGTATTTAAGGCAATCCCACTGAGCTAAACACTGGAGGAGCGCTTATGTAAAGGATTGCCTGGTCAAAAGTGTTAAAGGCTATAAGCAAAATACTAAATTACTGTCACTAGACAATATCATTTGTGAACTTGGGGGCATTTCAGTACTGCCAGAAGGCATGTAACAGATTGGAGAAATGTAAACATGGATTAAAGGAAATGTGGTCATATATTGATGGCTGTTTTGAAGAGGGGGACAATGATGGCTAACAGACCCAAAGAGGAGAAAGTATTTAAAATTTTGGGCAATATTGGAAGGAAGGAAGGGCATAGGGTTGTCAGGTCAGAGGAAGGGTCAAAGAAGCATTAAGTGGACCTTGTACAAGATAAGCTTGGAGATGATATGGAGATGAGGATGAAGAAGGTGGGATTCAATGCAGAATACCCAGTCTCAGCTCCACTTTGGTAGCCAGGTTTTTATTATGGCTTGCTCGGTCTGGCTTCTGCTCAATGGTGGTGATCCCTGAATGTCTATAGTCCCGGCAGTTTGTGTGTTGATAGTAGTCATGATATGGAGATGTATACAGTGACAGACTAGTTGTGGTGGTGCTACTGGAAGGGGACAATGGTTTCAGTGATTTTGTTTTGGAGTTGGTAGTTTCCTGGTGTTTACATGACACAAATGTTACACCCACCTATCAGCTCAGGGATTTTAACTTTCCACAGATATAATTGGTTGTTTTTACAAATTTGATTTGTACAATTTCTAAACTTTTCGCATGCAAACTGAGCATCAGTGAGCAGTTCCCAGAATTGTCACTCATAGTTTTTATATTGCCCAATAAATTTTAAAAATGACTGTTTGTACCATCATAGGATGCTTTTATGTAAAGACCACCACATAACTGTTGTTTCTGTTCTGAAGCTGGAATGTCACAGTCTGAATAGCTGCAGTTATGGTAAGTGTGCAGTGCCTGCAATAGTGCACTCCACAAAATGTCCACAGTAGTTCACAAAATGGCAGCCAACAGTGTAACATTGCATCCTGTCGAAAGCTGCTATTCTTCCCTCGTGCATTAAAAGCCTGGGTCTAAAATCTAATCGCTGCACGTAAATGTTGTTTATGTGAGTAGTTGAACTTCTTATAAAATATTTGAGGGATGGCAAAATGCTAGACCAATGTCTTTAGTGACAATTTCTCTTCTAGGAAGAACAATAGATTTTGATTCTTGAGCAAAATAAAAGTTTCTGTTGCTGTTTTCTGATTAACTTGAGGGAAAATGGCACTGAGGTCAGTGGCAGAGGAGTTATATTCATGTGTTAGCTCTGATTTATTTTTAAACCAGTAAACCAATAGGTGATCTGTTTAACTAGGAGCCAACAGGAGCAATGCTGCCCCCTTTGGTGGGGTCTCTTAAAGGTATCTTGGAAAGAGAGTATATCTGAGTTTGTCAGAAAATATAATATCTGACATGAAAATTATCCAGTACAGGTGTTGGAAGGATAGCTGTCATCAAGTCCCTGATCTTGGGTTGTATGTTGGCTTCTCCTCTTGATAACATATGACCCGAAAGGAGTGATAGCCATATGGAGGAGCATCTGTCCCCTGCCAACAGTGAACACTGCCTACCTCAGTTTGTGGAGCTGTGCTATTATGCTGAAACCATGTGTTACAGTACATCAAATATATTTTATAGAATCACGGAAGGAGACTATTCAGCCCATTGTGTCCACACTGGTGAAGAAGTAACTATCCAGCCTAATTCTATTAATACTTTGAAAACCCAGCAACTGTTCTAAGAAATTCTCCTTGTAGATTTTTGAGTTGGGAACATGTTGTAAAGATTGGGAGTATGATGGAAACTGCTAGGAATCTATCAAAGGCGGCATTAGTTTCCACAAACTGGTAGATTTTGAATCTTGTTTTATTGCTTAATTGAGATCAACTTTTGTAGAACACTTCCTGAGTTGACTTCCCAATTATGGACATTTTCAGTCATTGGCTTGGGTGCTAAACATTGATGTCAGTAGCAGCCTTGTTCTTTCTACAGTGGCTATCTTCACAATCTTTTAGGCATCTTGCTCTTTATATCAACTCCTGCTTAAGATGTTCCAGTAACATGAGCTGATGATGGTTGTGATGCATCATGGGAGTATGTTCTAAGTCCTGCCCAGTTGACTTCTGGCAAATTAGGACCTGATCCTGTACTCTTGTGATGTGCACTGTGCAACAATTCAGTCTATTCCTGCATTCTCTACATTAATATCAATCACTCATTTTTGATCCTTTGTTGGGTTCATATTAGAGATTTTAGCTCAAAGAATGCATTGCTCCCTTAATACAGTGACTGCTGTTACAAGGTGTTGGCTTGTAATGTGATGGTCACTTTGAGCATAGTTTCGATAAGACAGGCTTAACGGCAGTAATGAATGTCAGTAACTATTTTAAACAGTGGCTGCTTTGAGTGAGTGAACACCATGGAACATCTATTTTATTTTACTGACTGGATCTTATTTTAAAATACCTCTGTGCTGATAACATGTATTATATTCAACAGAGAGAAAATGTATTTTTTAAGAGGGAAAGAGGTCTCATTTCATTGTGTATTTCCAGGCTTGTAAACATGTTGGCTCGTTTTCTTTTCCCTTATATACATTTTGGAAAACTTATGCAATTGCCTGAATTGTGTAAACAACTTTAGCTGTTAGAATTTGGTGATGGAATTATATTTTCATCATTAACTAATCTCTGGTAAATTTTGTTTATCAGCCAACTAGCCCTATGGACCAGATGGGGATGAAGCGACCTCAGCTGTATGGCAGCAGCAATAATCCATATGCACAGCAGGCACCACCGCAACAGAGTGGACCTTACCCAGGACAACCGTATGGACCTCCAGCGCCTCAGCGCTATCCCGTGGGTGTGCAGGGCAGGGCCCAAGGCACCATGGGGGGCGGGCTGCAGTACCCACAACAGGTGAGAAATTACTGCAGTGCCAATCATCGGTGTACATAAGTATCATTTGTGCTTTACTTGTCAAACTGAGTCTTGTTTAAATTGTGTTGCTGTGTTTGTACTACCTGTAATATTTATAAAAGTGGTTTATTTTTCTGTCATCAAGACATTCTCAGTATGCCACTAATGGTTGTGTGAGGTTATGTATCTCCAAATCCTATAGTAAAGTCCAATTGCTCATGGCTTATTCATTCAGCTATGTCCTGGTACTGTTCCATGCTCACCTCTAAGAAAATTTATTCTCTTTCATACAGTTCAGAGAAGTTGCTGTAATTATGGAGTGCTTGACAGGTCAGCTGTATCTCTCACTGGATTACCAATTCATACATTGAGTTGCTAATTGCAGCCAAGCTGCGAGAAAGTTTGTAAGGAAAGGCTAGATGCTGATGATGTTATCATCCCTTCCAACAAGGTTTTGGAGCATGTGGACCGGGTCATGGACTGTCCTGATTTCTTCTTTAATTCTCCTACACAGTTGCCAAGATTTCTGTTGTGGCTAATGATACTGCCATGATTTGCGATTGGGCGGGCATGAGAAGCAGTTGTGTTGAAGGTTTTGGTTTAACCTATCCTTATATACAGTTCGTAGCTGTTCACTTCCCAATGTGAATGGAAACTAAATTTTAGAAAATTTGTGCCCATAAGAGTTTACTTTTTCTCCATCCCTTAGTTACACTTGGGGATCTTGGAATGAAGTAAAACTCCATTGCGATTTATTATGGAAGAGATTTAACTCAATTTTCGATCTAGTTTCTGGACTTCCCTATGATCATCTGGAACTTCCCATTTTTGTCTGTTTCTCAAGCTGCTATTTGCTTATATTTTGGTTCCTTATTCTTTTAGTAGTGGAGTGTTCTTCTGGGCTGCTTGGGATTGAAGATGTGCTCTGTGGAAGCTTGCTGTCGCTCTGCATCATTTCAAATGCACTAATAAAATGTTGTCACCAGTGTATTTGTAAACAAGTAGATAAAAGAATGGAAATAGGGAGAAGTCCCAGAATTAAAAGCAAGAAGTCAGGCATCAGACTAAACATCAGTGAGTAGCCTGCAGTTTCTTAGTGTATTTGGGCAATGTCCTGAAATCTGTTACCATAGAATCAGTCATTGATGTTGACCATCTTAGAATAATAGTTTTGTTGGTATCACACAATCCATATCAAAAACTGACATGATAAATAGTTGATGCCCTAACCCTTCCCTAACTGTGGCATGCCCTGCATGACTGCATAGCATAGTCAGTAGAAAGTGCTGGTGGGTATTTACATATTTACAACTGTTAATCTTTGAAAGACTGGTTCAAAACTGCTTGAGACTGTGACAGATAATTAACTTGCTCCTACCTCTGGAGGATTTTCTGAGAATAACTTGCACAGGTACCCATTTTGTCCTTGAGTGTAGGTTGAAGATCATAGAATCTGAATTTTATAGCACAGGTAAGATGGGTGCAACCATGGTCAGGCAAAGGATGAGGCAAGCCCATTGCACTTGGTATGCTGATGTCTGTGATTGTGGTCTGCCCTGGCTAGGGTAGAGTTAAGGATCAAGGTAGCCAATGAGGCTTTACCTGATGCAATTTTTCAAAGTTACCTTTGCCTTTTGGCTAAGATGACTCATAGAATCCATACAATGCAGAGGGAAGCCATTCGGCTCATTGAGTCTGCACCGTCCATGATCCCTTCCATCCAGCCCCTATCCCCACCCCACTAAATGGCAATTTAGCACAGCCAATCAACCTAACCTGCACATCTTTGGACTGTGGGAGGAAACTGGAGCACCCGGAGGAAACTCACGCAGACACGAGAATGTGCAAACTCTGTACAGACAGTGACATAAGCTGGGAATCGAACTAGATCCCTGATGAGAAGCAGCAGTGCTAACCGCTGCATCACGGTGCTGCCCATAGTCCAAACTTTAGGTCAACCCTAGGTGGACTGCAATGTCTCATCTTTCCAGGTTGGATTTTGTTTGACTGAGCCCAAGATGGGGTGCAGTATCCTTGTCTTGTGAGCTTGGATCTGGTTTGTCCCTCTATGTGGGTGACCATGATCGGATTTAATTTGAATTATTTGAAATAAATTACCAAAAAGGGGAGAAGGCCTTTTCACATGTCATCTTTGTACTACCTCTCAGAACTTTCCATTCAGCTCGGGCATTTTATAAAATATTTACAGCACAGAAACAGCTTTTTAGTCCATGGTCCAAGCTGATGTTTATGCTCCGTGCAAGCCTACTCGTAGCCTTCTTAATCTAACCTCATCATAAACCTCATCAATTAGGGACCTTGCGGTGAAGGATCCTCTTGAAGAGAGTGATCATTGTATGGTGGAGTTTCTGGTGCAGATGGAGGAGGAGAAAGTGGGTTCCCGGACACGCGTCCTTTGTTTGAATAGAGGGGAGTATGGTAGGATGAGAGAAGAATTGGCGAATGTGGACTGGGGGAGTGCGTTGGAAGGTAGGTCTGCTGAGGAGCAGTGGAGGATCTTTAAGGAGATCTTTCTTGGTGCTCAGCAGAAATTTATTCCGATGGTTAAAAAGGACAGTAGGAAGAGAGGTAATAAGCCGTGGATAACGAAGGAGGTGAAGGAAAGTGTTAAATTAAAAGCGGAGGAATTTAGAGTAGCTAAGAGCAGTGGGCGAGAAGAGGATTGGGAAAGGTTTAAATGTCAACAAAGATTGACAAAGAAGTTGATAAAGGAGGGTAGGAGAAGCTATGAGGCTGGGCTAGCACTTAATATAAAAAAGGATGGCAAGAGTTTTTATAAATATATAAAAAGGAAGAGGCTGGCTAGGGTGAACGTTGGTCCTTTAGAGGATGAGAAAGGGGAGCTAGTGGTAGGGGATGGGGATATGGCTAAGGTCTTGAATAACTTTTTTGTTTCTGTCTTCACGGAGGAGGACGTGAATAATTTGCCGGGTGTTAGCGATGGAAAGGTGGTAGGAATGGAGGGTCTTAATGACATTACTGTTACTAGAGGGGTGGTGCTCGACAGACTGGAGGGGCTGATTGTGGACAAGTCCCCAGGACCGGATGGAATGCATCCGAGGGTTCTGAAAGAAATGGCGGAGGTTATAGTGGATGCCTTGGTGGTTATTTTCCAGACGTCGCTGGATTCCGGGGAAGTGCCGGAAGATTGGAAAACGGCTAATGTTACGCCGTTGTTTAAGAAGGGTGCCAGGCAAAAGGCGGGGAATTATAGGCCGGTTAGTTTAACGTCTGTGGTAGGTAAAATGTTAGAATCCGTCATTAAGGAGGAACTTGCGAGGCATCTTGAAGGGAATTGCTTGATAGGGCGGACGCAACACGGTTTCATTAAAGGGAAGTCGTGTCTGACAAATTTACTGGAGTTCTATGAGGATGTGTCTAGGGCAGTGGATAGAGGAGAGCCGGTGGATGTGGTCTTTCTGGATTTCCAGAAGGCGTTTGACAAGGTACCTCACAAGAGGTTATTGCAGAAGGTCAGGGGACATGGAGTTGGGGGTAGGGTGTTAGCGTGGATAGAGGATTGGTTGTCAAATAGGAGGCAGAGAGTGGGGGTCAATGGGTGCTATTTGGATTGGCGGTTGGTGACTAGTGGGGTGCCCCAGGGGTCGGTGCTGGGGCCTCAGCTATTTACCATTTATATAGATGATCTGGAGGAGGGAACCGAGTGCAGGGTGTCGAAATTTGCTGATGACACCAAGATTGGGGGAAAGGCAAATTGTGCGGAGGGTGTGGAGAGTCTGCAGAAGGATCTAGATAGGCTGGGCGAATGGGCCAGGAAATGGCAAATGGAATTTAATGTTGGCAAGTGTGAGGTGGTCCACTTTGGTAGGAAGAATGGTAGGAAGGACTATTACTTACGTGGCGAAAAACTGCAGCAGGCGACGGTGCAGAGGGACCTCGGGGTCCTTGTGCATGAGTCACAAAAACCCAGCTTGCAGGTGCAGCAGGTGGTCAGGAAGGCGAATGGGATGCTGGCCTTCATAGCGAGGGGGATTGAATATAAAAGTAGGGAGGTCTTGCTGCAGCTGTATAGGGCATTGGTGAGGCCGCAGCTGGAGTACTGTGTGCAGTTTTGGGCGCCGCACCTGCGCAAGGATATTTTGGCCCTGGAGGGAGTGCAGAGGAGGTTTACTAGGCTGATACCGGAGTTGAGGGGATTGAGCTATGAGGAGAGGCTGAATAAACTAGGCTTGTACTCGTTAGAGTTTAGAAGAATGAGGGGAGATCTCATTGAGACGTATAAGATGATGAATGGGATGGATAGGATAGAGGTGGAGAGACTCTTCCCGCTCAAAAAAGACAGTAGGACTAGGGGGCACAGCCTCAAGATAAAGGGGAGGCGGTTTAGAACGGAGTTGAGGAGGAACTTCTTCACTCAAAGGGTGGTGAATCTCTGGAATTCTCTGCCCGTTGAAGTGGTGGAGGCTGCCTCGCTAAATATTTTTAAGAAGCGGGTTGATGGGTTCTTGATAAGAGAGGGGATTAAGGGTTATGGGGAGAGGGCGGGAAAGTGGAACTGAGCCACAACAGATCAGCCATGATCTTATTGAATGGCGGGGCAGGCTCGAAGGGCTAGATGGCCTACTCCTGCTCCTATTATGTTCTTATAAACCTATCACTTTGTCCTGTTATGTTTTATCTGTCTTTAAATGCATCAATGATAGTGGCTGAAGAAACTCCTTATGGTAGCAAGTTCTACATTCTAACCTGCCTATATAAAGAAGTTCTACTGAGTTTCCTATTGGATATTTTGGTGACAATGTTACATTTATGGCCTGTAGTTCTTGCCTTGCCGTCTGGTGAAACATCTCTACATCTATCATTTACTTTAGGTCATGCCTCAATGTTCCCATTTCTAGAGAGAGCAGCTCCAGCTAGTTCAAACTTTCTTGGTGACTATATCCCCTCAGTGCTAGTATCACTCTAGTAAATCTTTTTTAAACCCTCTCTGGTGTCTCTGTACCTTTTCTGTATTATTGAAACCAGAACTGTTCGCCACACTCAGTATCACGTCACCAAGGATCTGTACAAGTTGAACATAACCTCCCTTTCAATTCTGTTCCCCGGAAATGAATCCAGTTATGTTTTTTCAAGTTCTTATTACACTGCATCACTTCTTTCCCTAAAGCTTTCTACTTTTTTATATTTCAAATATTTATCCACTTTAAAAATTGAGAGGATTCTGCTCCTAGCATCCTTTCTAGTAGAATTTTAATACAAAAATAAAACTCAGCAACTTGGACAGCATCTGTGAAGAGAGAACAAAGTTAAATATTTCAGATAAATGGTCTACCTTCAGCATTTATTGATAGGTCATTGACATAAAATGTTTTTTTTGTTCTTTTTAAATGAGATTTTCTCTTTCCTTCATCCCTTTTCTCAGTTTTCTCTGAACTTGGAATTTGATTGATGTTCCCTAGATGTTTCCCCTGTCTTCCATTACCTAGTTCCCCATCTCATTTCCAAGAACTAGATCTTCTGTCTTTCACTAAAATCAGGCTGAACTCCATTGATCTTCCAATACATTTTGTGTTGTGAAGCTGCTTGTCTGTTATTCATTATTGAGTGGACTTCAATTTCCTTCAGTTAAGCATCAGGAAGACTAAAGCCTCAATCCTTACCACAGGCACTTGATGGGTACATTGTAGGATGTGAATAAATAGAAAGACCTCCAATACATAGTTCTTCAAAAGCAGGTAGTTAATTTGGGATTTCTAAATTGGGATTTCTAAATTGAGGTATTGAATGTGTGTAAAGGAATACATTTGTTGAAAACAATGGTTAGCAAATAGTTTTGATTCACCAGGATGATTTCACAGTTGGGAAATGATAGGATGAAAGATTTGAAATGCCAAAGAGATTTAATAGATGTTTTAATGAAATGAATAAAGACTTGGTTGTTAGAAATTAGTGACAATCACTAAATTTGAAATAAGAGATTAGGAGAACTTATTTCTCGGAGTGTGAAATAATTTGCCACAAAGTGTTAGGCAGAGGCCATTCCATTTTTTTCATAGGAAAATTGGATAAATGTTTGATGCAAAGGAAGGTACAGGGGTCTGGAGGGTGCGTGCAGAGATACTAGATTATTTTGGTTTGCACAAGAGGCGAAGCAGTCATGGTGGCCCCCTGTTGTATTGTAAACTTCTATGGTTGCATTAAAAATGTTTGGACTTGATGAACTAACATTCAGCCCTGAACCACCCATGTGATGAATCCCTTGAGACTGAATGTGTGTGTAAAAAAAAACATATAAGTGGTAGACTGAAGCTGTATTCACTAGTGGAAGAACATTGGATTTACATCCATTATCAGCAACAATACTGGGAACCCATTTGTCACTTGCACTCAGCAACTGCAAGTATGCCCTATTTGAGGTTCAGCTTTATTGAACGTGTTTCAGATATATATTCTTTCAGAAAACTTAACTGTTGGGAGATAGTCCCTTGGACCCCATTGCTGTGACAATTCTCTCCCCAGTTTAAAGGCCTCCTTAAAACCTGTATTTTATAACGTTTGCTTTACATAGGATATATTGCACAGAAACATGGCATTTGATCCATGTCAGCCACTGTTGATTGCACTCGAACCTCCTACCGTTTTTCCTAATCTAAGTTCTACATTGTGACCATTGTAAACATCTACTTCCTTCTCCATCACACTTCCCTAACGTTCCTTTAAGTGCATTTGTTGCTCCTTGTGGTAGTGAATTCAATGTTCTCACCACTCATTGGATGAAGACGTTTCTTTTGAATTCCCTATTAGTCCCCAAAAAATCTATCTTGTGTTAATTCCTCCCCACAAACGGGAACATTCTCTCTATGTCCATTCTTATCAAAACCTTTTGAAATTTTAAATAACTGCATTAGATCATACCCCAGCCTTTTATTATATGTATACCCATCCATTTCTGGTGTCTTCTCTGCACTCTCTCCATTGCATCTAATTTCTTCTTGTAATGTGGAGTCAGAAGCGCATGCAGTACTTTGTCATATAAGCAAGGTTTGATACAGGTTTAGTATAACTTTCCTACCTTTTAATTCAGTCCCTCTATGAATACTGTCCAGGACCTGGTTTGCTTTTTGTATGATCTTGTTAATCTGTGGTACAGCTTCTAGTGATTTAAATTTAAGATTCCTTTTGTTCCTCTAGCCCCGTAGACTTCCAAGTGATAAGTAACCTCCCTATTCTTACTTACAAAACCATGATACATTTACCCGCATTGAATTTTATTTGACCATTCTGCAAGATTTTAAATGTTTACCTGTAATTTGCGACAGTCCTCAGTATTTCATAGCTTCTCCCTTGTCCCTGCTGCCTGATTTTCTTTTTGTCATTTGTAAATTTAGAAAAATTTGCATGTGCTTCCGAAGTCCAAATCACTAATGTAAATTATGAACATCAGCGGTCCCTGCAATGATTCTTTTAGAATATCACATTCCATCTCCTACCATTCTGACTAACTAACCTTTCGACCCCACACTATTTTCTGTCACAAAGCCAGCTTGTGATCCATCCTGTCACTCGTCCCTTGACTCCACGTTCTCTGCCCTTATGGTCTTTGGAAAATCCGGATTTACTGCATTACCATTCTCTACTCCCCCGTTACCTTTTTCAAAATATTCAATAACGTTGCTCAATCAGATTTTGTTTGAAATTTTTGGGTGGTATGATGGCATAGTGCTGCCCCACAGAGCCAGGAACCCGGGTTCAATTCCAGCCTCGGGTGATTGTCTGCATGGAGGTTGCATGTTCTCACCATGTCTGCATTGGTTTCCTCTAGGTGCTCTGGTTTCCCATTCAGTCCAAAAACATGCAAATTAGGTGAATTGGCCAAGGTAGATGTGCTGGGTTAGGGTGGAGGAGTGGATTTGGTAACACGCTCTTTTGAAGAGTGGGTGCTGACTTGATGGGTCAAAATGGCCTCCTGCACTGTAGTGATTCTATGAAATCCATGTTGATTATTCATTATATTTTTCTGTTGATGTCCTTCTGTTCCATGCATTGGAAGGGCTTCCATTATTTTTATTTGATGCTGATAAGCTGACGAGTGCATAATTTCCTGGATATATTCTGTCCCCTTAAATGTCAGAATATTTCAGCTGTTAATTCTTTGGTACTACACCTTTTTATAACAAATTATTCAATATTTAGTGAAAATGCCTCCCCTGTCTCTTGCCTAGATTTGGTTAACATTCAGTCTGTCCTGACCAAGGGTTTTATCCTTTTGAGTTTGTTTATTCATTGCATTTGTTTTTTTAACACTAATTGCAGATATTGCTCATCTCATTATTCAACGACATATCTACCTTTCTGTCTCACCGGTACATATTCAATAATTGATTAATATTTCTGCCATATCTTTATCATTAGCTAAGGTATTATCCTGTATATCCACTAATGATTCTTTTCTCATCAGAGGCTTCCTTTTTTCAATCGTGTCTGTAATTTTACTGTTCCTTGATAATTTCATAGCTCCTTTTTGCCTTTCTAATTTTTGGCTTCTTTCCTAATATCTTTATATTATCCCTTACAATGCATGCCTCCGCTGCCTATGTAGTTCTTGTATGCCTCTTTCCTAACCCTCAGTTGTTCTCTTGCATCTTTATTCACTCGTGGAATCATACTAGTGTTTCG
This sequence comes from Carcharhinus amblyrhynchos, assembly GCF_965287045.1. NCBI lineage: Eukaryota > Metazoa > Chordata > Chondrichthyes > Carcharhiniformes > Carcharhinidae > Carcharhinus > Carcharhinus amblyrhynchos. The sequence goes on along the minus strand of NW_027649918.1, from coordinate 65,616 downwards.
TTTGCTCTTTCCTTTAAGTGGAATTTTTTTTTGCACTCTCTGAACACAGTGTTTTGAATTATTGTTCTATGCCATCGTTTGCCAATACTCATTCTATTTTCCCAAATTCTCTTCTGAACCCCTTAAAAACTATCTTTTCTCCAATTTGTTAACTTGGTTTTCATTGAACTTCTACTTTATGATAGAGAAGTATACATATAATGTTATGGTCACAATGACCTTGATGTTTCCTTTTTCTTCTGTCTGCTCTGGTTCATTCCCCGTTACTAAATTCAGTAATGAATCTTGTCTCATGCACTTTTTACATATTGGGTTACAAAGGAGTCCTGTATACATTGTAGGAACTCTGTTCCATTATCCTCTTCGCCTGCTCGGTTTCCGAATTTGTTTACACGTTTCTTCCTCTGCCTCCCTTCCACTGTTGCACATTTAGTGCGATATATATCCCTTTTAATCTTTAATCGCTATCCTTATGAATTCTACATTGTCTTGTCTATATCTGCATCTCTTTTTCTACTTTAATTGTTATCCCCAGTAAGTCCATCTCCTTTTTCCTACTCCCTGTTTCTTCTAAATATGTTATGCTCTACAATATTGAATTCCCAGTTCTGATTTTTCTGTAGCCATGCCCCAGTAATCCCTAGGTCTGGTTCCCTCCAGCTCCCCTGTTTTACTATGGACACTGCTTTGCTCAACAGGCATTTCAATTCATCTTTAATAGGATTTCCCTATACTTTGTGGTTTAAGACTCTTTTAAGACTTCTCTAACACTATTTAATTTCTTGCCATCTGTGTCCTCTGTAACTTTATTATTTCCACTAACTTCATTATTTTCTCTGTTATTTCCTAAATTCTCCTATTTTTTTCTTTACGTTTTAGGTAGTTATGTTTCTTGTAGTTTAAAGTCTTGCCACCTCATTGTTTACCCTTTTTGCTAGGACACTGGTCCCATCCCAGTTCGAGTAGAGCCCAGGCCATCAGTACAACTCCTTCTGGCACCAGAATTGCTTCTAGTGTCCCATGGAAAGGAACTTTCCCACATCAGCCCTTTATCCACATCTTAATTCTTCTGATCTGTACTATTGTGCCAATTTGTGAACAATTTAGGCAATAATCTATAGATTATTACACCTGAGGCCCTGCTTTTTAATTTGGAGCCTAGTTCTTGATCCTCTTTCTGCAGCCCTCCTCCCAGTTCCTGCCTTTGTTGATTGTTCCAACATGACAATGGAATTTACCCCCTCCATAATTGCTTTGGAATATCCCAAACCCTGGGTAGGCAATACAGCCTTTACGTTTCTTGTTCGTAGCTGCTGAGGATGCTACCTGTCCCTCTAATTAGTGGTGGCACAGTGACAGTGGTTAGCATTGTCGCCTTACAGCGCCAGGGACCCAGGTTTGATTCCCGGCTTGGGTCACTGTCTGTGCGGAGTCTGCATATTCACCCATGTCTGTGTGAGTTTCCTCCGAATGCTCCGGTTTCCTCCCACAGTGCAAAAGTCTTGCTGGTTAGGCGCGTTGGCCATGCCACATTCTCCTTCAATGTACCCAAACAAGTGCCGGAGGATGGAGACTAGGGGATTTTCATGGTAACTTCATTGTAGTGTTGATGTAAGCCTACTTGTGACATGAATAAATAAACTTTAAACTTTTTGGGTGTCCTATTACTACCACATTTCTAATCTGCTCTTGCATCTCCTGGACACCCTTCTGAGCCACTCTGCCTTGGTCTGCATTGTGGCTGCCCTTCCTGCCGTCTTTGTTTGACCTGATGGGTCAAATACATGGGGGCTGTTGGACAGGATTAGTGTTTGCAGCACATCTCCTCAGCCTCTCCTAAATCCCTGTTACCTGACTCCATATCAGTTACATTATCCCTTTCCTGACTTGTATTTTCCCGTGGTTGTGACTATATTCTGGATAAAACAGTCTGAACATTCTTCTCCCTCCCATGTGTATTGGAGTGTCTCCAACTTTGGCCCAGTCATTGAGCTGGAGTACAAGAGATTCGAAACGGACATGTAGGTAAATATGCTCAGGACAGCATCTCTTTCCACAACTTATTCTGCAGTCCAGACGCACAGCTTCCTCTGAAATATTTTAGACTAGCTTTTATTTATTTAGCTTTTATTAATTAGTAGTTTTATTTATTAATTTAACCAGTTATGTTGTATAGTTTCCTGGCCCTAGTTTAAACCACTGTTTTAGTTTAGAAAGAAAATGCTTTAATACTCACTGACCACTCACCTACCTGTTGACTTGTGTCATCACTCTTTATTGATTTGCTCTGGCAGTTCGGCCTCTCTCTTCTCTCCTCTCTCTCTCTCTCTCTCTCTCTCTCTCTCTCTCTCTCTCTCTCTCTCTCTCTCTCTCTCTCCCCACACACACACACCTCCCGACTTCCTTTCTCCTTAGAGGCACAGGATACTGTTTTACTGTATTGAAGTCATAGAGGTTTACAGCATGGAAACAGGCCCTTCAGCCCAACTTGTCCATGCCACCCTTTTTAAAAAATCCCAAAGCTAATCCCAATCGCCCACATTTGACCCATATCCCTCTATATCCATCATACCCATGTAACTGTCTAAATGCTTTTTAAAAGATAAAATTGTATCTGCCTCTACTACTATCCATGCTTTTCTCAACAGTAAATACTGATGAGAAGTATTCATTTAGGATCTTGCCCATCTCTTGTGGATCCACACATGACCTTGTTGATCCTTAAGAGGCCCTACTCTCTCCCATGTTAATCTTTTGCCCTTTATGTATTTATAGAAGCTCTTTGGATTCTCCTTTGCCTTGTCTGCCAAAACAATTTTGTATCCCCTTTTTGCCCTCCTGATTTTTCTCTTAACTTCTGCACCCCCATACTCCAAGAGATTCACTTGACCCCAGCTGCCTATGCACGCCTCTTTCTTCTTCTTGACCAGGGCCTCAATATCCCAAGTCATCCAGGATTCCTGACTTCTGTCAGCCTTGCCCATCACTAAGAGGAATGTGTTTACCCTGATCACTGGTTAACACACTTCTGAAAGCATGCCACTTAACAGACGTCCCTTTGCCTTCCCCAATTAACTTTTGAAAGTTCCTGCCTAATACCATCAAAATTGGCCTTGCCCCAATTTAGAATTTAGAATTTTAACTGCCAAAAATGTAAATTCAAGGTTGTTAACACAAATACTGTAAATGAAAAGTTTCTGAAAATTGGTAAATGCCACATCAACAACCGTGGCAAATATTCAATGGGAAAAATAAATGAAAACTGACAAGTGCCATCATAAGAGGCTCTTGGTCTGCTATCTGTCTTGATTGTTCTAGTTTCCAGAGACTGATTTTGCAACAAGAAAGTCTATAATATCCTAAAATTAGCTGTTCTTTATTCAAAGCCATGAGTGTCCTGTTGTGCCTAATGAGTGGCGCTTTGTAACATTGGATGTGTATCGAGCAGTTTCCGGCATTGAAAGTGAATCCTGATCTGCTCGACTGCAGGTTCCCAACACTACGTGCTGCTTACAGCTGCATACTTTCCAGCGACACTCCTCTGTGCCCAGCTGGGAGCAATGCTTTGCCACACGATGCCTGTAACTCTGAAGGAAAATGTTTCCAGTACTATTCAGCCGATAACAGAATTGGAATAATGTGGTGTCTTTCTGCTCCTTGAAGTGAAATCCAGTTAGATTTTTCTTCAGTAGATTTCTGGATCACGTTTTTGCATTTTGTTGTTTCCGTTTCCTTTCAGTGAGTGAACTTGAGGAATATTTGAATTATTTTGGAGATCACGTTTTTAAAGTGTGTTCCTTCCCTCTGAGCAGATGCCTCCATACAACCAGCAGGGTGCAGCCAGTTACTGTCAGCAGGGCCAGACACCATATTACAACCAGCAGCAGCCTTCCTACCCTCAACAGCAACGGTTCCCAGTACAGCAGGTATGTTTTATACTAGGCCTTAAAGAAAAACGCTTTTTCATCGCCCCATTTTTCAGCAAGCACTGTTATTGTGATGCTTTCAACACCCATCTCATCTGCTATGCTGCATTGTGATGTGCAGGAGATGGACACTAACTTGGGCTGGACTTTGCATTTTTAAAATTTAAATTGCAGTCATTTGGATTGGTAGTCGTCGTAACTTGGTGACGTGTTCTTCCACAGTTAATGCATGCTACCTGTTGGATATGCTGAGTGGAAGAAACAGCAGTTAATCACCATGTTTCAGATAGCATATGTCCATTTGTATCTTTATGTAGCTGGTGCTGCAAAAGGTTAAGTAGTTGAAAGGTTGATGTAATATGCTTCCACAATTAATAAGATCGTTGGTTCTCACTGGAACAGTGTTGACTAATGTTTGCAGGGAGGTCCCAGTCTAACACGTTCCTGCCTGCTCCTGCTCTTCATACTTGTGTGCTTTTGAGATGGGTATTCATATCTGGAGCCCTGGCTTTTTATCGCCCATAGAGGCCATTTATAATGGCTCCACTGTTGCCTTTGTTCGACCATACAGTTGAAGATTTCAACCAGCTTTCATTTGCCAACATAACCAGAGATCAGTTTTTTGACTAGGTGTTAATCAAGAAAGCAGTAAAGTTTTCTGCTGTTTGACACTTCCCCATCTCTCACTCCTGAAAGTCACGCACTTAACTGATTTGTTAATAGGATCAAATTGGGCCAGTCCTGATCATTGGCAGTTTCTTGTATGATCCAGAATGCATATGAATGCTAGTTTTTCTATCTATTTTGTAGCAGGATTTGTCTCAGGAAGCATTTGCCACTCAGGCTCCGCAGGGGTTGACTTCCAACAAACCCAACCAGGAGGAGCTGACTCTCATGCAGCAGGGACGTCCATCTAGCCTGCCGGTGAGTGACTACCTAGTAGCTGTTCCACACCTGCTTAGACATCCGATAGATGCTGATGATTTAATAGATCACTGCTAGAACAAGTATTCAAGGTATTTTTATGAGGGATGGAGAAATAGCGACACTGCCACAATAAACAAGATTGGAAGCTCCTGTTTTCTACCTCAAAAATTGCTGTTGAAATTTGTTGCAAGGTTTGGGATAAGGCAGGTAGCTGAGATCCAATGTAAGTTTTCAGTAGAGGTAGAGGGTGGAGTAGGTTGGACTGAAATGCACATAGGATTTGGTTCCTTTTTCAAAGTCGTACTTTTTTTTATATTTCCATTACAAGTTGCTCTGGTTACATTTGTAATGGAAAATGTCTTCGGAAACTGGTCATGATGTAATTATGATCACCCTGCTAATGTTGATATTGCAGCCTTTCCACTGGCTGGAAGGCATCATTACAATGTGATAAGTTTATATTGGCAGATTCCATTCTGAATGTGGCCGTAGGAAGTTATAATGGCTGAAATTGACAGTTTTACAACAATGAATGCTCCATTTATCTTCTGTCATTACTCGATAATAGGCAGAACTCGGGAACAAATGGCCAGTTCTGCCATTTTCTTAAGGGTTGGGCTAGTCTTTCACCAGAATTGGCAGGAGACTGCTCATAATTTCTACCCCAAGACTTTTAATTGACGGGAATAGTCAATTATTGCAAATTTGTTCCATATCCCATGTGCAATATGAATTATTGCGTAACTATGTTGCAGTTCACTATTTGTGTTTGTAACATTTCATCGTGAATAATTTTGTTGTAATTTCTAATGGAAGTGTTTGGTTGGTTGACAGCGCTGTAGTGAATTCTTGTCTTCCATTTTTTGAAAACCGCAGTACTGCGTGGAGTCTATTACTGTGAGTGCTGTAACAAGTGTGAGGTGTGACTATTTTGTGCACAGTTTCAACCTAATGGTTATTATTTAGTTTTGCTTTCCAATGTATGAGATCAAACATTTTTACCAAAGTAAACTTTGAAAGGAATGGAAGAGCAGAGAGATTTGTGGCTCAGGTACTCGAATCTTTAAGAACAGTAGGACCACTTCATTAAGTGCTTTAAAATGTATATATTAGGATGTTGAGTTCCATAAAGGAGCAAGAATACAGAATTAGAGGTAATTCTAGCCTTGTTTAAACCATTAGTCAGACTGTAGTTGCAATTACTTTCAAACTTTTGAGGAGTTTTGAGGTAAATCAGAAAAATCTTCCCAGTGGATCTGGGGAAAGGCTAGTGGAATGAAATTAAATGGTGATCCTTTTCACAGAAGACACAGGTGTCACGTGCCTCGTGGCCTCCTGTATAAAATCTTTTGATCAAACAAGATAAGCTTGCACTTAGCTTTAATGTGACCAAATGTCCGAAAGTAACTGCACAATCAGACAAAAATTGCCACCTGGTCAGTGGAGGAGAAATCAGGGCAATTGATCAAAATCTTCTGTGACAATGTGGGCTTGAAGGAGAGGTAGAGCTGATTAGAAGTTCAAAGAGGGATTTGGAGCCTAAGTAGCTAAAGGCAGAGCCAACAGTGTGGCAGAAGAAGCAGGGAAAGAGGTCAGAACTGGAGGAATACAGACTTCAGTCTTGTGGGACTGGAGATTAGAGATGAGGCAAGGAATTTTATACTGTGTGAAAATTTTTAAATCAAAGCAATGTGAACTGGAAGTCTATGTAGCTCATCGAGCACAGGGATAATGGATGGCAGGACTTTGCATGAATTAAGATACAGGCAAGAAGATTTTGATGAGATTAAATTTATGGAGGATAGAAGATGGAAGCCAGCCAAGAGTTTCTTGGAACAGTCATGTCTGGAGATAACACAAGCTCGAATGAGGGTTACAGACAAACTGAGATGTGGAATGTTTGATGGATAATGTTATGGAAGTGGAAGCTTAATAAAAGGCTAACATTTTTATAGAGTTTTAAATGTCCACCAGAAATCTCAGTGCCTTGCATCTAGTGAAGCACACTTGAAGTGCAGTGACTATTGTAATAATGGAGGCCTGCCAGCCAAAATACCCATTGCAAACTCCCACAAGCAGCATTGTGATAAATGACTGGCTATTCTGGTTTTGGTGTTGACGGAGGGTTAGATATTGGCCAGACACTGGCGATAATTCCCCTGTTCTTCAAAATAGTGGAAGCTTTGTAATGGAGAGGAAATAAGGTTGGAAGTTCAGATCATAGCCAGATAGGAAGCTGAGACTGCAAAATGGTCTGGTTCAGCTTCATATAATGGCTAGGTAGAGAGATGAAGTTGGAGACCAGAGAGCATGCTGTGCCTATCATGTCTGGCCTATATGTGATCCATACCCACAGCAAAGTGATTGGCTTTTAACTGTCCCATTAAATGGCCTTGGATCAAAATATTGTTGCATCAAACCAATAAGTTTGACCACTTTGTATTAACCTACGCATTGAACTCAGGCAAAAAAAAAGATATACCATACAAAGTTCTCCTCAGTAATGTCTGAGGGCTAGTGCCAAAATTGGAATAGCTACATCATAGTAGCTGCATAGAAAGCATCATTTCTGGATGTATCACAGTTTGATATGACTCGTGCTGTGACCAAGAGTATAAGAAGCCCAAAAGATTGGGAATACAGCCCAGTCCATCATGCAAATCAGCCTCCTATCCATTGACTCCACATACACTTCCTGCTGTCTCGGAAAAGCAGCAAGCATGATCAAGGACCCCATGCATCCCGGGCATAACTTTCACCTTCTTCGTCGGGAAAAAGGTACCAAAGTCTGAGAACAGATACCAACCGACTCAAGAACAGCTTCTTCCCTGCTGCCGTCAGACTTTTTGAATGGACCTACCTTATATTAAGTTGATTTTTCTCTATGCCCTCCATATGACTGTGACATTATATTCTGCACCTTCTCCCTTCCTTCTCTACATACTCAGTGAACGGTATAGTGCATGAGAAGAATAGTTTTTGCTGTATACCAATACATGTGACAAACAAAATCAAGTTGAGCAGTAAATTGACATGTCTATCAAGCACAGTCACAGACTTTTCTATCACCAATCCTGGTGTCTCCTGTCCCATTTGACACGACAATTGTATTTGAGTGGGGGACATCAATCTGGTAAAGAGTGGTTGGCTAGCACCATGACTGACTGAGTTGGGGCATGCTGGAGGACATGGCTGCAATAATGGGCTATGGCTGGTGATGAAATAGAGGGATGAGATAGAGATGGGCAATAAACGCTGGCCTTCCCAATAATGCGGAAATCCAAATGAAGAAATTAATAAATAAAAATGGAGCCTGATGTGTTTTCAGGTGATGTTGGATAAAAAGAACTGTGTAGATGCAATATAGGAGAGGGATTGATCTTTAAATGGGCTCTAGAGTTAACGTTGTAAATGCACAAAGAAAAGCCATTGCAGAAGGTTCTCTGACTGTGATTGGATAGGTAGGAATGGAACCAGGTGTAATTCTGTTCAGATGGGCAAAGGAGAGAAGATGGAGGAGGGTGGAATGACCAACCATGTGAAAGGTGAAAGTTGAAAGTTCAGGAGGGACTGTGGATGAAGGATGTGTACCAGCTCTTTTAATTAAAACTCAATCAGAACAAAGCTCTGATTTTATTTACATAGGTTGATTTGCTTTGAGTATATTTACAGAGGCTTGCATTCCCCATAGCTCCAACCCTGAATACACCACTGTGGCCCTTAGAGGCCAACCCTGAATACACCACTGGCAGATTTTTGTGCTGAATGAAACTGGTATTATACTGTGTTCATGATGTAGAGATGCTGGCGTTGGACTGTAAGAAGAACACAGTAAGAAGTCTCACAATACCAAGTTAAAGTCAACCAGTTTATTTGATAGTAATCCCACAAGCTTTTGGACACGGTGTTCCTTTGTCAGGTATATGGAAGGTTCTGATCAGAGAAGGGCATATAAAGTCACACACAGTTTACAGAATACTGATTTAGAATGCAAGTCTTTACAGCTAACCTGCTATTCAAGTCTTAAAGATGCAGACAGTATGAGTGGAGATAGCATTAGCATAGGTTAAAGAGATGTGTATTGTCTCCAGACAGGACAGTAAGTGAGATTTTACCAGTCTAGGCAAGTCATGGGGGTTACAGATTGTGCGACATGAACCCAAGATCCCGGTTGAGGCCATCCTTGTGTGCAGAACTTGGCTATCAGTCTGAATGACCGTGACTGCTGAAGTGTTTGCCAACAGGAAGGGAACAGTCTTGCCTGGTGATTGTCGAACGACGTTCATTCATCCGTTGTGTTGACACTACGACAACGGTTGAATGAACATCGCTCGACAATCACCAGGCAAGACTGTTCCCTTCCTGTTGGCGAGCACTTCAGCAGTCATGGGCATTCGGTCTCTGCTCTTCGGGTAAGTGTTCTCTAAGGCGGCCTTCACGACACACGGCAGTGCAGAGTCACTGAGCAGAGACTGATAGCCAGGTTCCGCACATGAGGATATCCTCAACCGAGATCTTGGGTTCATGTTGCACTATCTGTAACCCCCATGACTTGCCTGGGCTTGTAAAATCTCACTTACTGCCCTGTCTGGAGACAATACACATCTCTAACTTATGCTAATACTACCTCCACTCACATTGTCTTCATCTTTAAGACTTGAATAGCAGGTTAGCTGTAAAGACTTGCATTCTAATCAGTATTCTGTAAACTGTGTGAGACTTCATATGCCCTTCTCTGATCAGAACCTTCCACACACCTGACGAAGGAACATATTAATGCTGCAACTTTATAGGACCCTTGTCAAACCCCACTTGGAGTATTGTGCGCAGTTCTGGTCGCCTCACTACAGGAAGGATGTGGAAGCTATTGAGAGGGTACAGAGGAGATTTACAAGGATGTTGCCTGGATTGGGAGGCATGCCTTATGAAGATAGGTTGAGGAGCCTAGGTCTCTTCTCCCTGGAGAGACAAAGGTTGAGAGGCGACCTGATAGAGGTTTATAAAATGTTGGGAGGAATAGATAGGGTGGATTCTCGGAGGCTATTTCCCAGGGCTGAAATGGTCGCTATGAGAGGACACAGGTTTAAGGTGCTGGGAAGCAAGTACAGAGGAGATGTTAGGGATAAGTTTTTCACTCAGAGGATGGTGAGTGAGTGGAATCAGCTGCCGTTGGTGGTGGTAGAGGTGAACTCGCTGAAGTCTTTTAAAAGGCTTCTGGATGAGTACATGGGATCTAATGGGATTGGGAGTTACAGATAGTTCTATGGCTTGGTAGGTATAGATGTGATTGGCGCAACTTGTGGGTCGAAGGGCCTGTTTGTGCTGTAGTGCTATATGTTCTATGAACACCATTTCCGAAAGCTTGTGGGATTATTATCAAATAAACTGGTTGGACTTTAACCTGGTGTTGTGAGACTTCTTACTCTGACTATACTGTTTTTCACAGAGGGAGCATAGCAAATGCCAGTTCTCCTCCCTCAGCTTCCTATTTGACCCATGATATTAGCTTCCAGCCCCAATTATGTCATGTTCTCTATTTGATAGGGTTTGTGTCTGTAACTGTGATAGCAGCATTCTTAATTGAGCTTTTCTTAATCAATTAGAAAACAATTGACCCAAATGGCTTTTGGTTTGAGTTGCTTGATGCAGTGGTTCTCAGCTGGCTCTCTGCATTTTGTAATCTCAGGATCCAGATTCAGTAACCTTCTGTCCCATATCAGTGCTCATTGCTGTCAGGCATAGGCCTGCAATTTGTTGTTTTTGAAGACATTCGCTCTCCCGTTGCTGTTTATTTTGTTACTGGTTATGTGAAGAAACTGACTAAAGTGATTTGCCTCGTTGTAAAACTGTTTCTTGAATTTTCACTCCACATCCTGCTGATTTCCCTATGTTTTCTAACTCTCAAACTGTCCTTCCTCTTTAGGAATCGGGTAATGAGTTGGTGGTACTGACTACTTTTCTCAATTCTAAATGACTCAGCATAAGTTTCCAAACACTCGGTACTTGAATCGTCCAGTGCATGTGGAGAATTGCATCACTGGACAGTGTTTGCATTTTTAAACTTATGCTTGGCCGTAATTACACGAACAGAGGGTTTTTTCCTATATTACAAGCCAAACCTCCCAATCAAAATGGATTGTTACTGCTTGTGGGTGGTATGCTTCAGTTCAGTCATCTCTCAGATACAACTGTACAATAGGTGAAGGGAATTTAGAGTTTGTTTGTATTGTGCTGAAGGGCATTTCATGCACTTAATCTTGGTGTTCTTGAGGTATCCACTACTGCGTTTGCTGAGCTAATATGACACTTGTGCAAAGATTTTATTGTCTTTCATCTTATGACCCATTCTTAAATTTGAATATTTTTCGAGGAGGGGTTATTAGTTTTTTTAATCATGCTTCAGTAAGTGTTGCTGAATTTGCAAGTGAAGAAAAATTTCTATCCATGGAAAAGGTGGTTTGGTATGATTGGTGAGATGAAAACTATTTGCTGACTAGTGATTTGCAGGTACAGCACTAGTTGGGATGTGTAAACTGTAGGTGTGAGATAACTAAAGCTGAGATCTTTCACGTATTTTGCTAAATGTTGGAGACATACATTTTTCACCATTGCATGGCCCTGGTATGTAAATATGTTAACTTGTAGATTTTATTTAAGGATTTGTGTCCTATTATTATGTTGCTGTTCTGCAAATGTCTGCTGTATGGAGAAATGTGACATTGGTAATGCTGAATTGACTATATGATGTGTCAGTCCCTTGTGCATATCCGGTTTGTATGTTTCTTGTATCTCAGCAGGGCAGTGAGTGCTGCTGTTTTTGGGCAGATACTTGAATAAATGGACATGAACCTGAGGCTGATTATGCGGGGAATTCACTAGGCCTGGGAATATTTCAAGGGATGCAACCTCTGTCTAACTAGATGGAACAAGTTAACCAAATTTTGCTTTGTTGCTGGCCTATATATACACATGCATTGTGTGGTTTCACACTGCTCTATCGTCTATCTTCTGAGCTGGGTGTTCGCTTGTAATTGCTTGTGCATTGATATTCAGTGTTGGGGGCCTGCTTCCTGTTACTATTCTGGTGACTCCCTTCAGGGCCTTGCTTCCTGTTTGCATGAATTATGCTGCATCAGGGCCCTGGCATCCTGTTTATGTGTTATGCTTTGTTGGGGCCCAGGTATCCTGTTGCACTGAATTTGCTATTTATTTTCTCAGTTCTACTGTTTGGGGAAAAGTCTCGGTGCATTAATCTGTGAAGTGCACATTATTTTTCTGTCACTTTTTCTCCCAGAAAACAGTTTCCTTATCAAAAAGATATTGAGCATTTTGTGTTGTATCAAAGACTCTTTTAGCAATTCTGCGTGTATGTAAGTATTTTTGCGGACCAGTGACCTGTGGGCAATTACTGTTCTGTCCCATGACATTTTTGAACCAATAATTCAAGCTAACACCAATAATTCAAGGTAGCAGACGATTGAGGCAATAGGCCCTTGCTTGGGGATTTTGAGGTTCAGTGCCTGAGGTCCCTTCAGATCTTGAGACAAGTGATGTTTTTACAATTGAACTTCAAAGAGTGAACAATCTGATTTTTGAATAGGAGGAGAGAAAGTCAATCTTGAGCCACATCACAATAGAATACAGCTTTAGTATCGGAATGGTGACTGAAGCGTTTCCTGTCACCCAATTTTTATGTCTCTTGTCAAGGCATCAACTCCATGGTCCCCAGTAGTTCCTCAACAAATGACAATTCTTTGTGTATTGTCTAGCTGTATAATTATGGAGAGCAGACTTGGTTTTGGTTTAGGCCAACTACACAAATAGGACTGCCTTTATTAATATTAATCTAAGTGGAGCTGTGGTCATTCTGCCTATATGGTAACCTGGTGTTTTCATTCTGTATAGTTTGAACATTGAAAGTGGTATTTGGCTCAGTACTGCACCATGTGATGTAGTCATCCACTGACTTATGGAAGTGCGGTCAGGTTTGATCTTATTTGTGAACAATGACAATTTTTTAAAAACTTGCTTCGCTAGATAATGGATGAAAGTGTAGGTTTTACTCGGCAAAAGTTAAGCTCCCCCAACAGGTGGTGGGTTATCTTGTCAGTGCCTGTGGCGTAATTGATCAGTGTGTTAGTGAAAGGTTGGTGGTTTGAGACCATCCAGGGATGAAGCTTTTACTATTTTCTCACCAGTGGCATTCATAGGTAAGCAATTGCGGGTTGGCAAGTTAAAAATAGCTCATCATACCTGTTGAAATAGTTCAATGTCTTGATGAATTCTTACATCTGTGATAACGTTTCAAGCTGATTACAGAGGCCCTTGGGCAGTAGAAGAATCAGTGTGCCACAATGAGATGAATATTGAACCAATTTTCCCACTCTTGTATCCAAATACTGCCTATTGTAAATTTTCTATTATTTCAATGTTTTAAATTGTTGAATGAAAGCTAAGGTCAAAACTTCAACCATTTCCATTGAATAACAATTATTTTATACTCTGGTATCATTTTGACTTGGATATAGGTCATGGGGCCAGTAGGAAGGTATTGATAAAATGCCTAGGGTTAGAACTAAAAATCAACGTGGGAAAACCTGGCTGTTTATGGACTGACGTGTCCAATGGAGAGAAACCTATAGTTAAACACACAAATTGGGGGACATTAAAGATGTGGGCTTGTGTATGAGTGAGAGAGAGGTTTTAAAGAACCATTCACTCGTAGTGGGACGAGATTGCCAAACGTGGTGAGGAAGGAAGTCGGTGTTAAAGGATGTTTTTGGGCTTCCTGCAGCGTTAATGATCTCCTTTTGCAGTAATTGACTCTGTTGCTGACCTTTGACCTCCCATGAACAGCAAGGCGTGTGCCACTGTCGACTGGTGCAATAAGTACTGTTGCCGTGGCAATTTGCTCAGACAAATCAATGTATTCAGCTTTGAAAATGCAGGATGCACAGTACATCAGTGTTTGGGTTAGTGAGAGCACTGGCATTGTGTGCAAATCTCAAATTGCAGCTAATAATGGAAATTAAAAGTGTAACTCGTGCTGATGTTTTATTGCCCTTCATTGGGGATGGGGGGAGTCCAATTTATGGATTGAATATTTGTGTGGGCAATTCACTCTCCCAGCAAGCTAGTTGTTTCCCTCACTTTTCTGCATGGATGAGAAACGTAATTCAACGTCAGCAGTGATCTTAGTTGTGTAAAGTTAGCAATGGCAATTTTAAAAAGCAGATCCACTAATTTTTTTTAGTAATGGCAATTTAGAAATATGGATCCATTCCATTTGAAGTGGAAGCAACCTTTCCCAGGTTGTATGGGTGTTGATCTCGTTTAAGCAATTATGATATTTATATTTACCAAATCTGTCTTTATTCCCTGTAATGTTAAAAGTATAACATTAAGTTACACATGGTCCTCACTGAATCAGACTCTTCTGATTAAGGCTGAAGATTGTTGCATCTATTGTTAACCGCTGCTCCTGAAGGGTCATCCTGATTTTTGGGTTATTATTTTAAATTTAATTGTAAATATTCTTTGCAGCTGTAATCAACAGTTGAGGTGGAAAAATGATAGATTTTTGTTTTATCAATCCTGCACAGACTTCAGCTGCACAAAATGTTGGTACTCCTGTATTGGATGATAGGAGAATTTCATTTTAGGAACTACTATTGATTGTTTTTAGCTGTTTGTGTGGTTTCAAATGTATCTGAACCCGTTCCTTAAGTTGAGTGAATAGTAAAAGCAGTTCTGAGCTGGGAGATAGTGGGGTTGTGATAAGTATGCAGCATATAACAAATTCTTGACAATTCACATCCACTCAACTGATAGTTTTAAATAAGAGGATTAGCTTGTGTTATTATTTATTGGAGAGCTTGATTTCCATTAGGCTATTCTGTAACTGCTATCCCTGTTTTTGAGAATTTATGCCACAGACCAGATTAATCAAACACAAGTCGCGTAACTCATCTGCAGTTAATTTTATGTTGTGATATAAACTTGTTGGCTTGTGGAGAAGCAAAAGGAAATAAGAAATTTACATTCTTAAATGAATCTTGCAATAGTGGTTGCAAATGAAACCTGTTCTGGTCTATCTTGAAATTGTCACAGTTAACACTATTAAACAGGATGATGCCTTACAGTTGAGTATGTGAGATGTCCAGTTTGGAAGCTATTTCTATTCTTGCTTTATCTGCATGCGAGCTGCAACACATGAGTCTCCCCATTGAATCTTGAGATCAATATGTGCATGGGCTGATCTGATCTATGCATTTATTCAGTAAGGTGAAGGCAAAAGAGGCAGATGCTGGAATCTGAAATAAAAACTAAAAATGCTGGAAAATCTCAGCAGGTCTGACAGCATCTGTGCACTGAGAATAAAGCTAATGTTTCAAGACAGGGTGATTCTTCATCAGCTCCTGAAGGTTCACCCTGACTCAAAGTTGGATCTGTTCTCTCTACACAGATGCTGTCAGACCTGCTGAAATTTTCCAGCATTTTCTGCTTTTGCTCCATTTATTCATTGTTGATCCATATCCCTTAATTCCCTTGCACAAGAAAACTTTCAATTCCAGTCTTGAAAATTTGCTTCCACAGTGTTTTGGGGAAGAGCATTTCAAATTTTTGTTGTTGTTCCTATACGGCTCACTCTTAATTTTAAGATTGTGCTCTTGTTCTGGATTCTTCTGCTTCAGAAAATTGTTTCTGTTTACTAGAATTGTGTTTTAAAATATAATTTGATCTTTTATTGTCATGTATTAATATGCAGTGAGAAGTATTGTTTCTTGCGCACTATACAAAGTATACCCTTCATAGAGAAGGAGTGAGTGAGTGCAGAATGTAGTGTTAGTCTTTTTTCATTCATTCATGGAACATGGCTGTCGCTGGCTGGCTGTCATTTATTGCCCATCCCTAGTTGCCCTTGAGAAGGTTGTGAGCTGCTGCCTTGAACAGTTGCAGTCTGTGTCTGTAGATTGACCCACAATGCTATTAGGGAGGGACTTCCTGGATTTTAACCCAGCGATTGTGAAGGAATGGCAGTATATTTCCAAGTCAGGTTGGTGAGTGGCTTCGAGGGGAACTTGCAAATGGTGGGGTGTTCCCATTTATCTGCTGCCCTATCCTTCTGGATGGAAATGGCCATGGTTTGGAAGGTGCTGTCTGAGGATTTTTGGTGTATAGTCATAACTAGGGTGCAGAGAAAGATCATCTTAGTGCGAGATAGGTTCATTCAACAGTCTGATGGCAGCAGATGTTTTCTTGAGTCGGTTTGTATGTGACCTCAAACTTTAACATCTTTTTCCCAATGGAAGAAGGTGGAAGATAGTATGTCCGGGGTACGTGGGGTCCTTAATTATGCTAGCTGCTTGACAGAGTCAATGGATAGGAGGCTGGTTTGCATGATGATTGGGCTACATTTGTAACCTTTTGTAGTTTCTGCAGTCTTGGTCAGAGCAGAAGCCATACCAATTTGTGATACAACCAAAAAGAATGCTTTCTATGGTTAATCTGAAAAGTTGCTGAGAGTCATAGGTGATGTGCCAAATGTCCTTAGTTTCCTGAGAAAGTAAAGACATTGATGGGCCTTCTTAACTATAGCGTTGGCATTGTGTGTGTGTGTGTGTGTGTGTGTGTGTGTGTGTGTGTGTGTGTGTGTGTGTGGGGTGGAGGGGGCAGTTCATGACCATTTCTACTCTGTCCCTGTTGATGTAGATGGGCACGTTTTCACTACGCTTCCTGAAACCAATAATAATCTCCATTTTGTTGACATTAAGAGAGAAATTATTGTCGTCGCACCAGTTCACCAGATTTTCTATCTTATTCCTGTACTCTGTCTTGTCTTTGTTTGAGATCCAACTCACTATGGTGGTGTCATCAGCAAACTTGAAAACTGAGTTGGAGGGGAATTTGGCCCCACAGTCATAGATGTCTAAGGAGTTGATAACATAGCCTTGTAGGGCAGTGGTGTTGAAGATGATCGTGGCGGAGGTGTTATTGCCTATCCTTACTGATTGCAGTCTGTGGATTAGGCAGTTCAGGATCCAGTTTGAGTGAGGAGCTGAGGCCCAGGCCACTGAGTTTGGAGATGAGTTTCGTAGCAGTAATGGAATTGAAGGCTGAGCTGCAGTCAATAAATTGCAAAGACATAGGTGTCTTTGTTATCTAGGTGTTCCAGGATTAAGTGCTGGGCCAGAGAGATGGCGTCTGCAGTGGACCTGTTGCAGTGGTAGGTGAGCTGTAATTGGGCAGTCTTGGAGGCTGGAATTGATTCGTGCCATGACTAATCTTTCGAAGCACTTCATAATGATGGATGTCTGAGCCGCTGTACGATAGTCATTAAAGTGTGATGCTTGGCTCTCCTTAGGTACCGGGGTGCTGGTTGTCATCTTGAAGCAGGTAGGGACCTCAGGTTGTTGTAGAGTGGTTGAAGATGACTGCAAATACTCCAGCCAGCTGATCTATGCAGGATTTGAGTACTCGTCCGGATACCCGACCTGGGCCAGTTGCTTTTTGTGGATTGACGTTCGAGAAGGCTGCTCTGACATCTGCAATGTGGTGACCTCAGATATAAGTTCATCAGAGGCTTCCTGGGTGGAGGGCAGCTCTCGCTGATCTCTTGCTCAAAACGGGCATAGAATGCATTGAGTACATCAAGGAGGGGTGCACTGGAGTTGGCGGGGGTGTGCATGGCCAGCCTGGGACTCTAGTTGGGTCCAGTACTGTCTTTTTGGCAGCTTTGATGGGTCTCCCTAGATCATATCTGGCTTCCTTGTATAGGTCCGGGTGGCCTGACTTGAATGCCTTAGACCTAGACTTCAGCAAGCAGTGGATGTCCCTATTCATCCATGATTTGCTTCTTAGGCACACAGTTTTCTACATACTTATTAATGAAGTCAGTTAATGTAGTGTCCTACTCGTTCAGGCTGGTCGCAGAGATTTAAGTACTGACCAGTCCACTGACTGAGCAGCCCCATAGGAGATCATTGATTCCTGAGACCAACATGGCACGACTTTCTTTGACGGGTTCTCTGGCGGCTTCAGTTTTTGCTTGTAAACTGGGAGCCTTGTGATCTGATTTGCCAAAGTGTGGACAGGCAATAGAGCAGTAGGCATATTTGTTATTTGTGCACCAGTGGTCTAGGATGTTTGGGCCTCTGGTGGAACAGGAGGCGTGTTGGCGGTAACTTGGTAGTACACTCTTGAGCTTTGCCTGATTGAAGTCCCTGGCCATGATGAACAAGGCCTCGGGTATTTCGTCTCGAGACTATTTATGGTGGTGCATGTTTCATGTACTCATGGGATGGGATGTAAACTGCCGTCAGGATAATGGAGGTGACCTCCTGCAGAAGGTAGTAGGGCGGCATTTTAGCGTCAGGTATCCTAGGTCCAGTGAAAAGAAACTTGCCAGTTCTGCTGCGTCTAGACATCACGAGGTGTTGATTAGGAAGCAGATCTAAGTTTTTAATTTTCAATGAATTTTAAAGTTTTTAAGTGCCATGATTAAATCACCCCATGCCATCTAAACTGTAAGGAATACAAGCCAATTTATGTTTAAAATTTAATCCTTTCACTGCTGGTACCATTCTGACAAATCTATGCTGCGTCTCCTCCAAGGCCTATAATTGTTCCTCAGGTGGGGGCGTCCTCTCATCCCAAAGGTGTCTGTGCAACTGAAACATTAGTTCCTTGAGATAAATGCCCAGTGATCTTTTTGATTACAGTTTTGAACTTTGTCACTGATTTTTGTATGTTGCTAACCCGTTGCTTCCCTGCAGTGCTCATGTAAGCAAAGTGGAAGACCTCATGTTGAATTCCACCTGCCATAATTTTGCCCAGATACTTAACCTGTCCCTTGTCCTTTAGTGACTTCCTCCTCACATCCACACAAATTGCATCGTTTCCCAACTTGGTGTCATCTGCAGACTTGGATGTGCTATATGCTAATCTTTCTTCTGAGTCAAGTAAACTCCTGAGACCCCAGTGGAGATCTCTGTGACCACAACTTTGCACATCCTGCCAATCAGAATAAATCTTTATTCCTTACTGCCTGATTCCCAACTGCCAATCAGTTACCAATTCGTGTCACCAGGTTACTTCCAATTTCATGCTCATTCCTTACCTCAGTGTGGGACCTTGCCACATGCCTTATGAAAGTCCATATACATGGCTTCCATCCTAATTTGCATTCTATTGATTTCAACAAATCCAACTAGCTTAGTCAGACCTAACCTGTCATTCACAAATTCTTGCAGACGCTGTTTGATCAACTGGTACTTATCCAAGTTCTCAGTCACTCATAGAATTATGGAAACCCTACAGTGCAGGAAGAGGCTATTCAGCCCATCAAGTCTGCACTGACCACAATCCCACCCAAGCCTATCTCTGTATCTCTACATATTCACCTGCTAATCCTCTAACGTACACATCTCAGGAGACTACGGGACAATCAACCTAACCTGCACATCTTTGGACTGTGGGAGGAAACCGGAGCACCCGGAGGAAATCCATGCAGAGATGGGGAGAATGTCTTGTGGAGTTTGCACAATGACCCAGGCTGAGAATCAAACCCAGGTCCCTGGAGCTGTGAACGGCAGTGCTAACCACTCTGCTGCCTTGTCTCTGATTTCTTCTCCTCCACAGTTTGTAAACTGGCAGACTTGTGACTATCTGATTTCCTGCTGCTTCTCTAAATGGAGGGATGTTTGCAATTTTCCAATCAAAAAATACAATTTCTGAACCTAGAAAGGTTTTGGAAAATTGTGACCAATGCATATGTAATTTCCTTAGTATTTTAGTCCCTGGGCTGGAAGCTATGACATCTGGGCATTTATCTGTCTTTAGTCCCATTATTTTCTCAATTACCATTTCAAAATTACCACTAAGTTCCTCCTGCTGATTTATATTTAGGTTCCTTTGTGTTGTTTGTATTTTGTCCTCTTTCTCCTTTGTGAGGATGGATACAAATCAGTAATTGAACAAGTGTGCCATTTTCTTATTATCAATTATAATCTCTTCATGGTTGAAAATTGACTGACCTTTGTCCGATACTGCAAGGGGATAACCCTGCAGTGTTTGTTTGGATCTTAAACCATTAATCGGAAGTTATATGAATTACTTCAATTAATCTTGGTTTGATGTGTTGTGATTGATTAAATACACAAAGCCACAAAGAATATTTTTAACCTTAAAACAAAAACTCTTTCTCCTGAAACCCCAGAAACACTCATTATTGAGATGCTTTGAAAAATGTGGCATCTAATTCAGAAATGTTGTCTTTTGGCCAATTGCAGTACTGGCTTTAGGAAGATGTGATAAATTGGAGTTTACCAAATCCTTTGACACTGGTGTGTATGGTTTAAATTAATGATAAATTCATGTAATTGTTCTGACGAACATTGGTGTTAAATCATTAAACAATTAGAAGTTATTTGAAGTGTTTTCATTTTCAGTAATTGCTTCATGTATTGTCCTGGGAGAAATTGATTTCTAACTGAACAGGCTTTGTGTAAAATGAATGTACTGCTGCCTTAGAAGGAGCATGGATATCAAGTGGAATCTGCAAGTTGAAAGAATTGAACTAGTGCATGGGAAAATGTGCTGTGACTGCTTGGC
This sequence comes from Carcharhinus amblyrhynchos, assembly GCF_965287045.1. NCBI lineage: Eukaryota > Metazoa > Chordata > Chondrichthyes > Carcharhiniformes > Carcharhinidae > Carcharhinus > Carcharhinus amblyrhynchos. The sequence continues at coordinate 45,151 of NW_027649918.1, read as the reverse complement.
TGCAGGTTTATACCAATATCATGTGCTGCAAATGCCAGAGTGTATCTGCTTGGGGCTGTGATTAACTGCAGAAGTTGAATGCCCTGGTGTGTTCTTTTTAAACTATCCAACCACAACTTTCCTTGTGGTCATGTTGATTCTCGGTTGCAGCTAGCATCTCACCGTGGTGCTTATTGTTGAAGTATAGGCAGCCGATTGTACTGGTGTCAGAGTGAGAACAGTGATTAGGAAATCCTGACTTTCCCTCACCCAAGAGCACCTAGCTGATAATCATGCCTCTACTTGTCACTGATGAAGGGGGCATTTTTTAAAATCAAATTGGATTGTGTAGAACATGTGTTCCATCCTGATGAACGAGTGCAAAACTTGAGAATGTTGCTTATATGAACTGTTGCTTTGACTTGAGCAAAAATAGGGAGGAGCTTATAGGGTTAGTGCAGAAAGTCCCTCAGCCTTTTCTCTCTCTCCAGGAAAGAAACCCAGCATGCTTAACCTTTCCTGATAAGTTTAACCTCACATTCAGATATCCTTGTGAATTGTTTTTACATTTTCTCTAGTGTCTCTGTCCTTAACTCAGGACGCAATACGCCAGTACACAAAGTTCAATGCAAGTTTAACACAATCTACCTGCTTTTCAATTCTATCCCATTGGAAATAAAAATTTAGTGTTATAAATAGACAGTAGAAAGTTCAGGCTTGCTCTACACAGCCCCGTAAGACATCACCGCTCAAGCTAAAATTGGCTTCTCTGGTGTAACACTTCAGTGCTAGCCTTATAAGCTCCTGTTTCCTTGCTGTAATAATTATGAAAATCTTTGATAAGGAACAATAGTGATGTGTATTTATATGTTGCTTTTAATGGAATAAAACCGTTCAAGGCACTTCACGGGCATGAGAAGGGCAATATTAGAGCCAATGAGCAAAAGCTTGGTCAGAGGAGCAACTTTTGAAGGATAAAAGTGAGGTGAAGAGCTTTGGGGAGGAGATTTCAGAGCTTAAAATCTAAGCAACTTAAGGAATGCCACCAAAAGTGGTGCATTTAAAATCGGGTTCTTGAATGTTCAGAATTGGAGCAGAGATCTTGGAGCATTGCAGAGCTGAAGGAGGTTATAGAAATAGGGAGGGGTGAAGCTATGGAGGGGTTTGAAAACAAAGATGAGAGTTGTAAAGTGTAGGTGTTGCTTAACCACGAGCCAGCGTAGGTCAGTATGCACTTCGCCAATTGGGATGTAGACCGAGTTTTCAATTATATTTTACATTACATTTCGAATATGGACAGTTGACCTGGGTAAATTGGAATAGCCAATGCTAGAGGTAACAAAGGCATGGATGAGGGTTTCAGAAGCAGATGAGATGCAGCTGGGGAGAAGTTGAGTGATGTTACTGAAATGGAAATAGACTATCTTAGTTTGTCGCTAATATAAGGTTGGAAATTCATCTTGGTCAGATATAACATCAAGGTTGTGAATGATTTGGTTCAGCCTCAGGCATTTGACAGGGAGGGATGCAGTTAGTGGCTAAGGAGTGGAGTTTGTGATGGCAAATGAAGGCAATGGCTACAGGTCCCATGCTGAAACTATAGTTAAGAAAGCCCACCAATGCCTCTACTTTCTTGAGGACTAAAGAAATTTGGCATGTCAGCTACGACTCTTTCCAACTTTTACAGATGCATCATAGAAAGCATTCTTTCTGGTTGTATCACAGCTTGGTGTGGCTCCTGCTCTACCCAAGACCGCAAGAAACTACAAAAGATCACGAATGTAGCCCAATCTATCACGCAAACTAGCCTCCCATCCATTGACTCTGCCTATACTTCCCGCTATCTCGGCAAAGCAGCCAGCATAATTAAGGATCCCACGCACTCCAGAAGTTCTCTCTTCCACCTCCTTCATTGGGAAAAAGATACAAAAGTCTGAGGTCACGTACCAGCTGACTCAAGAACAGCTTCTTTCTTGCTGCTGTCAGACTTTTGAATGGACTTACCTTGCGTTAAGCTGATCTTTGCCTACACACTAGCTATGACAGTAACACTACATTCTGCACCCTCTCCTCTAAGAACGGTATGCTTTGTCTGTATAACGCACAAGAAACAATACTTTTCACTGTTAATACATGTGACAGTAATAAATCAAATCAAACAAGCTTCCTCGTATTTAGTTGGAGGAATTTCTGCTTTTCTAGTACAGGATGTTGGATAAGCAGTCTGACACTTTAGGGACGGTAGAGGAGTCGTGATTGGGTGTTGTTGCTTGACATGTGGAAACTGATATCCTGAGAAGCAACATAAAAGTGAAAAATAGTAGGAAATAGTAGAGGGGTGCCAAGTATAAATCCTTGGATATCAGAATACATATATTGTTTCCACTTGTAGGAAGAGCAAAATGAATAGCTACAATAAGTCTAATCAAATGAGAAATTCAAAAGAAGCTGTTTCTGTGTGGCACGGTGACAGTGGTTAGTGCTGCTGCCTCACAGCGCCAGGGACCCAGGTTAATTTCTGGCTTGGGTGATGTCTGTGTGGAGTTTGCATATTCTCACTGTGTCTGTTGATTTCCTTCAGGTGCTTCAGTTTCCTTCCACAGTCCAAAGAGGTGTGGGTTAGGTGGATTAGCCATGGTAAATTGCCCCTTAGTGTCAGGGGGATTAGCAGGGTAAATACGTGAGGTTACAAGGATAGGGCCTGGTGGGATTGTTGCCGATGCAGGTTCAGTGGGTTGAATGGTCTCCTTTTGCACTGTAGGAATCCTATGATTCTTCACCCAGAAAATACTGAACGTGGAATTTAATATGGCATGGGGCAGTTGGCACATTTACGTGGAAGCTTGATAACATCAGTGAGAAAGGAACTGAGGGCTGTACTGCTGGTTAGATGAGGGTGCTGCGAATGGTTAGGTGCGGAAGGATTGACAAAGGCTCCGTGAAACACATACTCCAGCATGGACTATTCAGATCAACTATTTCTATGCTGTAAATACTAGGTAAACATGTGAAGCCACACAAATGGCAACCCCTCAGTGCAGAGTTCAGTGTGCCGATATGGGGCAGAGTGAGTTGTGGGGGTGTGAGAAGCTTCAGTGATTTGATGTGCTTTCGTTGCCACAATCACGACTAATGATTAAATGTCCTTGGCACTATGATTGACCTTTGATCCTTTCAGTAGGTGCCAAGAAGCGATGTTGTAGATCTGTCTCCCGGCACTTGCTAGATGTCAAAGCATCGTAAGCAGAGTGCAAGAAACGGAGCACTGTGAGATTGACATGTGACCCAATTTGAAATATGTGGATGCATATCTGATTCCATATTCCGACAGACACTAAAGTGAATAAAGTTGGCAGTGCAAAAAGCATGGTTGCGTATTTCTGTTGCACGTGGTTTATATCCAGCCACCTTTGTTGCAATTTTCTTGAAAGATACTGGGTTTGGTGCATAAATGATCCTGTGCTGCTCATTTCATAGGATGCAACATAACAGTCAAAAGTTGTGTAATCTGTATGCCTTGAGGTTTAAGTTTAGTGCTGATGGGGTAGTAGGTGGGGGGAGGTATGATTGAACAAGAGAATGGGGGGGGGGAAGAATGAGGTCTCCATTTTATCTTAAACTTTTTAATACTCTTTGCTTTCATTTTCAAATACAGGAGGTCTGATGCCCGCTTCCTCTTTGTAAATAGTGAGATGGAGTGAGGATAGTATGACCTGCTTTGGCTCTGTGCTTTGCTCGCCTTAGCTTGCTGTTTGATGTTGGGTTTACCAATGACTATGACAATCCATAAAGCCTCACTACTTTTTGAGATGACTCCTGTGTTATAATTTCTCACTTTTTAATAAAAGTTCTTTATTTTTCCCCTTAATATGTTTACTGAGGTATCTAGGTGACTGCCATCATTAACCAGTTTAAAATCTACTTGTGAATTTTCCAATTTTACAGAATTCAGCATTTAAGATAAAATCTGGACTGATTATTGGATGTTGTACCACTGAGGGGCTGCAGATTGTGGCTGCTAAGCCTGAGTAACCAATGGCTACCTCAGTTAGTACTTGCAACACATGTCAATACATGTGTCTATATCTGAATGTACATGTATGTGTATGTCAGTGTGGTTTTTGACAGTTAAAACCTTTCTTCTCAGCCTGAACTGGATTTAAATCAGGTCTGAGATGTTGAAGGACTGCTTCACAAACGACAGCTGAGTTTGTGCAGAATGTTTTCAATCTCATTATAAATGAAGTGTGAAGGGAGAATATTTGGATTGCAAGAAGGTGAAATTTTTGGATAATTTTTAATTGTTTTTATTGAAGATTTTCCATTTTACCAAATAATGCAATAATCCCCAAAAATCATCATTCCAAATATACATTCAGAAAAGACCGGAACATATCATAACAATTGGATTATTGAGCACAAACCATTGTGAGGGGTGCCTCTCCTTGCATAATCAGAACAGGATAAAGCCATGAACATGTGGCACAATGCTGTATACTCTCACCCACAGAATAACAGAGGACCAAGCTGCATAGCATAAGGGAGCCCCTGTGGATCAAATACAACCAATCAGGGTTTAAAACAGCACCCCCAAATCGCTGAACAATGTAAGGATATCCCAGAAAGAGGGGAACATCAGGTATATAACCCTAAAGTCAGGTGCGTAACATTGTGCGTCCTCACATATAGGATAACAGGAGCAGGGCCACACAGCCTCATGGGAAGAAGACAGATAAAAGAGCCTAGATATCTAAACTCACCTTCAGTTCCCACAGATAACAGGATACCTTCCACTAGGAGTACAATCTCCACACCTTCCAAATACAAATTTTCGGAATAGCTGCCACCGATGCGTACATAGCCTAATATAGTAAAAGAGTAAGATTGAATGAAAATGGTATCTCACATGAGACCTGCGTCTCCCTCATTCCAGCACCAGAGCATACTAGTGGATAAATTCCATTATCAAATAAATGTATATCCCTGACTTTCAAACAATAACAGGATTTCAGGTGACATATACCTTACTGCTCATGTGTCAAATATTCTTGTCAGGATAAAGGACAGCACCACACAGTCATAAGGGGAGTATTTTGGGATTAATGACCTGCAGGGTAATATAGCTATCCAATGAGCTTGAAAAATTCAAAGCATTTAAAGAATTGTTGAGTAACATAACAGATCCAACCATAGTTTCACCAAAGCCTCTACATTTCTGTTCTGTCATGGCTCTACGGTCCGAGTAGAGAGAGACCTAAGCTCCAGCAGGTGGCAAGGTCCCATACATCTGGCCACCTCCAGCCCTTCTTGATGGACACTGCGGTCGAGGCAATGCAAGACCAGCATTGGGGTATGCAACCGACCCCAGAACTTAAAAGATCGGGTATAGTATGCCTCTTCAAACTTGAAATGCCCAGCCTTCAAATAAAGATTACAAAATTCTCAAATTCAGCAGGGCTGAATATCCTCGGCTCCCCAGAGGAGATGGGGTGCATGGACGCTGTTTTTCCACCTCCCTGAATTAATCAGGACGTCTGACAGGATTTCCAAGGACTGAAGGTGAGCCGCCACTAGAGACTGATTGGATTCTTATCTCCCCGTCATCCATTTTCTTCAGGATATCTTGCAGGTCATCAGTATGAGCACCAATAATTAGTGTCAGTGAACGGAGACTGTCACCCACAACTTTACTCTCAGTGGAGCCATAGAACCAGTGAATTTCTACAGTGCAGAAGGAGGCCATTTGGACCTTTGAGTTTGCATTGACTCTGTGAAAGAGCATCTTGCCCATGGCTAATCCACCTACCCAATACATCTTTGGACACTAAAGGACAATTTAGCATGGCCTGTTCTCCTAACCTGCAGTCCTTTGGACTGTGGGAACAGACTGGAGCATCCAGAGGAAGCCCACAGAGACACTGGGAGAATATAAAAACTCCACACCGTCACCCAAGATTGGAATTGAATTTGAGTCCCTGGGGCAGTGAGACAGCAGAATTAATTACTGTGCCATCTATCATCTCAATATCTATAAAACACCAAAGCTCATCAGCCACTTTAAACAAGGCCCTACCTCGCCTGTCTTAGACTGTCTTGATCAAAAAAAAATTTTCTTTACTTTGCTCGGTGCCCTATCACCCAAACTTAACCAGAATCTTTCAAGAATGTAGCATGGAGTATACTGTCCAGGATTAAATAATTATGGGTTGTGCATCAGGATAAATAAAAAGATTAAAAAAATGAGTAGTGCTAGAGCTTGCAAAAATGCAGCTACTCCTGCGCTTGCATCACGTGAGCCCTGACAATTACATTTTAACGGGCCTGTTATTAAGTTTTGGGCTGTGGTTGGGAGTGAAGGATTTTTTGAAGCTGCTAGAACAGTGACCACGCTGTAACATTAATAATGAAGCCAGTGATACTTTATGCTTTGGGAATTCTGATGAGGTGGGAGTAGAATGAAATTTTGCTGTGCTTAGAATTTGTGCATCAAGTTTGATTGTACAGCACTGGTCTTGGTTGTATCTCATGGGGAGTGACCCTGGGAATGGAAATCCATTCAGGCAATGCCCCCTCCCCTTTTGTAAGCACTCTGATGTAAAAAGAAATGGAGTCCTATAAGACTTTGAGTTGAAGGAATTAAAGGATATTAATAAAGTTGAAAGAGTAGAGAGAAGGTTTACAGGGTGTTGCTGGGACATGAGAAACTGAGTGACAGAGAAAGGTTGAATAGATTAGGACTTTATACCCTGGAGCATAGAAGAGTGAGAGGAGATTTGATAGAGGTGTATAAAATTATGATGGTTATAAATAGAGTGAATGCAAGTAGGCCTTTTTCACTGAGGCTAGGGGAGGAAAAAACTAGAGGACATGGGTTAACGGTGAAGGGGGATAAGTTTAAAAGGAATATTAGGGGGAGGGTTCTTCACACAGTTTGTGATGGGAGTGTGGAATGAGCTGCCAGATGAAGTGGTATATGTGGGCTCACTTTTAACATTTTAGAAAAACTTGGACAACTACATAGATGAGACAGGTGTGGAGGGATATGGTCCAAGTGCAAGTCAGTGGGACTAGGCAGAAAAATGGTTTGGCACAGCCAAGAAGGGCCAAAGGGCCTGTTTCTGTGCTGTAGTGTTCTGTGGTTCTTTGGACCTTCTCCCTTCATTTGAAGTTTTACTCAGACAGCCTTCAGGACAACTGCGTGGATTTTTGAATAATATTTCATGGATGGTCTCTGCACTGAAGTAATTCATTGCAAAGTCGTAGGTAGAAATCTATTCATTTTTAAAATATATAATGTGTGCAGTATACCTGATTGGAAATGAAAAGCCAAAATTTTTGTTGAAGTTTAAAAGGCTGACTCCAAAGTCGGTATCCCTTTCTCCCATCTTTTGGATCATGTTGGGCAAACCATCAAGGAGATGATGGAGTTGATCAGGAATTTTTGGTGGAAGCTGAACAGTACTGGATTTGATCTCTGATGTTAAGCTGCAGAAAATTTTCATTCATTTAGGAGTTAGTATCAGGCAGGATGGTGGGGTCTTTTGTGACATTTACTTAGATCATGGCTGAATTGCACCTCAACTCCATTTACTTGTTTTTGTTCCATGGGCATCAATGGCCTTATCCAACAAAAATCTATTGATCCCAATCTTGAAAGCTCAATAGGACTCCTAGCTTCCACAACCTTTTGAGAGGACAGAATTCCACTTTTCTGCTCCTTGTATATGAAAATTTCCTCCTGATTTCCTTGCTGAATGACGTGACTTGAATATTAAGATAAATTGGTAGCTTATTGTTCTACTGAAGAATGTTTTTTTTAATGGCACGGCCCTGCTACCTGCAACTGAGGCTAATATATCCATAAATAGTGAGTACCCTTTGGAATGTTAGCAGTTAAAGCATGATTTTGCCAGGGTCAGTGAACATGGTTAAAATGAAAAGATTCTAATCTTCCGTGCTCTTTCTCTGCTGGTGACTGGCAAACTGTCAAAAGATTGGAATCCATTGATTTATAATATGTGCAATATTATTGTGCTGGTTTTCCCAATACGCCTATAAAATCATCCTCCCTCTTACTATATCATCAATGGACTTGCCTTTGATGAGGGAAGATGGTGATGTTCATGGTTTATGTCGAAACTTCTTTTTATAGGCTTATCAATTGCACTCATCTTACTTTAAGCTAGAATGATATTGTCTTGTTGACTTTAATTGTTTTAAAAGTTGAAGTGTGGGAGTTGATTGAATATATCTGGAACTGCTTTTCCAAATTTAAGGAAATTTGATTCTTCCAAGACACACACATCCTGAATGTTAAACTTCTACAAGCTCCTGAAATCTGCTCCAAACTTTACTTGGAAAGCAGGGGATGTAATCTGCTAATGCATATTATGTATGTGTGTATATACACACATATATGAATACACACATACACGTGCGTGCATACGCACGCAAACATGATCCTGGACCAGGTCCCCAAGTTTTTGGCAAGATCTGGTTGGGGACCAATAATGTTCTGTTTAAAGTAGACAAAGTTTGAGATTTAATACATTTGCTAAGAGCATAAAGCCACAAGGTTCCTTAGATTTTTAAACAAACAAAATAAACTTTCCAAGGTCAAAAAGATAAAATAATCTATACTATTATCTTATACTCTTAACATTCAGGGTTAATATAAGGTTCATGTGGATTAACAGGCAAATTGACATCCCACAGATTTCTCAGCAATCTGTCCAAAAGCCAGTAAAGCCTGTGAATCAACCAGTCTCATTGAAACTGTCTCCCTGACAAGAGACTCTAAACAATTCACTGTCGAAGAAGAAGTCTGAATTCCCTCAAAGCCACTCCAACTCTGACTGCCACAATGATTGCAGACCTCCCACAGTTTGTGTCATTTCTTGGAGGTAACATTTCCCTGGATTTGAGGACTGCATTCTAACCTCTACTTGCCTAATTTCAGCTGTTTGATTGCTGACTATTGTCACTGCCTTGATGTCACAAAGCTCCAGTCTTCTCAGCTACATCAAACTATAAATGTTTCCCAGGGATACTTTTGAGCCCTAACCCATTCCAGCACTGAGTCAGAGACCTTCTGCAACTATCTCAGCTTCCCTGGATTTCTCCTGAACCCTAACTGCACAGAGCTATCAAGTGACGGCCACTAGCTGTTCTGAGCCCTAAATATGCAGGATCAGTTAATACTTGGCTGTCTGGAGCCTACTAACAGCAGCACCCTTTTTGAGTGGCCGTTTTCCCTGCTGCAGAATACTTATTCCCCCAGCAAAAATACGGATACATTAAAACTCTGGCCCTGGAACTAACTTAAGCTCCAGCTATCTCCATGACAACATAGCCTCCCATCGCTCACTGAATGCCTTTAAATTAATTGTAGCCTTAGCTCCCAAAACAAAGTTCCGGACTGCATTTCTTTGCAAGCTGAGTAGACACCTCGCCTCCAGTTCTTCAGCTAAGTAAGTAAGTAAGCTGTTTTATGATACCGTTACAGCTGTTAACCCCTTAAGTCATGCCGCAAACCAATTGTAATGGTCCTCAAGTTGCTTTAGTTGCATTTAACCTTTTTTGTTACAATTAAACTTGTATCGCCAGAGCTAAAAATTACCTCATATGAACCATACAAGTGAACAAGGCGCAGGAGCGGGCCTTTTAGCCTCTCCAGCCTTGCTCTGCCATTTAATAAGATCATGGCAGATCTGATAATAACTTAAATCTGCACTTCACCTACTCTCAATAATCTAACACCCCTTTGCTTACCAAGAATCTGTCCATCTCTGCTTTTAAAATATTCAGCGACTACTTTCGCCACCTTTTCAGGAAGAGAGTTCCACAGAGTACGACCTTCTGAGTGAAATAATTCTGCCTCATCTGTTTTAAATGGGCGACCCCTTATTTTTAAACAGTGATCCCTAACTCTAGATCTTTCCATAGGAGGAACCATCCTTCCCATGTCCACCCTGTCCATTCCCCTCGGGATTTTATATGCTTCAGTCAAGTTGCCTGGAGCAGATACAAGCCCAGCCTGTCTAACATTTCCTCATAAGACAACTCACCAATTCAAGTAACTAGTCTGGTAAATCTCTGAACTATCAGTCCATTTATACAGACATATATACACAAGCGCACAAATGTGCACGTGCACACAGGCGAATACATGTAAGCGTGTGCTTTAAGAATAAGACCGGGGTTTCCCAAACTTGTAGAGTCGTGGAATCTCCCAAGAGCACCGGGAACCCCAAGCATTCTTACACTGTCAATCCCTCTCTTTCTTTGCCCTGTGAAATAGGTACGGACACAAATGATATGTAAACAAGTCTTTTCTAGCTATAGCTTTATCTGTGCACATATTAGGAATAGGTATGCAAATTTGCCAGCTTCATGACCCCCTCACAATCTCTGGCCAAACCACCCTCCCATGCCCTTTTAATCCCTGGAAGTAGTATGCACCTTAGGAATGGATAATCAAAATCTTATCAAAAAACTAAACCTTAACTGTGTGTCATTTTTAGTGGAGGAGTGATGCTGGAATACGGATACTCATTGGATACGTTCGCCTCTCCTCTCTCATGTGCATGCCCACGTCCACGTGTCCATCTCCCTCCCCATCGTACCCACACATCTCTCCCTCTCTCGCCCATCCCCTTTGACCCCACCCACCACCCCTTGTTCCCACGTGCCGCCCCCACACGCTACCCTTCCCCTCGCAGTCCTCTCTTTCCATCTGTCTGCCGTCCAAGCTTGATAGGGAGACTTGGGTTTTGAGGTGTTCTCAACTTAGCACTTTGCAAATGAATCCGCCCTGCAGTGGGCCCAGTCTGGGAACCTCTGAGTAAGACAATGGGGACATTGAGAACTTGCCCTGTATCCAGTAATGGTGCTCTCAGAAGGTCAGAATTGAAGCTGAATGCACCAAAGTGTCCTGGTTCTCTCAGTTCCAGTCTGAGCTGCAAACATGGATGGCCTGTTTCCTATTTTTCATTTGATCTCTTGGCGTTGATGGAGATTCTATTTCTAAATCCACATCACCCTCTCATTTGCATGTACACATTCTCAATTCAACTGTTGGGGGGCAAACTATTACACATTGGGTCACTGACACCACATGATCCCGTGTAGACAATATAGCTAGGTTATAATTAGCTCAGCTGTTTCTGGCTGGTATAGTACTTGTGAATGCCCCAGAACAGGACCACAGTCTTTTCTTAAGGTTTAGAAATTGTGATGTGTAAAGACTCAGTTGATCCTTCTACAGCTGAGTTGCAGGTATAATAGCAGTCAAAAGTTGGATACTCATTACGTCCTGTTTAAATGTAGAGAAGTGACTCACTTGCTCCCTTCTGTCAACACTTATCTTCATGAAAGCAATTAGAAAATGCTGCTATTGCAGATAGCCATTCTTGGCTTCCTGATGCACACAGGATTTTGTAGAATAACTCCTGTTTCTCCCACAAAATACTTTGTTGTTCTTATGGGGCAAGCGTGCTTTAAATAGTTTAGTCCTTCCTCTTGATGAGCTTCTCATGCACTGGGGACAGAGCAAGAAGTGGCTTCGTAATTATATGGGGGGACAGGAGCATTCACTTGTCACTGCTAATTTATTGTTTTAAATTCCTCTAAATAATTAATGAGTAGGACAAAATTCTTTTGAATTGCTTAGACTGGCACAGCTATTCTTCTGTCATTGGGTGGCCAATGCTCTTGATGCGCAGGAATATTTATTCTGCAAGAACATGTATTTATCTCGAGTTTCCCTTACCCTAGCCTGGCCACTGACGTCATAAACGTTGCTTGTTGAGTGGGTATTCTGAAATACCTACTTGCAGGAGGGGCAGGATGCTCACTCCACTTTCTAAGGGGAGCCCTGTGCTTTGCTTCACACGTTGGTGGATGAACTAATGGATCTTAACTTATTGTAAAGATTTTTTGCATCCTGTTAAGATTAAGGCTTGTGTACAAGCTTGATGATTAAAAGGTGGGGTAGATTTTTATAAAAAGTGAACTTGCATCCTTTCATGTATCCATTTTATTTTAAATAAATTATGGGTTTTTAAGGCCCAAGAAATTGGCACTGAATGGAAACGGATGCAGTGAGTTTAGCATCAGCTGTTGAACTTGCAGGCCTTTGCACCTGGTTACATTGATTAGGAGTTCTGCAAAGTAACTGAAGTTGACTGTGAACCGTCAGCAGATTCTGTATTTTCACCAAGTGACAATGAGCTCTACAGAGGATTTTGCTTTTAAAAAAATTGAGCTGCATTAAATGTTCCACCATATGAATAAGTACCATCACAATAAATGCCTTTTCTTTGATGTCTTATGGCCTCTATGTTCAATGTGTGAGAAGTGTTACAAGTAATGAAGATTAAATGAAAGTTATACTCCTGCTGCTGTCAACTGTATCTTTCATGAAATGAGATTTGGGAGTTTCTGCCCAGTAAACCTGCTCTTCCTTTACTGAATAAACTAATACTAGTACCTTGTAGGAAGGGGTGGTTTTTGTCCTTTAGCCTGAAGTTCGCATTTGGAGCACTGCTCCATTTTTAAAGTCACCACACCACCACTTTATGGAACTTGTGATCATTTGTAATTTAGAACCACAGAATCCTGACAGTGCAGAAGGAGGCCATTTGGCCCATTTAAGCCTGTACTGTCTCTCCAAAAGAGCATTTTACCAAAACCTGCCCTATACCTGTAGCTTTGCACGTTTAGCATGGCCAGTTCACCAAACTTAGACATCTTTGGATTATGAGAAGAAACCAGAGCGCATGAAGGAAACCCATACACACAAATGGAGAATGTGCTGATTCCACACACTCACCCACGGCTGGAATTGAAGCTGGGGCCTCGGCACCGTGAAGCTACCTACTGTGCAGCCCACAAGCATGGTGGAGGAAAAGCAAAAACGTATTGTGTGAGGGTTCCTGCACAGCCAGTGACCCAGCACACAGCTTGTAGCGTCAACACCGAGCCCTTCCAGTCTTACTGCGGGAGTCCAGTTCCTGTGTACGAGTCAGTGTGCTCAGTAATCTTTTGCCACAGTGTTGATAACTTTATATATGGTGCAAACACATCACCAGGACTGACTTGTTCCTTTTGAAATGGATGTCTTGGATTTAATTATTGTGTTTCTCACTTAATTCTCTCGAGTTCTGTTCTGTTAATAAAAATTGTTTGTTGTGCTCATCAAGATGAAAGGTGTTAGTGCTAGACATACAACACTTCCACTTCAGGCAATCCGCGGCTGCGTCAAACACACTCACAATGGGATGCAGAGTAAAATTTCCTGGACTCAATCCCGAGTGCCCCATTGTACCAGTCTGACAATTTCAACTATTTATCTGTGCGAGTCAGCTTTTGACCCCCTGGGTAGGGCGTAATTGCCAGTTAGGGGCAGAGGCTTTCATGAAACTGGACAGGACCTGACCAAACTCTTGAAATTGGACTAATCTGAGGAAGCTGAGCAACAGGCGGATAACATTCTGAATTGGTTTTGAACAAATCTTTGCTGCCAATGTCTGGCAGGCAATCGCTGAAATTGTGGCCATCATTACTGTAGTAACACTGGAGTAATGATATGCTTGGTTTCAGCTGTGATGTGGCTGTTAAATGACTTTTGTTTTTGGGCACACTCTATTTGAAGGTTGTCTCACAAATGGAACACCCAGGTACCATAGCCAGCTTGATGTAAACTTGTTGCTACTTCAACTTGTGTTTTTTTCTTTCTTCTTTGTTAGTTTCCATGACCCAGAACTTAGGACTATTTTGATTTTGCCAGGGTTGTATTGAAAGTCTGTTTTGAGAAACTCATTGAATTGCAAGTGTTGCAGCGATTAACTATGAGCACAGCTGGATTTTGTTCTACCTCCCCCTTGCCTTCATACTTTTGTGAAAAACTCCAAGTGGAGATGAGGGAATATCAGGGTAGTGCTAACTTTCAGCTTGCTCTTGTGTGCCTTATTGCATCTGGTTGGAAGCTTTGGAGAGGTGTTCTGGAAATGGAGCACCGAGGGGAAGGGGAAGAAAGTTGAATGCTTGAACCGTTCTCCATTCTTGGAATGTCTCTGGAAAGATTTAAAAAATTGTTTTTTTTTGAAACCAGGGATGGATTTTGTACTGATTTTCTACTATGCATGATTATTGGAAGCTGTTGCACAAATGGAGCCAGTACAGAACACCAAGAGGGGCAACACTTGTATCTCAATCTAAACACCAGATATAAACATCAGAAGAGTTGTTTAAATGTATTCAGTGCCAGTTCTCATTGTCTGGCCTCCGATCTGAATGAGTTTTTAATAAAATAGATTTTCTCCATTGAGCTGTGTTGGGTTGGGGAGGAGAAAGTCAGGGGTAGTTAATAGAAACATGAACTTTCAGTGAGAGAATGGAATTAAGGAAGGAGCCAGCCTCTGGAGGAGTACTGAGAATAATGCTGAATTGAAGGTAGAGAGATGAAGGTCCTGATTTGTGCTAAGTGTCATTTGGGTGAGTGCAATACTTGATGACAATTTGTTATATGTTGAGGGAGGTTTCTGAACATAGAAAGCACAATTGCTGAGTTGCTTGATGTGTGATTTGCCAGCATTGTATGTCCCAGGAGTGGAGTGTAGGCAGTATTTTGTACCTCCTGGGCATGGAGACAGTGGCAAGAGTGGCCAAGTGCATAGAATTTCAGGGAGAAGTGAGTGCACTGTGACATCACCTCCACACATCAGACTCTGTCGAGTAATCAACACTCATTCATCAGGTCAGAGCCCGAAATAAAACTGGGCAGGATTTCAAAAGAAAGCTCAAGGCTTTTGTTAGGGAGCCAGCCAGGAGTGTGAGATTCAGTGTTAAATACTTGGACAGCTTCCAGTATTTTGATGGTAATGGCAGATGGGCAATAAATCGAAAGCACATGGAAGGCACGTGAGACAAACCAATCCACTCATTCTGTTATTGTTTACAAATGTAAATGTTGGCTGAGCCCTGAGCAGTGACAGGATGAGAAAGCAAGCATCACGTCAGCAAGAGGCTCTCCAAACTTGTGCTGTTCTCGCTGTAGATCAGCAGTATTGGGACTGGGCCATAGTAACAATTCTAATATTAATTGGACATTTTGCTGGAGTGGAAGTAAACGAGTAGACATTATTTTCACAGTCACTTGGCTTCTTTTGTTCAGTACTGTAACTTTTTGTAAAATGGGATATTTACATGTAGGGCCTTGTTAATTATAGATGTTTTCCTTGCTTCTTTCAGTTCCATGTGTGTTGACATGAATATGCTGAGTGATCCCCATCGAGATTTCAGAACATGCAAAACTAGGTGGATGCAACCATGTCAACCACATAGTAATGTCAAATGATGGCTTACTTTTAAAACAGGAATAGTGCAATTACGTGTGCAGAATGAAACTCTGCATGTATTGGCTGATTCCTGGTGTGCATTATCAATCCGAATACTCTAGAGCTGATGAGGCGCGTGCCCACGCCCTCTGCACGTCCCCGCGCCCCTCTGCGGTGTACGTGTCTGTCTCTCTGCGGTGCGTGCGTCTGTCTCTGTGTGCGGCGTGTGTGTCTGTGTCTCTGTGCGGCGTGTGCGTCTGTGTCTCTGTGCGGCGTGTGCGTCTGTGTCTCTGTGTGCGGCGTGTGCGTCGGTGTCTGTGTGCGGCGTGTGCGTCGGTGTCTCTGTGTGCGGCGTGTGCGTCGGTGTCTCTGTGTGCGGCGTGTGCGTCGGTGTCTCTGTGTGCGGCGTGTGCGTCGGTGTCTCTGTGTGCGGCGTGTGCGTCGGTGTCTCTGTGTGCGGCGTGTGCGTCGGTGTCTCTGTGTGCGGCGTGTGCGTCGGTGTCTCTGTGTGCGGCGTGTGCGTCGGTGTCTCTGTGTGCGGCGTGTGCGTCGGTGTCTCTGTGTGCGGCGGTGTCTCTGTGTGCGGCGTGTGCACCTGTGTCTCTGTGTGCGGCGTGTGCGCCTGTGTCTCTGTGTGCGGCGTGTGCGTCTGTGTCTCTGTGTGCGGCGTGTGCGCCTGTGTCTCTGTGTGCGGCGTGTGCGCCTGTGTCTCTGTGTGCGGCGTGTGCGCCTGTGTCTCTGTGTGCGGCGTGTGCGTCTGTGTCTCTGTGTGCGGCGTGTGCGCCTGTGTCTCTGTGTGCGGCGTGTGCGCCTGTGTCTCTGTGTGCGGCGTGTGCGCCTGTGTGTCTGTGTGCGGCGTGTGCGTCTGTGTCTCTCTGGTGTGTGTGTGTGGGTGTGTCTCTCTGGTGTGTGTGTGTGGGTGTGTCTCTCTGGTGTGTGTGTGTGGGTGTGTCTCTCTGGTGTGTGTGTGTGGGTGTGTCTCTCTGGTGTGTGTGTGTGGGTGTGTCTCTCTGGTGTGTGTGTGTGGGTGTGTCTCTCTGGTGTGTGTGTGTGTGGGTGTGTCTCTCTGGTGTGTGTGTGTGTGGGTGTGTCTCTCTGGTGTGTGTGTGTGGGTGTGTCTCTCTGGTGTGTGTGTGTGGGTGTGTCTCTCTGGTGTGTGTGTGTGGGTGTGTCTCTCTGGTGTGTGTGTGTGGGTGTGTCTCTCTGGTGTGTGTGTGTGGGTGTGTCTCTCTGGTGTGTGTGTGTGGGTGTGTCTCTCTGGTGTGTGTGTGTGGGTGTGTCTCTCTGGTGTGTGTGTGTGGGTGTGTCTCTCTGGTGTGTGTGTGTGGGTGTGTCTCTCTGGTGTGTGTGTGTGGGTGTGTCTCTCTGGTGTGTGTGTGTGGGTGTGTCTCTCTGGTGTGTGTGTGTGGGTGTGTCTCTCTGGTGTGTGTGTGTGGGTGTGTCTCTCTGGTGTGTGTGTGTGGGTGTGTCTCTCTGGTGTGTGTGTGTGGGTGTGTCTCTCTGGTGTGTGTGTGTGGGTGTGTCTCTCTGGTGTGTGTGTGTGGGTGTGTCTCTCTGGTGTGTGTGTGTGGGTGTGTCTCTCTGGTGTGTGTGTGTGGGTGTGTCTCTCTGGTGTGTGTGTGTGGGTGTGTCTCTCTGGTGTGTGTGTGTGGGTGTGTCTCTCTGGTGTGTGTGTGTGGGTGTGTCTCTCTGGTGTGTGTGTGTGGGTGTGTCTCTCTGGTGTGTGTGTGGGTGTGTCTCTCTGGTGTGTGTGTGGGTGTGTCTCTCTGGTGTGTGTGTGGGTGTGTCTCTCTGGTGTGTGTGTGGGTGTGTCTCTCTGGCGTGTGTGTGTGGGTGTGTCTCTCTGGCGTGTGTGTGTGTGGGTGTGTCTCTCTGGCGTGTGTGTGTGGGTGTGTCTCTCTGGTGTGTGTGTGTGTGGGTGTGTCTCTCTGGTGTGTGTGTGTGTGGGTGTGTCTCTCTGGTGTGTGTGTGTGTGTGGGTGTGTCTCTCTGGTGTGTGTGTGTGTGGGTGTGTCTCTCTGGTGTGTGTGTGTGTGGGTGTGTCTCTCTGGTGTGTGTGTGTGTGGGTGTGTCTCTCTGGTGTGTGTGTGTGGGTGTGTCTCTCTGGTGTGTGTGTGTGGGTGTGTCTCTCTGGTGTGTGTGTGTGTGTGGGTGTGTCTCTCTGGTGTGTGTGTGTGTGTGGGTGTGTCTCTCTGGTGTGTGTGTGTGTGTGGGTGTGTCTCTCTGGTGTGTGTGTGTGTGTGGGTGTGTCTCTCTGGTGTGTGTGTGTGTGTGGGTGTGTCTCTCTGGTGTGTGTGTGTGGGTGTGTCTCTCTGGTGTGTGTGTGTGGGTGTGT